>NC_142009.1:29000322-29340322 GCF_049901735.1 Notechis scutatus
TTTTTTCCAACACTTCATATGCAGTGTCTAATTGTGAGAACCTTAAGAATCAGCCAATCTTTGATCTCAATAATTTGGCATCTTTGATGACCTACAAGGTCCTTTCCAAGTCTGATTATCTGTTATCTGTTAGATCTACATTCCTCAGTTAGGTTACAAGGCAGCTAACAGAGTGCTCACTCTTTTTTTTCCCCACAAGTATCTTGTGGGATACATTGAGGAGAGCAGTTGTCCTGAAGACATCCAGTGGAAGAGGCAAGACCTGGATCTCCTTGGTCAGAATCCTGTATTGTGCAAACTACAATGATTCAATGTACGGAACCTGCCAAACCAAAACCAAATCAAGCTTATTACAATTCAGTTTGTTGTATGAATACAACCCATGAGTTTGTAATAGAGACAATATTCCAACTGAGGACTTGAGCTTTTACATAGATCCCTTCTCATATCAGATGACTCTTAATATAGAGGGAAAAGGGAACAGGAAAAAGAGTTGCCATTGAGTCAACAGTCGGATAAGAGTGGCTTGAGTTTGGGCCAAGAAAATAACTTGAAAAAACATTTCAGGTAAGCTTTTCCCTAATTCACATATAGATAAAGGGAGGAAGGAAGAAACACATTCAGATATGCAAGATTCTGTCATTGAAGCTGTTTCAATAAAAATAGTTCCGATGCATATAGTACTGATTTCTTTGACTGGTCTTCCTCATTTGGCTGAGTTTCTGTGCCTCCCCTCACCCTGCAATTCAAACCATGGATTATTGCTCTACATTTTTTTTCCAATCATGGTACACTGCAATACCATAGTAGTGTTTCTCACCCTTGGCAACTTTAAATATGGGTGTGGCAACATCCCAGCCAGCATGCTTGTTCAGCTCCCTACAAGTGCAGAATCATAAATTCTCACCTCCCATTTCCAGGTTTGGTGACCAAAATTACAAGGAGCTTCCATGTAATGTGTGCACAGCCAAATCTCCTCCTCCTCCTTTATGTTGTTGGAAAAAATACCCTTCTGGGTTCAGTTCCAAGTGGGGAAAAAGACACTGGAAACATGGAGGCTGTTTGGAAAGTTTAATGATGGACAGGACCACATGGCCTGGAGCTCCAGAGTGAAAAGGAAGGATGATCACATGCTTCAAGGTGAAGGAAGAGATCAAAAAAGGTGCTGAGGTGCTGAGAGTGCCTGGGTTTTATAACCTTTGTTGGGATTTGAATTGAAGCTTATTTCTAATTGGTTGTCAGACTCCCATGAGGCCATGCAGGGACAACTCTGTAGGCTGTCGTGAGTTCCAGGCTTGGTTGAGCCTTGCTGGATGATGATGCACTGAGAGGGCTTTTGAGCAATTGCTATAGCTTTACCTGGAGATCTTTGTTATGTAAAAGCAGTGGTCCCCAACCTTTTTGTACCAGGGACCGGTTTCAAGCAGAAACATTTTTTCAAGGACCGGGGGAGGAGAGAGAATCCGAGTTTGGTAGTTTGCTTGCAGACGCGTTTCATTACCTGACTAGGTAACATCTGATGTTGTTACCTAGTCGGGTAATAAAACGCGTCTGCCAGCAAACCACCAAGTCAGGGAGCGCCTCGGCCCTGCCTCCCTCAGCCCCATCCCTCAGGTGTCTCCCTCCCTCCCTCCCTCCTCAGGTGTCTGCCTCGTTCCTCTCTCAGTCACTCTATCGCTCCTCCAGCAGCCCAAGAAGCCGGGGTGGCTTTCCTGTCGCCACAGCTTCCCGAGCGCCCGTTCACCACCCGCCCGCCCGCCCGCTCGCAGTTCAATCCACAGTGCTCCGTTCTGCCTGCCTGCCTGCCTTCTTCGTTTCGGAGCAGCTTCGGCTGATAAAAAGAGGCGAATAGTTATTATTCTCAGCCGAAGCTGCTCCTAAACAACCAGACAGGCAGGCAGGCAGGCAGAACGGAGCACTGTGGATTGAACTGCGAGCGGGCGGGCGGCGGGGTGGGGTGAACGGGCGCTCGGGAAGCTGCGGCGACAGGAAAGCCACCCCCGGCTTCTTTGAAGCAGTTTCTTCCTGGGCTGGTGGAGGAGCGAGAAAGCGACTGAGAGAGCTGAGCCAGAGAGCAGGACAGGCTTGTTGCTTCCTCCCTCCCCTTCTTTCATTTGTGTCCTTGATCCCGATCCCAGCAGCATTCACCGAAGGCGAAGAAAGCCGCCATTTTTTTTATTTTTTTCTTTGCGGCCCGGTAAAGAGTGCTCCACGGCCCGGTACCGGTCCGCGGCCCGGTGGTTGGGGACCCCTGATGTAAAGTATTCTGGTCCGGGCCTTAATGGCCCATCCATTAACAAAGGTGGGGGTGAGCTTCTACTTCTAAGCTGAGTTTCTGCTTCTGAGTTTCTACTCTTTCTAGAGGAAATATTCTGCCTTTTTAATATTTCCCAAGATATTTCATTTTTCTAGGAGAGGTGTGTGTGCTAACTTCCTACAAGGTTACTAAATGGAATTACAGAAAAAGACTGCTTACTATCTCCCATTTCTCTGGAATGGATACCTGGTGGTTAGATCTTGGCTGGTTATATACTGGGTTGTAAATTGTTTATACTCTAACCCAGTATTTCTCAAGTGTGGCAATTTTTAAGATGTGTGGACTTCAACTCACAGAATTCCCCACCCAGCTGGTGCACACATATTGAAGCTTCCAAGCCTGAGAAATGTAGCAGTAATAGTCCAAGCATATATCAATGTTGCAAGGTTGTTGTAACCTAACACCCTAATCCCATCCCCAACTCTCATACTGCAGTATCCAAAATCAAGGCTGTGTTTTGCACAAATACTTTCAAAAACGTTTTTAGAAAAGGCTTCACACAAAATATTACTTGAGTTTGATACAAGCCCGAAATCTGTAATTATTGTCTACTTATTTTGAAGAGAGGGAGGAACATCTTAACTACGGTAAATTGGGGGGAGGGGAACGACGACGACGGACTTCTAGACCACGGGTCTCCAACCCTGGCAATTTTAGAAGGCTGAGGAATTCTGGGAGTTGAAGTCCACAAGTCGTAAAGTTGCCAAGATTGGAGAGCCCTGTTCTACAGCGACTTTCCTGATACCAACACCACCATTTTCTACCTAGGCAAATGAGCAAAGCCGCTCCTCCTCTCCCTTTCTCTCTCTCTCTCTCTCTCTGTGCTATTGGCTCTTCCTTGGTTAGACCCGCCCCGGAAGCTGGTATTTGAAAATGCAAGCAAGGTTTCCTGAGACCGGGAGGGGGGAGAGAGGAGGGTTTATATTGGATTTTACAAGCTCGAAGGTGGGAGAAAAGGGGTTGGACGGACCTAGTGAGTGTTGGGAGAGGGGTTTCCCCCCCCCAAGAGAAAACCCGAAAGAGGCTGAGAAGCAGATCGGATGGATAAGAAGACCAGCTGCCTCTCCTTGTCATCCCCCGTAGCCCCAGCTCGTAAGAAGGGACCAATTTTCCTTCCTCTGCGCGTCTGAAAGTGGAAAAGGGGACCTTTGCAATACCTGGTGACTGGTGGGTTTTGTCGTCTCTCTGAACCTGCCCTCCCTCTGGCTTCATTAAACACCCGTGGAGAGATAAATTTACAGGGAAAGCTTAGCTGAAAATCTGCAAGGAGTTTATCGGGATATCGATCACAAGCGGGTCGACCTCTTTTATCATGGTCTTATCAGAGGGATGCGGTTGGAAGACGAGAAAGGGTCGGAGGGGTGGGCTAGGGGCCACGCCAAGTGAAGCCTAAGTCCAGGCAGATGGCAGGGAACAAAATCTGCAGCTCAGGAAGTAAGTTTGTAATATAATTCTTAGCTGGGACCTTTTCCCCTTAAAGCTTAGAGTGATTCTGGGCTGGTGGCTTAGCTTTCACTACTACTAGTTTGATGGCTGCAATCTTTTGTAGATAAAATCGACCTAGTTTCCATGATGCATGAGGTTATGGCCAGGCTAAATTATTATAACCTATACCTTGAGATTGTTCAGACAGCAGTTGAAACAGGATGCAGGATGTGTGTGAGTGAATGTACGAGGAAGGGAGATGTGGAGAGAGAGAAATGAAGCATTTCAATCATGTTATGCATATTCTTTGCCAGTACCATTAATTGCATATTTATTTCCAGATTCCATTTAGTGTTGAACTTTAGTCATTAAAACCTCACATGGTTTAACTTGAAATAATTCCTTTCCTCATATTAAGTTTTGTGGATTCCGAGCTTGGCTTCAGAATCCCTGCTTTCCTACTCACCCCAAAAAACGTTGTTCCTGATGAACATTGGGCTTTGAGAGTTGAGACATTCAGCAGTTTGTTCTTTTTGTTTGTTTGTTTTTATTTAAAAACAAAAAACCCCCCATTGCTTTGTTTGCTTCTGCTGCAAGGAATTTATCATCATTCACTCATTTTTCAAACTACATCTCTATTTGTATTATCCTAATGTTCTTTATTTTTTTCCAGAAATTATACTACTACACCAATATTTGCAGGTGGGATTATTGTAGCATTAAATATTAGTAAATTTAAAAATGCAAGTAATTTTCGTTCTGCATTTAGTTATCATTGTGGCAGATGTTGCCACAATGATAATTAAATTTCTGATATCTAAATTTCTGATAGAGTCATAAATGTTAAATGTTACAATGTTTGAATTTACTTCAGTGCATTTTAGAGAATATGAGATATCTGTATATTTGCTCAATAATCTCTATCGAGGTCTTGCAAAGCAAGTAAAAATCCTTATTCCCTTATTGGAAAGAGCAGGGAAGGTATAATTAATAACAAACAATTATTTCAAAAATAGACATACACACTTTAATGTATACATAATTTGTATGTAATTAGATCAAAATGGACTGTAAAGAAAATTACTGTGGAAAGAAGTGAGATGTTGTTTACGTGCTGTTAACAATTGGGGTCTTAATTTTTTGTATAACTATAGTTCTGTTTTGCACAAAACATATAAGGGATAGTATTGTTTGCCCTTCCACTTATACTCAGACATTGAGGATGGACATCTCTAGTTACAGCTCTATACACAAATACTTTTTTTGCACAGATCAGGACTCTATTTTTGGAGCACTTCAGTTCTCACAGTTTACCATGCTTTTTGTACTGATGAAAGGGATAAGGAAGCATGCGATAATTGTATGCAGTAATTAGAGGCTTCTGTTTCTTAAAGTCATCTGGACACTAGTCCTAGATCTAACCTGTTTGGGAATACATCCCCTTTAATTAAATATTTGGCAGGTGCATTTGTACAACATAATAAGCTTGGGTAGAATTAATCTCTTAGATATTTTTTTGTAGTTTACCATAGCAAGCAAACCCTGCTGTTAAGATATACAGGTAGTCCTTGACTTATAACCAGTTAGTAACTGTTTAAAGTTACAATGGCACTGAAAAAAGGGACTTATGACCACTTCTCATACTCATAACTGTTGCACTATTCCAGGGCTATTTGATCACCATTGGAACCTTCCCAGCCATCTTTTGACAAGCAAGTCAATGGGGGAAACTGGATTTGTTTAATAGCTGTGGCAGAAAAGGTCAGTGATTAGTTTTTCTAGAGCAGGGGTCCCCAAACTTGGCAACTTTAAGACTTGTAGCTGGCTGGAGAATTCTGGGAATTGAAGTCCACAAGTCTTAAAGTTGCCAAGTTTGGGGACCCCTGCTCTAGAAGAAGCTGGAAAAATTCAAACAAATTTCAATACAGTAACATTACTTTTATGTATAAATTCATTGTATATTATTTATCTGTTTTATCATAAAAAGCAACATACAAAACATTGTAAAAGAAACAGGAAAGAATAAGGATTGTAAAATTACTTAACTAAGATAAATACGTATAGCTGGGAATTTTGGCAACTTCTGTTAATCCATCACATTACATGTGGCATAATTTGTTGATTATCTTTCAGAAGAGAAAACCATATTTTGTGTGTTACTTGTTGTAGTTTTGATTTATCATGGTAAGATCTGTCATAGGAGATTTTACTCAATTTTATTTTACAAAAGAGCCACTCCAACAATGGAAGAATGTGGACATAAGTAATTATATGGATAATAGTAGGAGAGAGAGAAGACAGAGCCTGAAACCATCAAGGATTGTAAACTCACCTTTATTTCAAGTGATAATCTATGACAATTGTTTTGCTGTTAGATCATTTGTATTGAAATTCTATAAGAATTCCTGCTCTACTTTATTCCCACCTTACAAACAAAAAGACTGAATTTTAATGAATTTGTGGTTTTTTTCTTACATTTGAAAAACTTAGGTGATAATGTTTATTATAGAGAGGTGGAAAGAGATGTTTGGGCCACTAAGTCCAACAACTTTGAAAATCAGGGTTTTGATAACCAAACCTGACATCAAAAGGAAGCATGAAAGAGCTTTCTGTTGCACAAATTTGTGGAATTGGATATCACTTTTGTAGGGTGAGTCTAGCCATAAGAGGACATTTTCATTGACTAAAGTAAGGAAAGTTCCTTATCTGTCTTCTTGAGTCAACTGCATGCAAGGTTGCCATGAACAATGTGTAACTAGTTTCCAACAAAAAGCCTCAATAAATTTAATATATACATTCAAGTAATTCAGTCCTGATGTTCCTCTAGCATGTGCTAATGGGGCTACTAAACAGAATTGGATCTTTAAAAAAATTTAGGCACTTTCAGCTTTTTTTGCTTTATCTTGAAAGGATTCATTCCTACTACTGGAAAAGAAAACTTCTAACAAGACGAAGCTCCAACTAACATGGAAAGGAGACTTCTGTGTGCTATAACCAAGGAGGTGGATAAAACAGTGGATGTCTGCTTCTTGGGTAATGAGGAATGCCCTTTTCTGTATCTTAAGTTTCATTGTGCTCAGCTAGGGCTTCTTCCTTCAGAGAGCAGAGAGATTGATGTATGCTTACAGCATCCACACTCTTTGATCGCTAAATGGAAATGGGTAGACAAAATAATTTTCCCAAGTTTTAATGAGTGCGTCAACTCTGAAAGGAGTCTGGCTAAAGCCATCTTGGAGGCTCTGGGGTTGCCACACACTGGTGGGAGGGAGAAAATAGATGGGCTTTTGTAGCCAAAACAATCAAGTTTTCCTGTGGGAACCAATGACATTCACACAGGGGGCTGGCCAGAGGAGGAGACAGTAACCAAGCAACTGCCTGCACTTGGATTGGACAACATGATCAGTGACTGGGGGGGAGAAAGGAAAGCTTTTACTTTTAATTAGGCGCAAGCCACAGGGAAAACTCAAAGTCGGCTTTCACCAGTTTGTGCCAATATAAATCATTCTTTGAGGAACTTTGCCTGCCTTAGAGTTTTCCTTTCTATGGGTGCATTACTGGAACATTACTTGACATTGTATTATTTGGTCTTTTAAAAGCAGACTACCAAGGCCACCCACATGATCTAAATTTACAACATACATTTAAATTCTTTTCGAACTTATTTTATTTAGGTCTTTGGGATATGAAAAAAAGGAAGGAAAAGTGAAAGGCCTGATTGCAGTGAAAGGAAGGAGACGAAAAAACCCAGATATCCAACATAGCTTTACTGAACACAATTATTTTTGAAACATATTTGGGCTCAATAAATATATTTTCTTATGTATCTGGGGATTCTTTTACCTCCTTCACAATTGCTTAAATCTTTATCCTAGAATGCTTGATAACATTGGGGGGGTGGGCTTTTAAGCAGTCATGGTTTTTCATAATGACTAGAGGCAACAGTGTTGGAAAGCATATCATTGTTGTTTTTCCCTTTTATCTTATATACTATACTCGGGTAAATTTCAGGCTATGGAAGAGAGAGGAAAAGTATGCTCAAAATTTTGGATTCCTAATCTGATGTATGCATGAGACAGTTAAATGCCTTCTGAAATGTGCTTTTTTCCCCCCACTTAATTTCATCCACACATACATATAGAAAATAATTTTGAAGTTGCATATTTTCTATTTGGGGGAACAAATTGGGTGTTTTTTTCATTACTCCAACAGGCCAGGAGGATTTAATCAGAATCAGCAAGGAAAGACATATACCAGAAGATTCAAAACCAATGGAATTATATGGCAAGTCAGCCTGTAAAGGAAAAGATTGTGGCTTCCAGAACTGGGAGTGGTCAAAGACCTTAGCAAGCCAAGAAAGAACAAAAAATGCCCCAGGAGAGAAACCAAATAAAGCCATTCCCTGCAGAGAAGGGAGCCCAGTTCCTTGTGGAACTGGTGTCCAGTTGAGAATTGACACTGGTAAGGACTATGGGTATATTTTATGAGCTTTGGTCATTTTTTATCATCTTAACACTAAGCCACATCTTATTTTCATTATGGTTTGTTGAATAAGTTACTGTGTACTTACGTACTTACGCAATTTCTGGGCTGCTTCAGTTGCAACTGGCTTCACAAAGCATAGTTCCATTTCAGTAAACTGATGATAAAATACAGTAATCAAATATAACCATAGTAATTCCAATTATATCATGCTTAGAAACAGCATTCCTAGAAAACAGATCAAGAATTATTATTGAGGGAGGAGGGGAATCTCATTTCTCAAGTCAGTCTTATGCAATTTCTTGGCTGGCCTAGTCTTAATAACTTTGTTAAATTGCAAGAGGGTTGGTGCTGGGCTCATCATAGCAGGAATGTTCATCCATAGCAGTGGGGCAGCAGGAGAAAAGGCTTGGCTTTGTGCTTGATGGTTGCTCTCTTTGGAGTAGGGATTCCAAGAGAATCTTCCCATCTAGGTTTGACTGGTACTGCTGGGAGAAGCCTGTCCCAAAGGTATTCAGGCTCCAGGCCATATACAACTTCCAAGGTGCCCATTGGTACTATTACATTCAATTATCTGGATTTACTTTCAGACAAAATGGGGAAAAAAGTATAGCACAACATAAAAAACCAACAACATGGACGTAAAAGCTACTGCCTACACTTGCTAAAATAATACAAATCAAAACACTGAAATTCAATGAGATCCCTAGTTTGTGACATTTTGGTGAAGTTACCAGACGTGGGATGCAATACTTCAGACCACCACAAATGATACCAAAGTTAGAAGTCTGTTTGCTACCATCTACAGTCATCTGGATTCTTGAAGCACCAAATTGTTAGCCTTAATTTTTGATGCTTTTAGGAGAGCTAATGGAGCACGATACCTCACATGATTGATAATTTGCAAGCCCACGCTCGAGATCCGAATGCTGCTGTGTGATGGGGTGAGCTCCCGTGATTTGCTCCAGTTCTTGCTGACCCAGCAGTTCAAAAGTATGCAAATACAAGTAGATAAATAGGTACTATTTTGGTGGGCTCATTAATGGGACCAGGCAACAGTGATGTCACTGGCTATTCCTTTTAACCCAGAAGCACCTCAGCGCTTCCGATACAACAATGACAATGAGGAGAGCTGCTCGAGCCCAACAAAATTTAACTTGGCCAGTGGAAAGGACGATTAGATATGTTGTAACACAATAGAGGTCAATTGATCCAGTTAGCTAATGCTCAATAAAATTCATCCTCAAACCAGTTATGCATAGAATTAAAGCTAACTTGACACAGTGAGTTGTGGGCATGCCTAAATCTAGACATTCTGTTTTGATTACTAGAGAAAATCCCCTCTGAGATTCTTTCACTATACCTCCTCCTTTAGACACAAATTTGATCACACTATTATACTATTTGGGTCTGCATTCTTCTTTTCCCAAGCTAATTCCCATTACAGCTATAGTGGTGAAGCTTCTACTGCTGCTTTCTTTTCAAAAGGGGTGGAATTAGTGATACAATAAAGCTTACCAGTATTTGACTGACCCATAAGACTTATAAGATATCAGGTATTTCATGAAAAAAGTGGGGTAGAGAGTAAGTTTTCCTAAAATAGCAGTTGACCCAATTAAAGCAGCAGTGTGCTGTCAAAATAATTGCTAATGAGATGTAGAGTACTGAGATTCTAGCTGATTATTAAGCATGTTGCAGAAAAGAGCCATTAAGATTATATTTGTCGCTGTAAGTCAAAATCCTAATGGAAAGAGATATAAACCCTGTAACAGATTACTTAGGAAGGACCTAGAGGAATAATTAACTGTTGGGGGGAAAAGTTGACCCCAAGAAACTAACTAGGTATATAACCTAATGTCTGGTGGTCCTACTTAGAAATGTTGTTGTATTTCTGTTTTTATTCCCGTAGATAATGGATGGAAGAGTGAAAATGATGGGAAACAATTGGAAAGAGTCAAATCTGAGGAACTGAAAGAAAATTTTTGGAATCAAAGTAGACCAACGGGAGAAGAAGGAAGTTTTGTGGAGAAAAGAGGTGATAAATCTATTACTTCTCAAGTTAGAAGTTTCAGTGAAACCCCAGTTCAGCCTAGCAGCCAAACAGATAAGAGATGTAACAATTGTCTGAATATTCACCAGTTAATCCACGCAGAGGGGAAGTCAAATAAAAACTTCAAATTTGGGAAGAGCGTGAATTGGAACCAAAACCTGGCTGATGGCCAAGCATTTCTGGAAGACAAGAAGTTCTATAAATGTTCGGAGTGTGGGAAGGGCTTCAGTTGCAGCTCAAGCCTCCCTGCGCATCAGAGAATTCACAGAGGGGAGAAGCCGTACAAATGCTTAGAGTGTGGGAAGAGCTTCAATTCAAGCACAAGCCTTTCTTCCCATCAAAGGACACACACCGGGGAGAGACCCTTCAGCTGCTTGGATTGTGGCCTGAGCTTCCGGGACCATTCAGGCCTTATCAAACATAAGCGAATTCACACTGGGGAAAAACCCTACCATTGCTCAGACTGTGGCTTGAGCGTTAGCACTCAGTCAAGCTTGGTTAGACATCAGAGAGTCCATACAGGAGAGAAACCGTATCGGTGCACGGAATGCGGGAAATACTTCGGTCAGAGCACGGACCTTACTTCGCATAGAAGAACCCACACTGGGGAGAAACCCTATAAATGCTTAGAGTGTGGGAAAAGCTTCAGCCGAAGCACAAGCCTGACTTTGCATCAGAGAATCCACACTGGGGAGAGGCCATACAGCTGCTTAGACTGCAACAAGAGCTTCTCTGATCAGTCAAGCTTTATTAAGCACGAGAGAAGCCACACAGGAGAGAAGCCATACAAATGCCTGGAGTGTGGGAAGAACTTCAGTCGGAGCACAAGCCTTTCTTCCCATCAAAGGACACACACCGGAGAGAGACCTTTCAGCTGCTTGGATTGTGGCCTGAGCTTCCGGGACCATTCAAGCCTTGTGAAACATAAGCGAATTCACACTGGGGAAAAGACGTACAGCTGCTCAGACTGTGGCCTGAGTTTTACCACTCAGTCCAGCTTGGTTAGGCATCACAGAATCCATACAGGAGAGAAACCATATCCTTGCTTGGAGTGCGGGAAGTACTTTGGACAGAGCACAGATCTTGTTTCGCATAGAAGGATTCACACAGGGGAGAAGCCCTATAAATGCTTAGAGTGTGGGAAGAGCTTCAGTCGAAACACAAGCCTAACTTTACATCAGAGAATACACACCCGGGAGAGACAATAGAGATTGCAGTAGGAAAAGCTTTTGTTTTGTCAAGCAGAAAACCTATGTAGAGAAGAAGTCATATTTATATGTGCAGAAAGATCTTCAGAGAACAAGCATTACTTCAAAGTATTAACTTGGACTTTTCACCAACCTATGTAGTCTTCATTTACTTAATTGTATTTTTGAAGGTAGCCATCTGAAAGTTATTTTGTTGATACTGGTCATTCAAATATAGATTAGAAATAGATTGGTGATTCTAAGGCATTGTTTAAATTGAAAAGTATGAGTAATCAAATTTTACATTGCTTGCAAAGAACGTTCTTTTTGAACAAAAAGTAGACAGAGTATATACCTGTAAGAAATTTTTGAACATTTCCAGAGCAGCCATCTAAATTTAATAAAATAATTGTGTAGCATAAAACAAACAATGCTGTTTCCCTGGCAGTGCCAGTCATAGTTTTTACAAGAAGAGAATGGAATTAGTCTGATAACCTACAGAAAGGAGAGCAGCATCCAAATGCAATTGCAAGGGAGGGGAAAGCTTTAATATATTAAAGCTTTAAAGGTCTGTAATTGATTACTGGGAATTTTTAATACATTCCTGGAGATAAGCTACGGTACATAATGGGACTTAACCTCTGAGTAGGTTTGCATAGAATTGTGCTGTAAGCCAATAAAAGGTCAAAGTGGAAATGCAGATGATTGAAATTGGACTGAATATGTTTGACAAGGTCTGTTCTAAGTTGGGGCAAGGGCAGAAGGGAAAAAGAAACACCAGCAATTAACCAAAGGATAAGCAAGTAAAATGCAAAAGGGAGCTTCTGAGATAAAGGAGATCTTGAGGAAAAAAGTTGGTACTTTAAATTGCCTACTGCATACTTATTTAGGTCAGTAAATATAGATAGTCCTTAATCAGCAATCACAGTTGAGACCAGCAACTCAGTCACTAAATAAAGTGGTCACTAAATGAGATGACTGCTAATGATCTTACATCAGCTTTCCTTTGCTTTACAGACCTGTGAAGATCATAAACTTGAGGACTGGTCTCAAAATTACTTTTTCATCACTGTCATAACTGAACAGTTACTAAATGAGAACTGCCTCCGATGTCAAAATATGCAATAGCTGTAAAGGGAAAGTCATAAATTCCATAAAAGATGTAAAGTACAGGCATTAGCAGAGTGAAAGGTTAGATTCCTTGTTGAATAATATTGCTGAAATTGTGTGACTTCTTAAGATGAAACAGAGCAGTTAGGAAACTGAGCATGTTTCTTATGAGATTGTTTCATTCTGGATTATTTATTTAATGTAACTTAAATCATTGATTTAAAAAATTGAATCACCAAGAGATTAAAATCCTACTGTTACACTTTACATCTCTTTCTTAATTAACTCTTTTTGTATATTTTTTAAGTTGGGTTTCAAAACTGATCACTAAAACAAATTAATTTGACCACTCTTTTACTGTTTCTAAATAATATACTTTATGTAATGTTTTAAGGTATCTTGATGTGTATTGATTTAGGAAAATAGTGCAGCTAGGAACTATATATTAGGAACATCCACTCGGTCACCTATTTTCTTCTGTTTTGCTTGATCCAGCTTGACTACCATAGAAGCATAAAGGTAGCAAACTGACTTTGGTCTAAGAAACTAATACTCAATCTAGAACTTTCAAGATGTAATGAGGTTGCACAAAACCATGTTCTTGGAATAAAAAAATGGGGGGGGGGGAATCATGGGGGGACAAATTTGCCTGAATTGTTAAAAGTACTCTGGTTGGTTAACATGAACAGGTGGGCAGCTTATTCCTGTCTTGCTTAGGTCTTTAACTATGATTAGCTTATTTATACTCCAGATAGGTGACTAACTCTAGCAATGAATCTCTTTCCCACAATTCTGTCCAATGTTTGGGCAGCCCAAGCAGTCAGCTATCCAACTGCCAGCCCAGAGGTGTTTCATCTCCTGCCATCTCCATGTCTTTGGAGCCATTATTTCATTGCAGTTAAAAATGGGGTAGAAAAATCTATTCATGCCACACCTAACTATACTGCACCCAACTACTTCAGTTCATTAAAAAAGACACACACACACCCTATGTGTGCCAAGTGCTTGAGGTGTTCTATTAAACAATATTTTTTAACTCATTGTATGCTGGCATTCTTGAAGTTTGGGGCAGAAAGATTTAAGATCACTCAACTTAGTGGTTTAACTAGAGTAATAAAAAGGAACATCCTGTCGTAGAAATTTTAGATGGACCAAAACTACTTAACTATTGTTGAAAGAGAAAATGATGTTTTCTAGTTTTCAAGCTTCCCCATTAACAATATCTCCCTGCTATGGAGCTGCTTGGCACAAATAACCTTAGAGGCTGTTCTTTGCACTTTCAGGTTGTCTAAATTTTCCACTGCTGTTAACACTTATTGTACCCTTCATTTAATTGCAACTGAATTAGAGATGCTATATGTTAAACTATGTTTGTAGCAAATAGTTATATAGCCAGTTATACTTACTAGCCTGCCCAACACTTGAGAACTGGCTATATTTATCTGATGATCCACCAGTTTCTGCTCTAATACACTACTAATCTTGATAGCTATTGAGAAGGTCCCTTGGGTTGAAATACACTGCTCAAAAAAATAAAGGGAACACAAAAATAAGACATCCTAGATCTGAATGAATGAAATATTCTTATTAAATACTTTGTTCATTACATAGTTGAATGTGCTGACAACAAAATCACACAAAAATTATCAATGGAAATGAAATTTAGCAACCCGAGGTCTGGATTTGGAGTTACCCTCAAAATTAAAGTGGAAAAAAACACTACAGGCTGATCCAAATTTGATGTAATGTCCTTAAAACAAGTCAAAATGAGACTCAGTAATGTGTGATTTCCCTACAATGCCTGGGCATGCTCCTGATGAGGTGGCAGGTGGTCTCCTGAGGGATCTCCTCCCACACCTGGACTAAAGCATCCCCCAATTCCTGGACAGTCTGTGGTGCAATGTGGCGTTGGTGGATGGAGCGAGACATGGTGTCCCAGATGTGCTCAATTAGATTCAGGTCTGGGGAACGGGCGGGCCAGTCTATTCGTCTTGCAGGAACTGCTGACACACTCCAGCCATATGAGGTCTAGCATTGTCTTGCATTAGGAGGAACCCAGGGCCAACCGCACTAACATATGGCCTCACAAGGGGCCTGAGGATCTCATCTCGGCATCTAATGG
This sequence comes from Notechis scutatus, assembly GCF_049901735.1. Classification (NCBI taxonomy): domain Eukaryota; kingdom Metazoa; phylum Chordata; class Lepidosauria; order Squamata; family Elapidae; genus Notechis; species Notechis scutatus. Next base: position 29,015,013 of record NC_142009.1, read on the forward strand.
CAGTCAGGCTACATCTGGCGAGCACATGGAGGGCTGTGTGGCCCCCTAAAGAAATGCCACTCCACATCATTACTGACCCACTGCCAAACCGATCATGCTGGAGGATGTTGCAGGCAGCAGAACATTCTCCACAGCGTCTCCAGACCCTGTCATGTCTGTCACATGTGCTCAGTGTGAACCTGGTTTCATCTGTGAAGAGCACAGGGCGCCAGTGGTGAATTTGCCAATATTGGTGTTCTCTGGCAAATGCCAAATGTTTTGCAGTGTTGGGCTGTAAGCACAACCCCCACCTGTGGACTTCGGGCCCTCACACCACCCTCATGGAGTCTGTTTCTGATTGTTTGAGCAGCCACATACACATTTGTGGCCCGCTGGAGGTCATTTTGCAGGGCTTTGGCAGTGCTCCTCCCGTCCCTCCTTGCACAAAGGCGGAGGTAGCAGTCCTGATGCTGGGTTGTTGCCCTCCTACGGCCTCCACGTCTCCTGATGTACTGGCCTGTCTCCTGGTAGCGCCTCCATGCTCTGGACACTACGCTGACAGACACAGCAAAGCTTCTTGCAACAGCTCGCATTGATGTGCCATCCTGGAAGAGCTGCCCTACCTGAGCCACTTGTGTGGGTTGTAGACTCCATCTCATGCTACCACTAGAGTGAAAGCACCGCCAGCATTCAAAAGTGACCAAACCATCAGCCAGAAAGCATAGGAACTGAGAAGTGGTCTGTGGTCACCACCTGCAGAACCACTCCTTTATTGGGGATGTCTTGCTAACTGCCTATGCTTTCCACCTGTTGTCTATTCCATTTGCACAACAGCATGTGAAATTGATTGTCAATCAGTGTTGCTACCTAAGTGGACAGTTCAATTTCACAGAAGTGTGATTGACTTGGAGTTACACTGTGTAAAGTGTTCCCTTTATTTTTTTGAGCAGTGTATATGCAGATCTATCTGCTTTAAGAGGAATGATATGAAGCTTTGGGGCACCAATTCCTTATTCGAATGACCTTTGTTCCTACACTAGAACAAATGCATTTTGAGACACTCTTATCTTCTGCCCTTATTCAAGTGTACTTGTGTACTAATCATGAAATTTCTAGCTTGAAAAATGCCAGGAGGAGGAAAGTGTCACTCATTAGGAGTTATCTCAGTTGCAGAGACAGATATTATCCCTCAGCTTTTGAGCAGTGTTAAATTATAATGAAGTAGAATTTAGTTGGATTATCAGTAAGAACTTTGTAACAGGAAAAGCTGTTCAGCAGTTGATTTTCTTAAATAGTAGACTCTCAAGAAGTACCTCTGGCCAGACAACTCAGCTCTACATGATTAGTCCAGTCTGGTGTCTGGCTATTGGAGTAATAGTTGTACCAGTAGCCTGGTTTAATTTAAAAGTCCACTTTCTATGCCCGCTACACATACTGACTAGTTGGGACTATGAGTCAATCAATAGTCTTCTGGAAAAGTAAGTGAAGGAATCATCTTTATGCAGGCCTATGCACCCTCCCTCCCTCCCGAGAAGGAGCAAAAAATACAGAAACCGACATCTACCAGGCCATATCCTTTTATTATAAAATATATTTCATATTGCTGTTGTAAAAATTACATTTCACATTTTTTGTTTACAATAAAAAATAATACTTGGAAGACAATCAAAAGAAAAGCTCCAATTAGATAGCAATTCACGATACAACAGATTCCCCCTCCCTTTAGGCTTGATAGCATATCACCATCGAAAGAGCAGCGGTTTGCAGATTACAAGAACTATCCAGCCATTTCTACCTTCATTCCTTTTTTTTTTTTTTTCCAAAAATCTCTCATGCTTAAGAAATTCAAAAAGCCAGGCTCACCAATCTCAAGCTCAGAAAACCAACTGAGTAATGGCTTTAAGGTGTTCTTAACAACTGAGGTTTTAACAGGCTTATTTTTGATCTTCTAAGAAGGCTAGTTCTGGGGCTTCCTCTTCACTTTGTGTTGCTCTATGTAACAGCAGAGTGATAAGACCCAAACAGTTTTCCTTGTTCTCTACCCTGCACTGGAGTTAATGTGTGCATTCAGTTTTAGGGGAGAATTCTATCTGTGCCTAGAATTGCATGTTGATCCCAGAGGATGAGCTGGCAAACTGTCTCTACATGCCTAACAAGGCATGGCACTCACGCACATCTGCACTCAATTCACACACACACACACACACACACACACACAGTTGTGCAATCATATAGCCCTTTTATTTGGAAATCAATTCCACTTCTATTTGAAAGCAAAGACTTTTTTAAAAAAATTTGGACACATGAAATTAATTGGAATTTGGAGTTCTACATCTAAACCTCACTGAGGTGTTTTGGTTTCCATCATCCCCACTCTTCATGCTGGTTAGTAATTATGGGAGCTGGAGTCTGACCCAGCAGGTGGACACTGGGTTGGTGGTATTTCCAGTATGCTGATTTTGTTGCGTAGCATTGGTGGCTTTTATTTGAAATAACCAAATCAAGGGTTCACAGTGCATAGCATGAATAGAAAATAGGCCCTGGTTAGCGCTAATAAAATGGTTATATATGCGTGCACAAGTCACAATTTCCCCCCTTCCCCTCAAAAAAAAAAATATTATGCAGCCCACAATGGTATTTGCAGATCTTAGATTTTAGAGTTAATTTTTGAAAAATGGGTATAAGATTTAGAAATCAATCCTGTAATCCAGCGTTTTTCAACCTCAGCATCTTTAAGCTGTGGAGACCTCAACTCCCAGCATGCATAAAGTCCTCATAGCTTAAATTTGCTGAAGTTGAGAAACACTGTTGTAATCCAAAGTAACTAAAATCAAAATGGAAGAATTAAAGCTGTACCACTTGTTAATTCAGACAAGAGGACCACAGAATGATTACTTTCTTAAAGCTAAAATCCTCTGGCATCAGAAATACACTAATGTTCTTAATTCAGTAATAAAAACAAACCTTAGTGGCCTCATTTTAGGAAGCCGCACTCAGTAGGATCCTGATGCGCCCTATTGACCCAGGTAGTGAGTTATGCTCCTAAGAGGACAGGGAGTGTGTCCACTCACTACCCATAGGTTTCGTGCAAATCCAATGGAAAAACTAGCCTTGTTTCAAGTAATCAGAAAGACTGGACTTGACAAGAATGGGGAAAAGGAGCCAGCTTAAATAATCAGAAACTTTTTTTTCCTTTTGCTATTTTCAAAGCCAGGAGAAAAGCCTCAGTTGCATTTGTGAAATGGCAAGCATTTTTTTAAATTTTTCAGAAAAGAATAAAAAGTAGTGGCTTGGATACAGGTAGGGATTCTCTTTCATTCTCTCTTTGGCTTACTGCAAGAAAGCAAAGGTTGGGAAACAGACAATCCTATGAGCAGAAGAGGCAGAAATGAACTTAAGACAGAGCACCTCAGTTTCTTAGATACACAAAGTAGACTAGTGACATATACAGGCTGCCCTTGCAAAATGGCTGCCACCAAGAAACAAAGTTCTTCGCATCTTGTTCCTTATTTCCTCAAAGCCTCCCCCACCTACCAATACAATCCTATGAAGGGAAAACAGGATGGTCTCCACTGCAAATACAACATTTACAACACTATTATTTAGGAAGCAGTATTTCCTAAAATTGCTTCCTTCCAACTTTCCCTTCCTGTGGGGAGGTTATATTTGGGGTGAAGGAGGGAAGAGAATTATATTCCAAAGTTTCTTGGTTTAAAAAAAACAAAAACAGAAATACAGAAAAAAAATATCAAATCATTGACATACATTGTCCAGTCCAATTGTACCGCATAGCTCACAAAATAAAAAGAAGGGGAAAAAACATATCCTATTTAAACAATACTGGTTAACAAATATATTCCCATGGAAGGCTAGCTTTTCTTTTCACTCTCCAAAATTAAGTGCTATAATTTTATTTTATTTTTTGGGGGGTGGGGGAATGAGACATTTGATAAAGGCTGGCTTTTTGTTCAAAAAAAAGGACAGCACTGACTGCATGCTTTGGTGATGGTTATGCTCCTAACCTCACCAGCAAATGGCACATATTCCTTTGACACCATAGTAAAAGGAGTAATACTTTGATTCCAAGAATCTGTCATAGCATAACAGGGATATCCTATATTCCAGAACAGCGTTTCTCAACCTTGACCATTTTCAAGATTTCAACTTCCAAAATTCCCCAGCCACCAATGCTGGCCAAGGAATTCTGAGAGTTGGAAGTTCACACATCTGAAAGTAGCCAAGGATGAGAAACATTGTTCCAGAGGCTTCAGTGTTTCATTTATTCTTTTATAGGGCCTTTTCTCCCCACAACTTTTTAATCACATTCTAACAACAGCTATCCCCCCAAACTGCTTTTTGTAAGCATAAGACCCAGACTTTTGCCACCAAAGAAACTGATCTTTAAATCGCAATCTGAAGATACTCATTGGTTACTCTCTTCTGATTCAACAAGAAATTGAGAGGTGCCCTTCCTAAATCAGAAAAGAAGCAATTTTACTCTGATACAAGGATCCATCCATACCAGGATGGCTGAAGCAGAAGGAGCAGTTAAAAATGTTGGGATTTTCAAACTTTAATGTTACTTTGGGAGACTGGACAAGGCCAGTTCTCAAAATTTGATTTTCAATTATTAAATTGGAGCCTTACTTGTCTTGGAATTTGAGAAGAAATGGCTTTGAAATTCACAGGTTCCCACTGAGATTTGGAGATCATCAACCTGCAACCTGGCTTTGCATCTTATCACTTTGGTCTACAAGACATGCCACCTGGAGAGTTACTAAGACTAGCTTGAAGGAAGGCAGCTGCAGAAAAGCAGCCAAAATCCCTTTTAAAAAACATTTTGAGCCTCTGATAGCCATAGAGCAGCAGTGTCAAACCCGTGGGCCAGATGCATCACACGCTGGTCATGCCCACATCCGGTTTAGCGAAGAGGACAAAAAGTCACGATACGTCACGTGACAACACCATTAAGACGATGCAAGTTTGACACCAATTCTCTTTGCCATAGAGAATCAGAGCAATGCAGTGCTGTCATTAAAGTGAGCAATTTCAAAGTCCTTGGACATTTATGTATTTTTAATATATATTTTTTATTAAGAGGGTTTATCGGAATCAACTCCATCAGACCTCCCAAATGTTTTATGTTTTATAGTTTAGTCAGTAAAGAAAAAGCAATTGCTCTGCCCCAAACCTCCAAACATGAATGGCTCTAGCTTGGAAGTTGCAGATGATGTACTTTCACGGGAGAAATCCAGAGATTCTGGATTTGGGGACAGAAAGAAGCGGCGAAAAGTTTTTTTTTTTAAAAAAAATCTGGCTGATTTGTGAGAAAGTTCTGAGCCAATGGCATCAATAATCTAATTTGAGCAACATCAGTCACAGATCAAAAGAAGTATCCATCTTCTTGGATGGTTAAATCAGACCATTCATCCACTTGCTAAATCATGACTCCTGGCTGCTTTGCTTAGCAGAGACCATTGCTCAAACAACTGAACCAAGATGGCTGGTCCACAGCAACAGTTCTGTTGACTTAGCTGTAATTGGAAACAGTCTGGTAAGATCAAGGCTCTCCCATTCTGTGACAGGTGGAAGCCTAAGGTTTTGCCACTAATCCCAGTAAAATCATTTTGGTAATGGGTATCTTGGTAATGGGTCGTCCTTGATGAGGTCAAGTTGTAGTTTTTAAAGGGCCAGGTTTGTCTATGAGGACCAAGGACTTCTGTTTAGCAACCTCTGCTTTTATTGAAGGGAGGGTATCAACCCCTTTCAATGTTTCCCAATAACTCATTGAACCAGAGCTGCAGAACTGAGAGAAATGTATCTCAAATGGGGAGGGAAAGACTTGAGGTTTCTCCCAAAGCTAAAATTATTTTATCGAGGATTTTTTCCCAAATTTCCATTAGTATTTTGGCATGAAGCATGATTTTCAAAGCCAAGCTCGTTTTCTAAGTTCCAAGACATTTTCACTGAAATCAGACTATTGTGACCCAAGCAATGCATTTTAAGTAAAAATCCTACATTTTATTATAAACCTGAAGCTTCAATAGTAATACCTCTTATCTGAACTTCAATATTCCCAAATTCCCTATTCAGAATTTGCACTATAAAAATCTGAGTTCAATTTTAATTTTCAAAATATTAATTTGCAATTTGAACCAATTAATTTGTAACTAATTACAAAATCAGTTAAGCATCTATCAGATGTCCAGGCTAGAAAAATAAAATCTGACAGACTGTGAATTATACAAGATTACAAAAAAAAAAGAGCAATCAACAAGCACCAAAAATATACATAATTCCTTTTCAAACTCTTCCACCCATCCCTTAAAGTACCCTCAAAGAAAGATAAAAGGGCTCACATTTTTATATAAGGAAATTATAATTCTCCAGGACATATAGTTCGGTTACTATTTTACAGAAAGAGGTTTATCTCTTTAGTTTATGGCTCATGATTATCAAAACGCTTTGGGGAAGGGGAGAAAAGAGGCAGAGAAACAACTTCAAAACAATGTAAATACCTACGAATATACCTCATTTTCCATTTCCATTATCATTACTATTGGTGTTGCCATTTTACATCTGCAAAATGTAAACAAACCAAGCCACATGCCTTCTGAAATGGAAGAACACATTTCCCCATCAGCAAAACTGATGGCTCTTTGATAGCATGACAATGACTTCCATGGTGAAGCTAGCCATCCAATTTAATTAGGCTTGCCACTGAAGCAGCATTGCACCACCTATGATCATGCATTTTTGAGTTTGCCAACTTTGAATGTAAACTTCCACACATTTCCACCACATCATCTGCAGCCCTGAGAACCCCCACCCTCCTGCATGGCAGGGCTGAAAAATTCAGATCCGTTTTAATTGATTTGGGAAATTTAAGAAGAGAAATGTATAGCTTAGGCCAACAGATGCCAAGGCACCCGTAACTCTCCTTTAAAAAACGCCACTGCCTCAAAAGTTCAGCCTTGCCTCTTATGTTGATGGCACATGGCTAACCACCATCCATTGCAACATCCGTCTAACACTTGGTTTATTGGACTGTATTCCCCCATCCCACTGAGATCCACCTGGCCTACCTTCATGCCACCAGATACCACAGAGAGAGAGAGAGAGAGAGAGAGAGGGAGGGAGGGAGGGAGGAAGAGAAGGAGTGAGACAGACAATATTTGCAAGGGAGTCTGTCATATGAATCTTAACATATACATGTTAATCACAGAAAATTGAAAGGAATAATTGTACAGCTTGGCTAACATACTTTGTGTATACACAGTTCCTTGTGTAAATGATACAACCAACACTAAGTGTGAAGGCAAAACAAGTATATTGGGAGAGCAGTCAACCATTTCCAATTCCACTGTCTCTCACTGTAGTTTAAACCAAACTCGGTTATAACAAGAATAGTTAGATAGAAATCTGGTGGGGGGATAGATTATTACAATTTTTCAGGTTTTTGAGGCCAATGGATCATGAAGAAAATAAAAGTTTATAATGATGGAATTATTGGTTATTATTTCAATCCACACACACACCCCAAAAAATGGAAAATGCTCATTCCCCCCCCCCCAGATGACTCAAGTATCTTTGAAAATTGTATTCATTAAATCCCAATCAATTCTAAGACAATGTTGGCTTGTCTTCAAGTGCTATTTCCAGCATATCTCTGTGTCCCTCCCAATTTCCAATTTCTTTCTTTTCTAACTACATCCTGAGAGACTGGGACTATAGATTGTGGATCTAGGATCACTCAGTGGCCAGAAAGATGGGATGGAAATGATGAATGGGGCGGCAGGGCAAAATAAATGGGCATTCCCCAAAAACTGAACATGGACCAGCATGCCCTACAAAACAGCTCGGGCTTTCTCATATGCAAATCTTGGAATGCTGCTTCACTTGGTGTTCAAAGGTTTAGACTGCTGGCACAAGGTGGGATGAACCTGAAGAGGAAGGAAGAACATAATCATGGGTTTTTATGCGCTTTGCTCATTACCTGTAGGCTCCTACGATAATTAGAAGAGAAATGAAACTGTCCAAACACATTACCATTCATTGGAAACTCAACTAATAATTAAACATCTAATTCTTCTCTGGAAGATAGGCCTGATTTGGGGAGCCAATTAATAAAGACAGAAGAATGCACAGTTGTTAAGGGGGGGGGGGGGAGATCCCAGCTGTATCACTAAAAATGTGATATGCACAAGACAAATTCATATTCCAGAAAACATTCCCACTGTTGGGAAAACCAACACTGATCCAGATTCTTACTTAAAAATACAGTGTAAAGAACTTTAATTTACTGCCACATAGTATATAGAGTGACAGTGGGGAGGTTGTGAAGTTCCTATGGTATCCAAGTAATAAAAGTTGCATTATGGATGCTCAAAATACATCTTAAACCGCCAGTTACGTCAGTGAAGAGTTCTAAGACTCTTACAGAATGCATTTGTTTTGGGGTTTACAATTGCTAAAAAAATCCAGATTATTTTTACGTTCCTTCCACTTCAGGGTGATTTGGAATTTGCGGGTTATTATTTCCCAACAGCAACTAAAGAAAACAAAATAAAAAGCAGTGCTCATTAAGGATGCAAATGGCTAATTCCTGTGCAGGCATCCGAGGATTAACAGGGAAATAACAGTGTCCATTAGTAGAGCAACTGTCCTCATCTGCTAATAGTAGTTCCCTTCCTGTCCTCCTTTTGCACTCTCTAAATGGTTACGTGACTTCAGGGGAGGTGAAACAGTTGCTTCTCTCCTCCATATTGCAGTCATTGATCCAACCACAACAGCCAACCTCACCCTATACTGAGGAACAGATCAAAGTTCTTTGGTCCCTGGACCCACCTAGAAACAAGTCTGTAAGATAGATCAAGCAATCAGCTTTTTTTTTTCCCTTTGTCCTCCTTATTTACAGAATAGAAAGGGAGGCTGTGTTATTTGTCATTTTAAAAAAAAGAAAAAAATGTGTAGAAAAAGCTTTCCCACAAAACACTGAACATTAGAAAACCTGGCAGACGTAGACTATACAGAGCTTGGGATAAACACGTGGCTCGCGAGATTTCTGCCAAAGCACCAGGAATTGCTTCCAAGACAACAGAGCCCTGGATGTGGCCAAAATACAGAGATCTGGCTATTTGCTCTTGGGTAGCTGCAAGAGAGAAAGCCCTCTGAGACTTCCCACCAGAAAGGGGTGTGAATGCAGATACATCCTTCTCAGTCCAAAAATCTCTGGCATGCTTTTTTCCACCGGCAGGCTGTGCACCACTGGTCTCGGTGCTCAATGCCATAAACTTTGCGGCACTTCTTGGCTTCGCCACGGACTTTCCTAAAGAAAACAAAAGAAAGAAAACCATTGAATATACTTACAATAGCTACTGAGCAATTAAGACTCTCTCATCTGATACAAACCCTGGGGCTGAACCTAGGGCCTTCCAGTCTTGAGGGCTAGTTATTGTGGTTTGCTGGCAGCTTGTGCAGACGGCAGTGGAATCAGACACTGGCGAAGAACGGGGACCAGTCCAGGAGTCTGGAGAGGACTTGGACAAGAGTCTTGTGTCCGATGCAGAGATGGGGCCAGGACCATCTGAGAGTGGGGTACTGACTCTGGAGCCTCCGGAGTCCGGCAGCAAATAGGCCGAGGAACAAGGGGAGCCTGTTCCCAGTGCACATGTGTGCAGAGCTGCTAGAAGGCGAGAGCAGCTGAAACAAAAGGGGCGACTTGGGAGTAAGGCTGGGAGGTGATTGCCCCTCCCATAAGGTATAAAGGACAGGCCAAGATGACAAAACCTTTGCAGGAAGCAAAGTCATTCATTCGGTTCAGATTCATTCTTGAAGCTCTTTTGTACTTTGGTTAGTTTCCTTTCTAATTCAGTTGACACTTCTGTTCTTGGCAGCACTTCACAGGAAAGACAGGTGGGTGCTTATCTCGAGGGACTATTTGAGATTCATTACCAGCTGGGAAGGAAAATAATTCCCAGTGTTGCAATAACACAAAACTTGTTTTTAAAATAAGTGTGTGCGTAATTACGGTCTCGAAAGCCTTGGTCAGAACACTAGTGTTCTGTTCCACCCACAAAAAGGCTCTTGTTAATTAGCCAAGAACTTGCAATTGCAGCCTATTCTTGTGTACGGCAAATTCATATACAGGCAGTCCTTGCTTACCAACCATTCGTTTGGTGACTGTTCATAATTAAAACGCTGCTGAAAAAGGAGATTTATGACTAGTCTTCAAAGCTATCACCATCATGTCATGTGAGCATGATTCGGGAGCATTTACAATGGTCACAGCATTCTACAATCACAAGATTGGTATCTGCAACCTTCACAGTCAGCTTCCAAAAAGCAAAGTCAATGGAGAAGCTGGCAGAAAGTTGTTAAATCATACACAAGATGTTGCACTTAACAATCCCAGGTGATTCGCTTTCACAACTGCAGTTGGAACTGACGTTGTAAGTTAGCATAATCCCAGAGTCCCACTTTACAGCTACAACTGCTTAATTACAAAGGTGCCAGTCCCAATTGCAGTCAGTGAGTGAAAATTACTTATACTAAGCTAAGGCTCACACAATCCTGGCTCAGACTCAACTGCCCCGAGCGCACATTATCCACTCGTTCTTCCTAAAATTAGTAAAAACAAACAAACAATAGATTGTGCTGTACAAATCAAACTTATTTGCCATCAATTTCAGCAGCACAATCGAAATGTTGTTTGAAGGCTGGAAAACAGAGGTTGCCTCTACTGTAACTAGGGCTGATGAAACACAGTGTTGGATTGGATTCAAAAATTTCATTGTTGTTTATGGTTTAGTGCCATGTATGAATCTAGACATTTTGCCTAAAAATGACCAAACATACAAATCTGCCTTATGCTCAATCAGGCCACTGATCTTAAAAAAAAACCCTGCAGCCCATGCTTGTCTACTTCTTCCGGCAGAAGATGGCCAAATTTTCAGGCAGAATGCTCTTTCCTCTGAGCCCAAACCAGCAGCACATGTTCAAAATTCTAAAGGACAATTTCTTTCTGAGCGCATCTGACACCCGCTATTTCCCTGCCCTGCTTGAAAGTAGCTCCGTCCGTGTCTTCTCCGGGTCTTACCTGGTGCCACTGGGTGCTCTTGGGGGGGATGCAACAATCAACTGGGATTTCAGCACTGGAGGCGGGGGTGGCTGTTCACTGAAACTCAAAGACCGGCTTCGAACCTGCAAGAAAAACGCCTTTTGATTTATTTGGGTTTTATTATTCTGCCTTAAATGATTATGGGTGGGTGCTTTAAAAGACTTTGAAAGGATTTTCTACTCAGGTGAAAATTGTAAACTTGCTTAGATACTAGGAGGGCATTTTCTTCTTTTAAAATATCAAAATAAAAATATCAATTTCCAGATAACTGGTGCCCTGCCAGATTACAGAAACTTTATCTAGTTCAATGTTTCTTTTTTTCAAGGTAATACTTCTGGGAAGAACACAAGCTGCTATTATTTTTGAGGTATGCTGCTTCTCAATACAGATATTCTCTTTAATTCTCATTTTCTCTTCTCCTGGCCACAATCTCTAAAATGCCTTCTCCAATAAAGCCAACCACAAATGTGACGTTTCTATATCTATATAAGAAGAAAGCAATCAGTCTGGAGAGTGAAAAAGGGATATTTTTACATTGATTTTCATCTGAAATGTGTCTTTACTACACAGGGGCTAGGAGTGGGGCAGATGTGTAGAGAAGAAATAAGAAGTGGTATTTTATTGGAAAGATCCCTTCTCCCATTTTTTCCTTTCCCAATTCAGCACCCTTCAGAATTGTAGGATTCAGAGAATTTGAAAACTGAACTTCTGGCTAACACTTTCCAAACTTCACGAGGCTGCTATAACTTGACAAAAATTTGATTAGATCTCCTTTTTCATCTTCCGAACATTTGCAGCTGAACCCCCTAATTACAATTTTATGAATGCTGCATCATACTTTTAACTGATAGATTCTCCCTGTCTTGTTGACTTTTTTATTTCTCAGTTCAACTCAAATCAAAGTTCAAAGTTTTGGAAACTAAAAACCCCTGTCTAGCAACTTGGTGTCGGGATTCTGGCAGTTACCCCAATTAAATCATGAGTTGTCACTTGGATTGGATGTTCTGGAAACATTTGTTTACAAATGCCTTATTTTGGGAGAGAGGGGACTATTTTTTTTCAGGCTGACAGGCAATTGAACTTTTCTGTTTGCTCATACAGAAAAAAGAAAATCTATTTTTAATTTGTGGTAGCAAATTTCGTAAGATAGTCATGCATAAAGGGATCTTTAAAAACCACAGCTTTCTCAGAACATGCCACCCACCAAGTACGTGTAATATATTTTTGAAACGATCTTCCGAACTAATCCAGATTCTCTCCTTCAGTATAACCAGGCAACTTTCTAGATTCTAGAGCCTGGGTGTCAAACTCGATCACGTCACATGACATATCATCACTTTTTTTGCCTTTGCGGAGCTGAGGTGGGCATTGCCTGTATGTGACACATCTGACCCACGGGCTGCCAGTTTGACAGGCCTGTTGTGGAGTCATTTGACATGAGATAGGGGCAAATAAATTTAATAATAAATAAGTAGGCAAGTAAATAAACCTTGTGTCCTGTTGGGTTGTCATTTCAAACATGTTTCCTTATCAGAACATGATGGTGAAGGGCAGTCAAAAAAACAATGGGAGAAGTAGTATCACCTGACCTCTTGTTGAATTCCCCATTGAGATTCCTTGTGGGAATCTGATAGGGAGAACTGTAAATCTTCCTTCTTTCCTTGTCTTCCCCTGGTCTCTTTTTCCAGGAGGCAAGTTTGCTGCTGGGTGGGGGAGGGAGCAAGGGATTGCAAGACTGGCTGGGAAACTGTTACAGAATGTTGAAAATTGATGATCATGTGACTGCAATAGCCCAGCAGCCAGTAGAACTGATGCAGCCCTAAAACTATCTCAAATGTCAGTCCATCAGAAGTTATGGGTCCCAGATTTTGAATGCATATTTTTAAGCTAATCCATTTGAGGTTCCTTGGTTCAAAAATTATTGCCCTGCAACATATATCACTTTACCCAGTTAAAGTTCATTATGAGAGTTTTAGTGTATAAAGTTGTCAGACTCACCGGTGAGAGAGTAGGGATGGTTGAGGTTGCAGCAGCCCAGCTAATGCTGGTGAATATGTGCGGGGATACAGGAATCTGAATAGATGGCAGAGCCTAAGTAGAGAAAAACGTCTGTCTTAAGAAATGAAAAGCATTTTCACGTTCACTTTCTGTGAATTTTCTCAACACTTGAAAACATAGTGTTGGAAAAAGGACATAGGAAGTCTTTTAGACAACCCCCTACTCAAGTGCAGGAATCCTCAACCATCTCAACAAAACGCTGTCCAATGTTTAACAGAATAACAGAGTTGGAAGGGACTTTTAAGGTCTTCTAGCCCAACCCTCTGTTTAGGCAGGAAACCCTATACCATATTTCAGACAAATGATTGTCCAATCTTTTCTTAAAAACCTCCAGTGTTGGAGCACCCACAAGTTCTGGAGGCAAGTTGTTCCACTGGTTAATAGTTCTAAGAATCAGGAAGAGTCTCCTTAGTTCTAGGTTGCTTCTCTCCTTGATTAGTTTCCATCCATTGCTTCTTGTCCTACCTACAGGTTCTTTGGGTTTATTTTTATTTATTTAAAAATAAATTTTAAATTTATTTTTGGATTTATTTAAAAACTTTCAAAGATAGTGCAATCACGACCCTACGATTCATGCTTAATAGTCTCATGGATAGGAAACTACTCAATATTTCGAAGCTGAATCTCTCTTTCTCTATAGAGCTTCCACTGGTTCTTGCCTTGCCCTCAGGCACTTTGGAAAATATATCCATATCCTCTTCCCATGATAGGCCTTCACTTATGAAAAATCTGCTAGTATGTCTCCCCCCCTTAGCCTCCTTTTTTTTAGACTCACCATACCCAATCCCTTTACTATTCTTTACAGGATGAACACATTAACTGTGACAGAAGAGTGAAAGATGCATTATTCTTTCACTCTCTAACACATTGCCCCAAAGTATAAGTGAACAGAGAAAGAATATGAATGCTTAGAAAGGTAATTGCATTTACCTTATTCTTTATTTGAAACTCGAATCATCCACCTTGCTACCACTACTCTCAGAACTGCAACCCTGTCATTTAACTACCCAAACATAACTGAGGGGCTGTTTATTTATTAGGGTGAACAATTCCACCGAAGAATTCCAAACACCTTCAGGAGGAATACAGAGTCTTAACACTGGGGCGCAGGTGGGCACTGACTTACCTGGTATGCATGGTCAGCCTGGATGTGCCAGAAAGAACTGGGGGCCGACTGGCTGAGGGCACTGCTGGCCAGATGAGGCTCCAAGGGGGTTGCCTGATCCAGAATGAGAGCCTCTGGCTGAGAGGCAGCCTGTTGGATGACAATAGGAGAGGAACCTGCAGTGGGATTGGGAGCAACAACTGAAGATTCCGGAAGTGCCTCCTCCTTCACTTGCATCTCAGTGTAGTAGAAATCCTCTTCCCGTTTTCTCTGGTCAGAGTTGGCACCATCTCTGCAGGCATTGAAGGAGATATGGAATAAATAAGGTAACTCCCAAGTAAAGTTTTCCAGTGTTTTGTTACAAAAGCTGAAACAATCTAGAGCAGGGATGTTAAATTCACAAACCATGGGCCGGATGTGTCACGCACTGGCCACACCCACCCCTGGTTTAGCTAAAAGGGGGGGTGGGGTGGAGAAATTACAATAGGTCACGTGATGTCAACATGACACCTGCGAGATTGACACTCCTGATCTAGGGGTTTTGTCCCTGAATATGAAAGTAGAGGTATATGTTATCTGGAGAATTTTCTTATCCACAACCCCAACATAGACAAGTTAATACCATCTCTAGCATCTCTCTCATCAGCTCTGCTAATTCTCCTTTACCCACTGAGATGGACACACATTTTCTGGCAAATTCTGAAATTCTTCTACATTTGTCAGCAGAACCAAGAACCGTTTTATGGAATCCCAGTAGATCCTTTCTTTCAGGGTAACATTCTGCTCATAGACTAGCAAAGGGAAGAACCCAGAACTAAGTCTATCTGCTGTAACAGGCACAACAAGATGGGAGTAATTTTTCAGGTACACTTGATCCCTTTCTGGTGCAAAGACTTTTGGAGCAGAACAATTTTCTGGTGAGTGAAAACCTTCCCTGTGGACTGCAACATTTTCATCTAACTCCATTAAGAATTTAACATCCGAGCTGCTTTGGTATTATGCACTATTAAAATAATTCAGCTGCTAGAAGAACAAAGTCAACGAGGAAAAAGTTAGCCGAGGAAGGAAAACTCAACAGAACTAAAGCAAAAGAAGATATTTAAAAAGATGGAAAAAGTATAACCAATTCTCCCCACAAGAGGGCCACACAACCACACAGCAAATATCAAACAAGGTTCAGTCATTTCTAGCCAGGTAACCAGGACTGCATTCAAGCCAGAGAAAATAGTTGGCAATGCTCAAAACCAGACTAAATTATATTCTCTAACTCACAAAAAAAAAAAAAAGACCAGGCCAACTTGAAATAAATGACTGCCTACCAAAATAAGAGCTCTCTTCCAGAAATTTCCAATAAATACAACCCCATCATGTCAGAGAAGATGATTCAAAAACTGAGATAGATTATCGAGAGAACTTGAGCTAAGTTCAATGTTCAATATCATTTTAGCTTTAATTCACTTTTTTCACTTCAGTTTTAACTCAACTGAAAAGTTGGCATTTTAAAATCTCACTGACGATCATAAGGAGTGGATGAACACATCATATTTTGTTTAGAATTGTGTCCAACAGCCCCACACAAAAAGAAAGAACTGAGCATACTAACACCCATTCTGGGGAACTACAGGAGATACTATGAAGATCCTGCAACCATTAGCCGTGTGGTAAATGAGTGCTTTGTGACTAACTGTGCACACCAGAGCAAACATTTTGTAAGTATCTCTACCTTCTTTCAAATGTGCCCAACCTCAAATCAGTAACTATCTCTGATCTGGGCCTTTTCAAATAAAGTGAACTTTATATCCGGAGCCTGAACTTGACTCAGTAAGTTACTCATCGTATCATCTTTGCAGCCTCATAAAGGAAAAGTGCATTATAACGGGATGACTGGAAAACACCAATAAACTCATGGGGTAGCTACCACTGGAATAAAAATGGGGACCCCAGCCACCTTTTACATGGTCAGCTGGGACAAGGATCATCGTCTGCAGTCCACCAAAATTCATGGAAGAAGCCCATCAAAAGTTCAGATTTAGCATCAAACTGTCCCCACTCCAGTTACTGTTTTGAAATATAATTATATCAACTGGTGATCCTTTCCAATATAACTGTGCAAATGTGACTTAACTGCAATTTAAGGCCTTACCCCAGATGCTGCGTCTTCACGTGCCTCTTAATTCCAACAATGGAGCGAAGGACTTTGCCACAGTTGGGCCACAAGCATTTGTACATCACTTTCACTGAATTCTAGAACAAAAACAACTCTAAGTTAATTCATGGCCATATATAAGTTGTGCAAAACTTAACCTCTCAGGATTCTTAACTACTGGTGACAGCACCATTTCCCTTGATTCTGTTGAAGTTAACAATTATCAGAAAGTCTAAAAGGTGGCTGAGTTTTGTATCAACTTTCTAAAATAAGAAATCAAAGCGACATGAAAAGTAAGTCCTATTCACATCAAAATCAATTCTACAAAATCAAAATCAATTCCACAAAATCAAAAATTCCACTGTTAGCCAGAGTTGTCCCAGGTTCAGGTCCACCTCAGGCATGGAAATTACTTGTCTCTCAGGCCCACCTAATCATAGGATATTGTTTAGGTGAAAAACTGATAGGGAGAGGGATAAACATAAGATCTTGAGGGAAAGCCAGCATATAAAGTCCTAACAAATAATTAAACAGGAATTAATGGAGTGAATAGAAACAGTAATGATGTAGCTCTGATAGTAAAAATACGAATTCCGGAAGCTTGTATAGGTATTTTTCTTTCTTGATCGGATAGGGAGAAATCTATATTTAGACCTGCAGCTTCTATGGAACAATTCCTTCCCTGTCTTATGGTCATATTATGTACCTTCCTTTTCCTTGGAGCAGGCTCTTCAAAGACAAAGGGATCCGAGTCTGTTTCAAAGCCATCATCAGCCCGAGGAGAACTGAAGGCCTCGTTTGAGTACTTGGGGCTGGCCTCTGAGTGTGGGGGAGAAGGGGTGGAGATGCCACTCCAGTGCCCGCTTGTGGTACTGCTCCCACCATCTGACATGTCACCGCTCTCTTTCCAGGCATCACAGGTTGCTTGGGATGCTGAAGACAGGACGAGAGGATAAACAGGTGAATCACGGTTTTACTGAGCTCTTGAGCAGTTAAGTTTAGCACTTTCATCTCTTTTACATAGAGAAGGGTGGGAAACCACGACCCTTTTATGACTTCTGAACTCCTAGAATTTCTGAGCCAAGGGCCATGGTTCCCCATCCCTGACAAAGGCACAGATGGAGGAAAGTGGTACCGAACAGAACAGAATAGAATATATGGAATGGAATGGAATAGAACGGAACAGAATAGAACAGAATAACAGAGTTGGAAGGGACCTTGGAGGTCTTCTAGTCCAACTCCCTGCCTAGGCAGGAAACCCTATACCACTGCAGAGAAATGGTTATCCAACATCTTCTTAAAAACTTTCAGTATTGGAGCATTCACAACTTCTGGAGGCAAGTTGTTCCACTGATTAATTGTTCTAACTGTCAGGAAATTTCTCCTTAGTTCTAAGTTGCTTCTCTTTTGATTAGCTTAGCAATGGATACTGCTTCTTGTCCTGCCCTCAGGTGCTTTGGAGAATAGCTTGACTCCCTCTTCTTTGTGGCAGCCCCTGAGATATTGGAACACTGCTATCATGTCTTCCCTAGTCCTCCTTTTCATTAAAGTAGACATACCCAATTCCTGCAACCATTCTAGAAGAGGCAGGCCAGTTTAGATTACATTATTCTTAAAGTAGGCAGGAAATCAGCATAATTAATAATAATTCCTTGCCTCCCAAGAGCTTGCCAATCGAAGCACAATGCGGCAAGAAAATTTGTGTTTCCATACAGTACTCTGCTTTTTACTGTTAGCATTTGAAGTTTTAAAACAAACACAAAAATATTCATATTGCAAATTTTGCTAAGAACAGGAAATGTGAGAAACTGAAAAAAGTCACCTAAACTTGCTTCCCTGTAATTTACTAACAGGGAACAGGGGAGCCGAAAGAACCTAACAGATTATTAATAGCTTTGTCTTAGTGTTTCGTTTATAGCGGCCCTATTCTATAAAATAGAATGCGAATGGGATTTTGTACAAAATATATATAATTCTGAATAATCTACCTTTTTTAATGTTAGGAAAAACTTGGTTAAAAAAGCAGTAAAACTGATTATCAAGGGAGGTGATAATCTCCGTTTCTTTAGAGGCAATCATCCAGAAACTGGACAAATGACTGCCAAGGATGCTTTAGATTTTTGCGCTGAGCAGAGAGAGGGTTGGATTAAGTTGCTGAAATGATCCCTTCCAGGTGGGTTTAAACCAGGGGTCTCCAACCTTGGCAACTTTAAGACTTATGGACTTCAACTCCCAGAATTCCTCAGCCAGCTTTGCGTAATAACTTGCTAGACTAGGCTAAAGCAGGGCTGCTTAGTTTGTTGTTCAAAGTGTTAAAACCTAGCCATTAATTTAAATGTTGTGTGAAACTAGAATGTTACATTTTGCCACAATACTGTGACACATTATATTATCCTTAGATTCTTTAAAAATTGGTCCATCTTCCCCTTTATATCAAATGTAATGGTGCCTTTTCTGGTGTTCTTTCAAAAAAATATCATTCTATTGATGCTGAATATCTTGTTACAACTCTTTTTCTGAGGCATTTTATGAACTGATTAAATCTCAGCTGAGATTTACTGATCACATTTTCACAATGCAGCCAGGAAAATTAGCCAGAAAGGAATACAAACTCACAATGGATCCATACCAGAAGTAACACTATGTTAAGTGTAAATCATACAGAGATAATGAACCAAGAATTAGAGACTTTAAACTTCAGGGCGGAGGAAAGAAATTACATAGTAGAATTGCTCTTTACAGAACAAAAACTGAGGAGTTCTAGACAAATAGATTCCATCTTAGAAGCAGACATCCAGCTCCAAAGCCTAACTTGGTTCTTATACGCACATTTAAGAATCCAAAAACAGCCTGGCACAAATTTTGATTAGTGCAACTTGAATGGAATACCTGTACTGAACTTATCTCTTTATCCAAAAATGCAATATAATTGTGTCTAAGAAGTAAAAAAGCTTGACTCCAAATTACTTTATGGGCATGGCCCTACAGTTTCCATGGCCACAAAACAAAAGTGGACTGCCACTTTCAGGATGTTGTGTGGATTTTCCAACCTAGCCTACATCCCTGGCGTTCCCTGACAGCCTCCCTTTAAAGTACTAACCAGGCCCAACCCTGCTTAGTTTCCAACTCAGAGTAAGTTTACAAAATTCTGCCACCTACTGAGACTACAAATCCTATAAACATTTTCTGAGACAAAATCCTGCTGAATTCAATAAAGATGAATTCATATTTTCATATATAACATTTCTCTGTAAAATTGGAATTGGGAAGGGAATGACAGGAAAAGCCACAGGATATTCCACCTCTTCTCAGTTTCAGAAGCCTTTTCACACCTTCACTGCCAGTCCAGCATCCAGACATACAGGCCTGGCTGCCCTAGTTTTGACTGTGAAGCACCTGCATTTCCCACACTGGAATGCTCCTATTTTTAAACAGACACACAGAGGGTCCAAAGAGGCTTACGGGAAGTGCCTCCATATAAAGACACCGGCTCCTCTTGGTGCCTATTACTCCCGTAATAGGTCTGAGCATCCAACTGGAAACGGCAGCCAGGGGTTGGATTACACAACTCACTCCCTCCACTGGGACTGCAGACACCCATTCCTAATCCAGACAGCTGTTTTTCTAGCAATTCTCCAGTGGCTGGGTGTGCTGGAGGGATTATAGGTAAGGTTTTACTGCTTGCCACAAACAGCCAGTCTCAAGGGATTCTACTTACAACAGGCTTCTCACAGACTGTTTTGCAAAAAAAATAAAATAAAGATCTTCATGATCTTCTTCCTAGTTTGTAATTATAGCTTGAGTAAATATGAGATGGCAAAAACACTGAATTTGGCTCAAACTTAGTAGGCAAAAGGATATTTAAAGAGATTTGGTGGTCTGAAAGAGAGGTGGGCAGTACCCTTTTCCCACCTACCAGTTTATCCTCACAATCCCATTCCTATGTTTGGGGACCCCCTGCCAAGATAGGTGGTAGCGTTCAAAAACCTAAGTATTTAAACTTATTAGTATTTTGGTAGAGAAGGATCAGGAAGTATTATGACAGTATTATAGGCTGGGTATTCAAACAAATCAAACTAGAAGGCATATTCAGCAACTCACAATTCAAATCAGCCACAAAATTAACTCATCTCCCTGAATACCACCACAATTTATCTAAGAATATCAGCCAATCAGTACTGATTTCTTCCCTCTGACATGCAACACGCTGAGCTTACAGCCCCCTCTTCTGGATTCTAGTCCCATAAATTCAGAAATTGATAAAAATTAAAAGAGAAAGAGGGACAAAAGTTTAAAGAATTTGGGGGGGAGGGCGGGATTCAAGAATCTATATACACATCCAACAGAGGCTATGAACTGGCCTCTCTACCTGTGGGCGTTCTTCTGGTGATTTGTGAAGCTACACAACTAGGTGCAAACAGCAGCCTACCTATGGGAACTACACAGTGGTATTTTTTTTATTACTGGTTCTGTGGGCGTGGCTCGGTGGGCATGGCAGGGGAAAGATACTGTAAAATCTCCAGTCAGAAGTGGTATTTGCCAGTTCTTTGAACTACTCAAAATTTCCGCTACTGATTCTCCAGAACTGGTCAGAACCTGCTAAATACCACCTCTGGAACTACATCTTCCTCATTTCATAATGGCATATCAATACTCTGGTATATTTTCTCTACATATCCCACAAGTGTTGTGCTGGTTTTCATACATCATAGCACAATTAAATCCTTATCTTTAGGCTTTGAAACATGAACCAAGAGGTAAGGGATATGGCAAATGGAAACAGCCATTCAAGAAAATAGAAGAATCATAGAGTTGAAAGAGACCACACGGACCATCTTTTCAAACTAAGCAACTTTAAGGTATGTGGGTGGGCTTCAACTCCCAGAATTGCCCAGCCGGAAGGTCTGAAGAATCCTAACCTTCAATGTGCACAAAAATCAATTAAACTGGGAGGCAGCTATCCAACATCTTAAAATTCTCTAGAGATGGAGAAACGACCACCTCCACCTTTTGAGCTATTTTCCTGTTGTATAGATTTTACCATCAAGTGTTTCCTTATATTTAACTGAAATCTGAATAGCTACAACTAATATACATTATTTCCCAGGTTTCTTCTGCAGCCATGGAGAAACATTCATGGCCATCTCCCTTTTAAGTATCTGAACTTGATTATTATGCCTCCCCTAAGTCTTCTTTTCTTCAGATTGAACATCTCAAGTTTGTTCAGTCTGTTCTCACAGAACATGTTCTCAAATCAGCATTCTCCTATAGTGGAAGGAAGAGAAAGATAATAAATAATAATAATAATAATGATCCCTTTCTTATTTTCTTAGGAGCCAAGGAAGAAGAGCATTTCAATATGTTTTGCAGCAGAGAATGGTGAGCATCAAGGAGATGTCAGAAGCAAGGTATTCTCCTTATGTGCTAGAACTCAGGAACATGGGACAGTCTCTGGGGAAACTTGCTCATGCATACTTCATCAAAAGGAACAAGAACTGCAAAAGTGCCCTATAGACCATCTTTCCTTATCCCTACTCTGCAACTTTTAAACAGTTCACCAGACAATATTAACAAATTCACTTCATGTCAGGATATTTTGGGGCAGATCTTCAAGAGTTCGGAAACGTGTGAAATGCTAAGTACATAAGAGAGCCAGAATGTCAGGCAAAAAGGGTTTAGTAAAATCATGGTAAAGAGAGAAGAGCTGGGAAGGAAAATCTGGTAGAACCTTAGAAGGTATCAAAAGGGGACTTGGTTAACTATGATGAGCACTTCATTCTTAAACCTCACAGCTGGAATAAATATTTGGATCTGAACTGGGTACGGCCTACTTTTGAGAAAAGCTTAACTGGGTATGGCCTACTTTTGAGAAAAGCTTGTCCAGGACATAAGAAAGAGATATGTGAGCCGTTTAACACGAAGAAAGCTAGAAAGAAATGAGTGCTTTAGAAACACTGATTTGAGGCAGATAGCCAAGAATCCCAAAAGACTAAAGAAGTAGAACAGAAAAGTTGGATCTCCCTGAAAGCTGAATTGAACAGTCTGCGTGTTGGCCAAGGCACTTATTTATGCCATTTTCTGTTTTTCACAACTTCCAAAATTGAGTTACAAAGTGGCCAAACAATTAAAAATCAACAAGTATGAATAACACTTACCCCAAAAAAGGCTCTTCAACAGAATTAAAATACTTCCAATTAAAATACAGAAGCTTTCTTAACAACTTTTTTTAAAAAAACAAAGGAACTCAATTCTCTGACATTAGCATCATCACAGACAGAATTCTCCCCTGCAATCATTGTTACAGGGTGGAAATTTCATATCTATAATTAATGGACATTTTCTTAATCAGACTCATTTGCATTATTTTTTTAAAATAAGCTGAAAACTGCTCTGTGCACATTAGCCTAATATTCCAGCTCCAGATTGCCCACATTATTGCCTCAAAAAAAGAAAAGCTAAGATATTTTTGTGGATAACCTAAATTCTCAGGTGTATTCAGGAAAAAGCAAATACTGAAACATCAGTGTTCCAAATAATAACTCCCAGCTTGGCATTCTCCAAATGTGCTGGGACTGTCATATCCAGAATCACCAGCCAGCATGGCAGAATCCTGGAATTTGCATTCCAACAACAACAGGAAAACATCCATTTGGACTGATACAATTAAGCCACTGTGGCCCCAGAGTGTTTGCACTGCATGCGCTATGCACTAAAACAGGTGTTGTTGGTTTTTTGGCACAGAATGCCAAATGGCCATAAAAAGAGGCCCTTTGCCATCAAACTTACCTGAGATGCTGGCATCATTGTTAGGAGGACTCTGTACCACAGGGCTACAGGATAAGCTGGTTAACACCATTGCTGCCATCATCTCATCCATCTCTACTGCAGCATCTGGTTTCCTGCAATGAGAGAAGGAGGGGGAAGGATAAGATGGTTCCTCCAAAAAGAATCAACAGACCAACTATCCTAGCAAAGACATTGCTCACCGGACAATTCCATCTCAAGTGCTTCATGCCTTTTGCATTTGTTTTCTTGCAAGACTTCCTTCCTCCGGCACAAGTTAATTGTTAAAAAGCAACCAGTAAAGCATTTTGATCAAAGTCTCAACTTTTAACAAGCCATTAACAACCACAAATTCAAATGAATCCAGGTGTTTTCTTCTGGATCAGCACAAGATTTGTACTCAGGAAAGCGCTCCTGTCTCTTCCAGCTCCAGGATGAAGATTTCTAAAGGGAGTTTTTAACAAGAACAACTCCACCCCTTCCCTGCTGGTCATAGTTAGTAGGAAGTTAGTAGGAAAAGCTTCCACTGTCAATTTTAAAAACAAGCAGACCAGTAAAGTATTGGGGATTTCTTATTTATTAGGAGCCTGTTATAATTTTGGAGGGGCTGGGCCTCAAGGAAAGTGTGCAGGTAGAAGAGTTCTCTACCCACTGGGGTGAAAAATAAATTGTAGTAGTTTCCTAAAACACCAGAAAGCTGAAACATATCAAAGCAGCCTTTTACCTTCAGTACTAGATACATTAATGGGCAGCATCTACCAGGGAAGCAACATTTTCTCTTCTCTTACCACTTTTCTTAACAACTAAATGTAATATGATTGTTTCGATTGAACAGTAGCAGGTTAAGCTTTTAGATCAATTCTGTTGGCATTATTGCCTCATTTTTTTTGTTCTTAATTCATTTTGCAGCATTTAGGATTTATTTGTTTACTTAATTACAGTTTTTATAGGCTGCCCCAGCCTCTACGGATACAGGGCAGCAGCAAATGACGTTCTAAAATACAATCATTACAAACAAATTATAACAACAACAATAGTACCACTTATAATGGCTGCTCAGACATAACATAATGGCCAAAAGCCCTGTGCAAAACATAATACAACTTAAACTTGCTTTTATAAAGCAAAGAGGAATGAAGCTCTCTATCCTTCCAGGAGTAGCTCGTTTCATAAAGAGGGGCCACTACCAAGAAGGTCTATCATATAGCCCACACCTTAGGTACCCTGCATGGAAAAAGGACTCAATTTAGATCAGGGTCTCCAACCTTGGTAACTTTAAGACTTGTGGACTTCAACTCCCAGAGTTCCTCAGCCAGCTCTGAGCAGAGCTGGCTGAGGAACTCTGGGAGTTGAAGTCCACAAGTCTTAAAGTTACCAAGGTTGGAGACCCCTGATTTAGATGACCCTACCAAAGAGGCAAATTCTAGGTTGGCAAGACACTGCTGGTTATAGCTCAATATTGACAAGTAGAGGGCTTTAAAAGTAATGGCCAGCACTTTGAATTGGGCCCTAAAGCTTACTAATAACCAGTATAACAACTTCAAAATAGGAAAGATCCTTACCCTGGTGGAATGATCTTGACAACAATCATGCTGTTGTAATTTGCACCCCAGTCCAGCTACTGGGTTATCTCCAAACATGCTTCATGGAGCATGTTTACATTAGCCTAATGGGTGGATCATGGTATGAACTACTATCACCAAGGCATCTTTGTCAAGATATGTTATTTTAGTTTGTGGCTGCAAATTATTTACTCGTTTGTTTAAATTATTATAAATACTTCCATCTACCACCCTTCAGCTGAAACGGTTCATAGAGTAGCTTATGTAAGGATCAAGTGCAAACAAAGCTGTATTTGCCTTTGTGTTTTCAACCTAATAAAATGAAAGGGAAAGAGAACAGCAGGGGGGAAAACTGCTTTCCGCATTTTGTTTCAGCCACGGGAAAAAATTTCTAAGTTATTACGGAACTGTTGTGCAATATTGCATAACTACAGCCAAATGGGCATTCCAAACCACCCACCTTTTTGGTACATCAATATTCCTAGAGACCGATCTCAAACCAGATGTCACAGCAATGTCTGCTGCAGAGGTGCAATGCTCCATTACCACAGGAACTGGACTATAGTCCATTGTTGTAGGGGTTCCATGGTCCATCTCCAGTTTGGGGAGAGGTGACATCCCAACTTCAGCCAGTCTCACTTCCTCAGCTTTCCTGGTGACATAAAACCCTTTTTCCGGGAGCAACACCTTTACTTCATGACTGACCGGGTCATGGTACTCCACCAGCCCAGCACTCTCTTGCCCGTTGTAAAAGACATATACCTGTAGGGAGAAAAAGCCACTATTAGTCATAATGGTCATTCTGGTCTCCAAATGAGTTAACCTGTTTTCCATTTTTCCTAACATAAACAAACCAAACCAAAACCAAACCTACCAATAACTATAAGCCAAGTATTCAAATGGCACTCTATGTTCAGAGGCACTCTATGTTGTGGCCGGTTGGCCAGCAGCCCCTCCAGCAGCCGAATCAGAGGAGGCGCCCGCGTGGGAGTCAGAGTCAGCATCAGAGCAACCTGGGTGGTGAGGAAGAGGGAATGGAGCTGGCAAAGAGAGAGACAGAGGTGGAGCCTAGGCCATCCGTCAGCCCTCAGATGGAGAGTAAACAGTCCCCAGGTCTGGAGGTGGCTGATGAGGAACAGGAGGAACAGCTGGGTCCAGTGCCTAACGCGCAGGTGCACAGAAGGCAGAGGAGAGGAGAGCAGTGGAAATCCATGGGCCGACCTTTGGGATGGAAGAGCCACCTCTGCTAGCGAGGCTCCATCCTAGCTCTGGGGATAAAAGGCAGGGGACAGAGATGAATAGATGTAGCAGACAACTATTCATCTTCCGGTTGGACTGACTTGTTAGCCTGCATTGAGAGAGAAACTTTTTGCCGGGGCTGCTGGCGCTCCTAATAAAGGAATCTTTTGAGTTAACTTGTGTTTGGAGTGCTGGATCAGAACAGCAATGAACAGGGGTAGCTATGGTGCTCAAGCTTGTAAAGCAGGGATCCCCAACCCCCTGTCCATGGATTGGTACTGGGCATGCCAGAAACTGGGCCACGTAAACAAGTGAAGCCCCATCTGCTGGATGTAGGCAGCACACAAACCACGCCTCCTCCGGTCCGTGGAAAAACCTCTCTCTTACAGAACTGATCCCTGATGCCCAAAAGGTTGGAGGCCGCTGTTATAAGGCAACTGGATGACCATCATTAAAGAGAAGATACTAACCAAATGTCATTTTGAAACAAATTCAGAGTGTCAATGCCTTATAATGGAAGGGCTTCAAAAATGCATTTCCAGAGCCCCAAATAACAGGAAAGGCGCAGCTTTCTTTCACTGAGATATGTGCTCTGCAGCCAAAGTCATATCTACATGACCAGCATGTGATGTATTTTGCACTCTGGTTCAACTTCTAAGCGAAAAGGACACACTGTGATTATCAGCTGACTTTCCATCAGGCTTTGTCAAATCTCTCAAAAGAGTGTCAGAACGGGTGAATAAGCAAAAACTCATGAAAACCCTCCAACCATTCCTTTGCTCATACAAAAGCACATGCAATCTAGTAAGATAGCGCAGGTCATCTGGTTAGGAAAGGAGAGCCAGAAAGGGAATGACTAGCCCATGCTTGGGTAGTCCATGGAAAGATGGTCTCCGCAAAGGTCTTTCCCCTTTGCTGCTTAACTTCCTAAAGTCTATTTTTGTATGTAATTTTATCCAGGCTAAGAGGGGCACTCTTTGAGTTATTCCTGGGGGTGTTATTTATAGAGGGATCCTAATTGGGGAAGCTGTAGTGACCCCGCTGTTCTGAAAAAGTGGAGTGACAGGATCTCTTAATGCTTCATGAAAGATATATGCATTAAGTCACAGGTGTGTGGTTGCCTCATGCAGCTCAGTACAGGGTCCAGTAGGACTCTTGACATCTCCCTAGAATCACTACTATGCCTCTGCTTCTTTTTGCTTGGGTGTCTGTGTGTGCAGGAAGGGAGGGAGTTTGCCCAGATACTTCCTACTTTGGGGTGAGCAACTATGGCAACTTTATAAACTGTGTACTTCAACTCCTAGAATTTCGGAGCCAGCCTAGGAATTTTGGGGAATTGAAGTCCACAGATTGTAAAGTTGCCATAGTTGCCCAACCCTGTCCTAATTCCTTTTAGAGTTAGGCATCCATTGAGATGAGAGGATGGAGACCACTGTATGTATGCAGGTTAAAACGCTGAAGTTAGATCTAATGCAATGAAAATGTATTCATGATTAGGTTAATGTTCATCCTCCATCCACTTTCAAAATCTATTATAGGGCTCCTTGTGGTGCAATGGTTAAGTGCAATACTTCATTTTTTTTATTTATTTGGTTTGTCAATTGCTTACAAGATAATAAGTGTAAGTAAAAACATAGTTACGAATACATGGATACATATAAGAAAAATAAAAAAATAAAAAAAATAAAAGCAAACTCTGCCCACAGCCTAGAGTTCGATCCTGACATCCATGACTCAGCATTCCATCCTTGAGGTCAGTAAAATGAGGACCCGGATTGTTGTGAGCAATATGCAAATAATGCCGACATTGTAAACCACCCAGACAGTGTTGTAATACACTATGGGGCAGTATAGCAATAGCAATAGCACTTAGAATACCACTCCACAGTTTTCTCTGAACAGTTTACAAAGTCAGCATATTGTCCCTAACCATCTGGGTCCTCATTTTATCTACCTGGGAAGGATGGAAGTCTGAGTCAACTTTGAGCCGGTCAAGATCTAACTCCAGGTTATGCCTGCAATATTGCATTCTAACCAATGCGCCACCAGGATTCCTGATATAGAAGTCTAAATGATATTGCTATTGCTAAAAGGTAAAGCAGGACAATCCATCACAATAGATCCTTGAGGTGGGTAAGGGGAGAGACTAAGGCGGTGCGATGAACAAAATCCCACCAAACTGAAAAACTTGGGACAGGAATTCTGACAGATGGGAAGATCTGAATTCACACAATATATCAAGCCATAGTTTGAATGCACACTAAATGGGATTAGATAAATGCACTACCCCAAAATCAAACACACCATATTATGGCTTAGTGTGATGGGTGAGCCAAGGTGAGAGCACAAAGGACTGGCTTTCAGATCAAGACTTCCTGAATTTAAATCCCAACTCTTCCAACTGGGCCAGTCTAGAGTTATTAAGTCTCCCTCATGGGAGAAACACAGTGGAGGTCAAGGTAAAGTGGAAGAAAAACCATGATTCCAAGCCTCTGAAGGGGAAGGGAACCTCTGAGCCACAGTGGCGCAGTGGTTAGAGTGCAGTACTGCAGGCTACTTCTGCTGACTGCCAGTTGCCAGAAGTTGAGCAGATAGAGACTCACGGGCTCAAGGTTGACTCAGCCTTCCATCCTTCCGAGATGGGTAAAATGAGGACCCAGATTGTTGGGGGCAATCTGTAAACGGCTTAGAGATGGCTGTAAATCACTGTGAAGCGGTATGTAAGTCTAAGTGCTATCTATGCAGGTAGCTCTTAACTAACCCGTTCATTTAGCATTCAAAGTTACAATGGCACTGAAAAAAAAGTTGATTTATGACCAATCCTTACACTTACTGTACAACCGTCGCAGAATCCCCGCAGTATAACGTGATCAAAATTTGGGGCTCTTGGCAAACTGGCATCTATTAACAATGGTTGCAGCATCCCAAAGTCATGTGATCACCATTTGCAACCTTCCCAGTTGGCTTCAAGTTACAGGTATTCCTTCACTTACGACCACAATTGAGCCCCAAGTTTCCATTGCTAAACGAGACATTTGTTAAGTGAATTTTGCCCCCTTTTATGACCTTTCTTGCCACATTGGTTAAGTGAATCACTGCAGTTCTTAAAAGTTAGTAACATGGTTGTTTAGCAAATCTGGCTTCCGCCTTGGCTTTGCTTGTCAGGTTATAAAAGGGGATCACGTGACCCCCAGGACATGGCAACCGTCATAAATACATGCTAGTGGCCAAGTGGCCAAATTTTGATTATGGGACCATGGGGATAGTGCTGCAATGGTTGTGTGAAAACCGGCCATATGTCACTTTTTTCAGCACTGCTGTTAACTTTGAACAGTCAGAAATGAAATGTTGTTAAGTCGAGGATTACCTGTATGTCAATGGTGGAAGCTGGAGTCGCTTAATGATGGCATGATAACCTTAACAGCAATGAAATACTTCGTTATTAAGTAACTCGTTTAACGATCGTGGCAAAAAAAGGGTTGTAAAATTGGGCCCAACTCACTTAACAAGAGCCTTGCTTAGCAATGGAAATTCTGGTTCCATTCTTGTGGTCGTAAGTTAAGAACTAGTTATAATGTGATCAACAGATAAGGGAGAACACCAGGTACCCGTTGTAAGCAACCTCCATCTACAAGGCTGCTATAGAACATCACCCACCTGCAGAAGGAGTGGGAACAACTCCAGTGGTAGAACTCCCAAAGGGAGGTCTGTTCATATTTCAGCCAAAGTTTGCTGGTTGGTTGAACTGTTTGCTTTGCTTAGCCTTGGGTGACATGCAGCTGGGACCTTGCAGAATCTACCCACGCAATCCTGAAAGCTGTTGTGGCACCTTCTGAATCAGGCCATATATATCCCAAAGCCTTAGAACCCCACCCACCCACCCAGAGCCCCTCCAAATTGTCTCCAACTTTATTTTTAATATGACAGAGTAACCAATAATGTATTTAGTTTAATTTGATTTAATTGATGATATACTCAGCTAAATTAGTGTAAGTAATACATTCAAAATATGTAATAAATATACTGTACATTAATTTATGCATCTTATACCTGCCTCCTTCTGGAAGGCAGTTCCTAGCAAGCCAACTATTAAATACAATCCCCAAAACGGTGTGCCCCTGCTCCAAATAGCAACCCACCTAAGCAAAACAATGCTTGCATTTACAAGCTGAGGGGAAGGCCTATTTTCATTTGGTCAGCTTTTGAGGATATAGTTTTGTTTCATAAAGCTCCCAAATACTTTTAGGCACTGACCATGCTGAGTCTGTGGATGAGTGATTTTGAATGCATTCTTTTTATAGTCCACTAACTCCAGCAAAAGACTTGGAACCAGAATTATTTTTATAGAAATTCACAATAGGATTACTTCACATTTCCTCTTATTCCGCAATGCCACCCAACGTTTCTCTCTGTATCGTCATCCCCTAATGCCACTTTCACACTTTTTTAACCCAACCTTCCCCAAGCTGGATCTTCCAGAAAGGCTGGGCTTGGTGCCCATCACTGCCAGTCGGTATTTTCCATTTGGAAAGCAACCTGTCCTTGATATTTAACAAAGAAAACAGGAAATTAGCCCCAAGGAAAAGAAAGAACATGCCACATTTTAAGTAATCCCTCCTTTTCCCCCCCAAATATCACGAGCATCACTTTGCATAATAGCAAAGGAGAGAATACAAAATAACTGGTATGAAATCAAGCTCTTAAATCTATGGAAGTTTGTTGGAAATTCTACCATATGCAGCTAAATCTGCAACTTTAGAGTACATTAAATCCCCAAGTGACACATGACACTAAAACTTATCCTTTATCTTTTGGGATTTCGAATGAATAAAGCATTGGAACAATAGCCTGTTCCACTTGATTCATTTACAAAACTGTAAAATCGCTGTCCATTATTTCTACAAGTATCATATCAGATCTATAAATGGGTATCAATCGGGAAGAGGGTCTCTCATCTGTTGTTGCACCCATTCTTTGAAATAAAGAACACATTGTTAGTCACTAGCCAAAAATATCACCTCCAATTCACCTCCATGCTTGAGCATTCGTAATAGTGCAAATGGGAACTATACGTTGCCATTGTTACATTATTTTATATGGTTTAGGGAGGTATTTTATTTTTTAAATATAATTATAATATAATAAATATTATAATATAATAATATAATATAATATAATAAATATAATATAATAATATAATATAATATAATATAATATAATATAATATAATATAATATAATATAATATAATATAATATAATATAATATAATAATATAATATAATATAATATAATATAATATAATATAATATAATATAATATAATATAATATAATATAATATAATAAATATAATAATATAATATAAAATATAAATATAAATATAAATATAATATACAACACAACACAATATGGGGGGGGGAGGGAGAGGGAGAAGGAGGGAGGGAGCGGTCACTCCACTGCCTTTGCATTTAAGGCAGGATTAGAACTCACAGTCTTCCAGATTCTAGTCTGATGCTTTTAACTACCTATAATACACTGGCTGTGAGCAGGTAACATAGGAAGACTAGAAATAAAGACTAACTCAACTTTGGACATCATTGGCTTAGGACAGATGTGATTTACTTCCTTCCAATAGCTCTACCTGTAATTCACATTACCTCAGCCAGTATGGTCAAAGTGATGTGATGGGGGTGAGCCATTTACACAGCACCGAGACAGGACAGGCATCTTATAGCAGTTCAAATAAACTGTAAAGCCTGACATGAAAAGTTTGTTGGTATAGAAATAAAATAGTTTCCTTCCTCTCAAAAATCCTGTTGTTTTTTTTAATATTTGCAGATACGTCTGTAAATATTAGCTCAACAAAAGTCTATAACAACCACCGATTTGTTGTATGGTTATTGCCCTTGAAACCAGTTCATTAACTTCAGCTCCTGAAGAATTTGGCTACTAGAATTTCAGTTGTAAAACTCTGAGATGATTTCTCCAACCTAGCGAATTATGGGAGTTGTAGTCTAAACATATCTAGAGGATACCAAGGTAGGAAAAACTGATATACCACAAGGTTTAAGCCAGGAATTAAATTGCTTTCCTATTTAATTTCTAGGTCCAAGTTAATGTATAGAAACCAAAATATGTCAAACAGCAAGCCTTTCATTATTCGATCCATTGGTTAAGACTTTCTCCAAGTACCATCAGCCTAAGGAACACTTTACACATTATAAATGACACAGAATTATCCACGATGGCACCCTAACTCTGAAATGTGTCTCAAGGGTGACGCAATTGGTGTCTGTCTGTCTGTCTATATCTTGCTGACTAACTATATGCTTGTTATGCAATGTATTGCTTGTTATTACAGCATTATGTTTCTTTTTAATACCAGCATTTTTGAGATGAAAGGTGGTTTATAGTCATCACCACCAAATTCAGTACCTTTTGGCCAGGTTGCAGCAATAGCCAATGTTGGTTCTGACTGCCAGAAGCTTCAACGTGTTCCTTGAAGCGGCCCTCTTCATATGAAAGGGTGTTCTGATGTGAAGATGCTCTGGTGTGTTCCAGCTGCAGGGGATGAACCTGAGTTGTCATCAGCATCCCATCCCCCAGTAAAGGGGGTGCAGAAATGCGGGCGCCCAAAAGGGACCGCTTCCCCAGCCTCCTGGATAGCACACTCGCCATCACGGACACA
Source organism: Notechis scutatus (assembly GCF_049901735.1). NCBI lineage: Eukaryota > Metazoa > Chordata > Lepidosauria > Squamata > Elapidae > Notechis > Notechis scutatus. The sequence goes on from NC_142009.1 coordinate 29,047,691, forward strand.
CTGCAATCAGTAAAGAAGGAAAGGACATTAATTATAATTATCACTGGAAGGATGGGCAATCGATAGCATGAATTATAGTGCAGCCTACAAATTGAGTCTCAAACATCTCTATCCCAGCGCTGGCCAAGGGTCACACTTTATTTAAAGTAGGGGAAGTACAGAGGTCACAGCCTGGCAGGGCAATATTGCAAAATGGGAAGGATCATATATATTTGGTGAGGCCAGGATGTTTGGATTTTTCTTTAGATTTGGGGGTATTGGGGGCATTCATGGAAAGCCTCGTTAGTATGTAAACTCTTTTTTTTTTTTTTTTGCATTTCCGTCACCGGAATGGCTAAAACCACATCTCTTGATGTTCAACAACAGCAGCCACAGCAGGTGCGTGGAGCTACACAGTAAAGGGCTTGGAGACCACAGTTTGCCAGTTTGGCTTCACACTTCTCAAGCACAACACTGAAGGCATCCTAAGGAAGCAGAGCCTTTATAAGGAAATCCAGACTCACAAGTACTCCACACATATACATTTTTATTTTATGGTTCCTAGAGGCCAACTTCAGGCAGCAGAAGCTCTGAGAAAATGCAGGCAAAGCCTGAAGTACCTGAGGGGCCCAGAAAAAGTGGCCACAACATTCCTGCAAAATGTAGCTTTGTACTTCAAATGAATATACCAGCCAACATTCGCCTAAGATAGTCCAAATGAATGTGGGGCTATACATCCTTCACAGCACTGAGGCCAGGCGTTTTCAGTAGGTCTGCAGTTTGCTTTGGAAAAGTCTGCAGCCCTATCACTATATAACCAAACAGGAGTCCTCAGCCATGTCAGACTGAGGAAACTATTTGGCCTGGAATCAAGCAAGGAATAGATATTACCCCGAGAAAGTTCTGCTCTCTAATTGCATCCACACATGGGTTCAAGCCAGGAATGTATTTTCAGTTAAAACAGGTTTTGTTTGCAGTTAAAGTAGTGAGGAGGAAGAGAAGAAAGTTCCCTTGTGTAGACCATGCAGCACTGAGCTTTTGCAATGAAAGAATCGAGAAAGAAAGAGATTTCTGTGTTTTGCATCAATTAGGGAGTGCTTTGTGTCAAAAGACAGTTTAGGAACAGAGTAGACAAGCAAAACCAATACCCACGCATGTCCCATGGGACAGTACTGACAGGAAGCTCTAGCCCCAAAGCTCAGGAATGGCTTTTTCAGAACTCAGCAAGCCACTGCTGTGTAAACAGAAAGTTGCACTCAGAATTCAGCCTGTTGAAAAAGAAAAGTTTATGTACAACCCACCATTAGTCACAGATAATCTATAGCAGAAGAGCAAATGTGAGGTTCCTGGGCTGTGCGTGGCCCCTAAAAACTCTGGGAAAGGATTCCAGAGATCTGCTTTAATCTAATTAAGATGACAGAAGATGGAAATTATTAAGTACCTAGCAGGAGTCATCCTATTAACCAGGTTTAATTGTAAGGAGATGTAAAGGAACTCAAATTCAGTTTTATTCTCCCTCTTCCCATTTCTTTTTGAACTGATCTTCCTCAAAAGGGAAAACATGGGACCTTAGCCTGGAAAAAAGCTTTGGGGGTCCCGATTATAAGACGTCTGGAATTCATCTGAATCCAGAACTCACTCTTGGAAATTACAACAAGGCAATGACTTCAGGACAGGTGTGAAATGCCTGGCTCACACACATCACAATGATTCCCTAAAAATCTGAGCTTAAAGGAGTGATAACATTGTAGTTTGTTCTTAATGTGCATGTGCAATTTCCAAGCTGGCCTGAACCACAGCATTTAATCAAGCCGAGAAAGAAGAGACAAAGAGCAATATGCAGACAGCAAGGCAGGTAGATTTTCAGCTAGATAGTCTGTCTTCTTTTAAATTCTTCCCCACTCTGACAGCACTTTGGCAAACTGAAATTCCAAGAATTATTTCTGTCAAACTAGCATGTTACATTATATTTTAGATATTAATAACCTGAGAAAATCCAAGTTGTAACCACCAGATCATTGCCCCAAGGCAGCCTACAAATTAAACAAAAATGGTACAGTACAAAAATCATGCAAGCAAGGATCAATGACAGAGACCTTCCCCCCGCCCCCCACAAGTTTCCTATTCTGGCCCATTAACATTATACTTTGGCATGCTCTAAGAGAGAGAGATTAGAGAGAGAGGGAGAGAGAGGAGAGGGGGGGGGGGGGAGGAGGGAGGGAGGGAGGGAGGAGAGGTTGCTTGTGATTCTGGGGTCATCAGGTTCTGTACCCAGTAAGCCAGCTGCTCCCTCCTGAGTTTAACTGAAATCTGAGCTCTATGTTTTAATTGGTATATACAGGCTTCATTCAGACCATCTCACTTAACTCTCTTTCGTATTTGGACTAGAACTGCCTTTTCCCGAATTGGACCCTCAGATATTCTGAGATTAAAACTCCAGGAATTTGTAGTCAGCTGGTTGGAACACATCTGAAAGGGCTAACTGAGGGAATTCAGCATAGGGTTTTAATGACAATCTGGATATGACGTACAGGTAGCCTTTGATTTATCACTGTCCATTACAGTCATAAGTCATAATGGGCAGAAAAGCGGGTAACCTATGTTGAACAACCTAATTTTATGGCCTTTTTTGCAGTGGTCATTAAGTGAGTCACCATGGTTGTTAAATGAATCCATGCTTGTTAAGCAAACCATTTGCTCACTATGGGATGTTTTTGAAAAGAAAGAAAAAAAGTGCTTGGTTTTAGCAAAAATGTCATAAATTACAGTCATATGAATAGGGGGCAGCTACCGGACCTTCAGAAATGAGTTGTAATACTTTTTGAAGAGTTATTATAGCTATGAACAGTCACTAAGCAACCAGTCGTAAATCGAGAATTACCTGTACTAGTTTTTCTAATTGAGAGAGCAAGCTGCCCTACAAAAGGCAGGTTGGTTAACGCAACAAAAAGGAACATTGCAAATTATTCAGCTGAAAGTATCTATTAGATATATATATAGAATACTTTATTGGCCAAGTGTGATTGGACACACAAGGAATTTGTCTTTTGTGCATATGTTCTCAGTGTACATAAAGGAAAAAATACATTCATCAAGAATCATAAGATACAACACTTAGTGATAGTCATAGGTTACTAATAAACAATCAAATCATACTAGGAAACAAACAAAACAATATAAATTGTAAAGATACAAGCAATACAAGCAACACAGTTATAGTCATAAGTGAGGAGAGATAGGTACTAGGAAGTGTTATTATAATGTAGTAGTAGAGGAATAATTGTAATACAGTCTTAGTAAATAAGTTGACAGTGTTGTGGGAATTAGTTGTTTAGCAGAGTGATGGCATTCGGGAGGAAAACTGTCCTTGTGACTAGTTGTTCTGGTGTGCAGTGCCCTATAGCGTCATTTTGAGGGTAGAAGTTGAAACAATTTATGCCCAGGATGTGAGGGGTCTGTAGATATTTTCATAGCCCTCTTTTTGACTAGTGCAGTTTACAGGTCCTCAACGGAAGGCAGGTTGGTAGCAATTGTTTTTTCTGCAGTTCTAATTATCCATTGAATTCTGTATCTGTCTTATTTGGTTACAGAGCCAAACCAGACCATTATCGAGGTGCAGATGATAGGCTCAATAATTCCTCTGTAGAATTGAATCAGCAGCTCTTTGGGCAGTTTCAGCTTTCTGAGTTGGAGCAGAAACAACATTCTTTGTTGTGCTTTTTTTGATGACATTTTTTATATTAGATGTCCATTTTAAGTCTTGAGATATGATAGAACCTAGAAACTTGAAGGTCTCTACTGTTGATACTGTGTTGTCTAGTATTGTAAGAGGTGGTTGTATAGGAGGGTTTCTCCTAAAATCTACGGCCATTTCTACAGTTTTGAGTGTATTTAGTTCAAGATTGTTCCGGTTGCACCACAAGGCTAGTTGTTCAACCTCCCGTCTGTATGCAGATTCACTGTTGTCTCGAATGAGACCAATCACTGTTGTATCATCTGCAAACTTGCAATCTGCAAACTAGCTCTGAGTAAGTTCTATTTATTGATTTCATCTGTGCAATGAGGTTGCTTCAATTCTGCCTGGTAGATGTACTGCCTTCATTATAGTATTGCTCTGACAAGTTAAGAACCGGGTGAAATCACAGGCTTGAATGCTTTAGAAGTAGTTACAACAACTATACCTTTAAAGGCTGCTTATCATAATACAATAGTTGTTAGCCTCTGACTGAGATTCATATCCTTGTGATTTAGCAAGATGGTTTGGAATAATAGTTATATTTTTATCTTCTTCAGAACTAGAAAAACAAGTTAGAATTTCTCTCCTGGATATACTACCTATTTACATGTGGGGAAGGGAGTAAAAAAATTTCTTTAAAAAGCCTCTTTAAGGATTTGACATTTGAGGAGTTGTAGTCATGTTCATCTCCTTGTTTTGATGCTTGAGTAGGCTCTCCTGAACAGTAAATGGAAAAAAATGGGAAGCAGGTTAAGAAAAAAGGGGGCTTGGCCAAGCTTTCTTCTTGGTTCCTGTTCCATTCCTCACTTCCAGATTCAACCCTCTCAGCACACAACGTATTTTTTTTCTGGCAAACCTACCTGCAAGATATGGATCACTGGATGGGGAAATGGATAAGATTAGCTATTCCATACCAGGAAGGCCTCAACCCACTCTGTTCCATACATAGTTACAGCAAGGCTGATCCCACAAGATAGGATGGTTGCCATCTAATTCTTCTGAAACCAAGTTCGGCGAACTTCAACATCCCAAATTAATGATACCAATTTACACTCCTCTACAAAATTATATTAGCTAGCAATGCAGGCTGAGATCTAAAACATCTGGAGAGCATCCTTTAACAGTACAGATTACCTAAAACTATGAATCTTATTTTTAAGTAAATTTTCAAAATTGGGTCACATTTTTAATCTATTTTTCCCCTTTAACTACACTGTAATCCTTTGCATTGGGGTGGAGTCAGGGTGACTAAATGGAGCTGAGAGCTTATTGGCTGGATGCCCTTCCTGACACCTACATGAAGTTCGCAGCAGCAATTACTCACTGCGCCCAGAAAGAGAAATATCTGCCACTACCTAGGATCGAACTCACAGCCTCCTAATTGTGAAGTGAGAGTTCCACTTCTACACCACCATGTCACCCACAATTTTTAATCTAATAGTTCCTTCCAAATTAAAATCCCAAACTGCAAAATCTACATCATTCTTCTAGAAATGTAAAATCAAAAAACTGACATTTAAGAGCTTTCCAGAAGTTGTAAATAAATGCTTTCTTTTCTTTTTAAATCATCTTATCCAATGGATACATTTCTGGGTAACTGCCTAAAGAAACAGGGGTAGTTTTGAAAACCAAATATCTGTATTTAAGTATTTAAAAGGTTTATATCAATGTATATTATTTTACCCCCATTTCGTGTTTTGGCAATGGGGGTCATCTAAGTTGTGTACAACATCAGAATCGCTCACTTGCAGCTGAGAAATTTTTCTATTATCTGCTAAATTTGAGGAAACATCAAGGTGTTGGCATAAATGTAAAGTGAGCTTTATGGTCAGTTTCAAAAAACAGTGAAAAATAAAGAAAAAATATAAAAAGTACTAGCCCATCCATGTGTACCACCTCTCCACCCACTTTGCATACCTTCAAACCACCAAAACTAACCCCTCAGTCAACCAAAACCTGACCTATCTCCGGATCACAGCAGTTTTAAGGATGAAAAACTTTGAAGGAAGCTATATTCGACTTCAATATAAAATATTACTATAGTATGCATCAGTCGTAATAAACAAAAATCTTGAAGAACGATATGCAACTTTTTTAGGCCAAGGGCCATATTTCATCTTTGAGAAACATGATAGAAACAGCACTCCAAAACTAAGATAGGGCTAGGACAAACATTTAACTTTGATTTAATTTGATTTGCCTTTCAAATGAACCACATTTAAAGTGATTACTCCCCTTATATTTCACAATTTTCCTTTTGGTTACATTACACAAAGTTCTCAGGGTTATCTGAAGTTTCAGGTCAAGAACAGGTAGACTGCAACTTATGACCACAATTGAGCCCAACATTTCTGATGTTAAGTGAGACATTTGGTTAAGTGAATTTTGCCCCATTTTCTGACCTTTCTTGCCTCAGTCATTAAGTGAAGATGGTAAATTAGTAACCCAGTTAAGTGAATTTGGCTTCCCTCTTCCCTCACTTGTCAGAAGGCTGCAAAAGGTGATCACATGACCTTGGAATACAGCAATGGTCATAAAAATGAATCAACTGTCAAGCACCTGAATTTTGGTCACATGATTATAGGGATGCTGCAAAGATCATAACTGTCAAAAACAGTCCTAAATCACTTTTCTCAGTGCTACTTTAACTTGAACAGTCACTAAATGAACTGTTGTAGGTCGAGGACTACCTGTATCCTTATGTGGTCTTTTAAGAGAATGGATTTCACTTTAATATAAAGCAGCTAAATCTGGTATAGCACATCAATAAGAGGAACAATTGAATAATGTAAAGGTAGATCATATAGATAGATAGATAGATAGATAGATAGATAGATAGATAGATAGATAGATAGATAGATAGATAGATAGATCGATCTTTGGTTATTCGGGTTTTCTCCCGCGTAAGATTGGAAGTATCTAGGCAACGTTTCAATGAAGTCTCATTCATCATCTTCAGGCTTGTGTCTTCAGCTCTGTGCTTCTCAGAGTGATGTGAGCTTGCAGCTGCTTCTTCCTTTTAACTGCTACTGGGGGTGTGACTTGATTGGGTGGGGGCTTGGCTGTGTTCTGATTGGGTGGGGGTGTGTTCTCATTGGTTGGGGGTTTGGCTGTGTTCTGATTGGTTGGGGGGTTGGCCGTGTTCTGATTGGCTGGAGGTGTGTTCTGTTCAGGTGGGGGCTTGGTTGTGCTCAGGTTAGTCTTAGTTGCTGGGGGATTTGAGCTGGTGAGCTGTGATCTTGCTGTTTGGCTTCGAGTTCGTGGTCATGCTGCATCTTCATGGTGGATTTTGGTTGGGGTTTCTTTTTGGATTAGGTGGGTATCTAAAGAAGATTACCCACCTAATCCAAAAAGAAACCCCAACCAAAATCCAAGACAGAGAACAAGAGAACAGCAAAGCCCTCCTCCCATATATAAAAGGCACTACAGACAAAATCAGCAAGATCCTCCAAAAACACAACATTAAAACAGCATTCTGCACAAACAGAAAAATATCCACCATCCTAAGAAACCCTAAAGACAAAATTGTGTTAGAAAACCAAGGAGTATACGAAATCCCTTGCACCGCCTGCCCCACCACATACATTGGACAAACTAACAGAAGAATAAGTGCACACATTGAAGAACATAAGAACTCAATCAAAAAAGAAGAACCGACCTCTTCCCTGGTCCAACACCTCAAAGCCACAGGACATGAGATTGACTTTAAAAATACTAGAACTATCGCCAAAACCGAACACTTCAACAACAGAATAATCAGAGAAGCCATAGAGATAGAAAAACGCCCACACAGCATGAACAAAAGAGATGACACCTCCCGCCTACCAGCCATTTGGAAACCCGCCCTCATGAGCAGACGAGTACCTAACATGAAGAATGACACCAGACCCACACCCACGAGGGCCACACAAGATGCCACCACCACACTTCCACGTAAACACAGACCAAGACTCCCAACCAATCAGGATGAAGAAAAAACCATTCTGGCACAGCAGTAGGCTAGCCCCAAATTTAAAACTGAAACGGCTGTGAAAGTCTGACTCACAGACGAACATAATACAGAAGCCTGATGATGGCAGATGAGATTCTATCCAAATTTATCTGGATATAAGCCCTAGTATATATATAAATAATTCTATTTCTAAACCTCCCAGCTTTCCCAGAAATGGGCTCTGTAACGCAGGTCCTAATCATGGAACCCAGATGGTAGAAATGGAGAGAGGGGAAATGAGGCTGAAAGCAACCACCCAATAAATCATTCGCTGAGATTGGTTGATGTATTTTTGCAGCTGAACAGCAATGCGGCAGCCTCTAAAGCAGGGGTGTCAAACTCAAGGCCCGTGGGCCAAATCGGGCCTGTGGGGTGTTTAGATCTGGCCCGCGGAGCCACCCTGGAAACAGTGAGGGACTGGCCCGCAGTGCCTCAGCCAGCGAAAATGGAGCTTGGGAAGGCCACTCCATTTTCGCTGGCTGATGGTTACAGGAGGCCGTCACAACCAGAAATAGAGCTTGGGAGCCCGTTTTTGCGGCAAAGCACTCGGGCCACCACAGGCGCTCCCAAACATGAGTGACATCAAGCTGGCCACGCCTCCCCCACCCACCCCCCAAAGTCAAACACAACCCTGATGCAGCCCTCAATGAAATTGAGTTTGACACCCCTGCTAGAAAGCAAACTTGTGCAGCGAAGTTGCAAGACCATCCTATCCAAATTTATCTGGATATAAGCCCTGGTATATATTCCTTAGGACTTTCTGCCACCTCAGCCTCTTAGTTATATTTGTACAGATTACAAGCACAGTTCAACACACAATTACGATAAGGATTGATAGAAGCTTAACCCTCCCAACAAACGAAGTCATTCTCTCTGGCTTTTAAAGGGCAACAGTTCCCACTGCCTCAGCTTTGTGTTGGGGAGAAGCAGGCAGCACCCAAGGGTTAAAAGTGAGATTCTCCAAGAAGGAAAAAGCAGGTATTAAGAGCCGTTTTTAGAAGGAAAGTCTAAAACCTGCAAATTTAAATCAGATACCCTCAGGATATTCCCGCAAGGAGAAGTCTGTTAAGGAGGAGTGGCAGTCTTGCCTGGAACAGGTGTGAATGAGTCTATAATGGAGAGCTGGAGAAGGCACAATCAGAAGAGAAAGAGGAAAGTATACATACCCTCTCCTTGTGAAGGCTCTGGTGGCATTATTCTTCACACTTATAATATCTCCCCAGCAACAATTTATCTGTCATTGTTCAGGCACATTTATACAATGGTTTGGCAGGAGCCCCTTATACAAGGGACCTTTTATTTCCCACGTTCAAGTGACAAAATTGATGACATGGTAGGAGGGCTTTGTTCCCACCTCCCCTTGCTGAGTGAACCAGATTTCAAAACTATTCCAAGAGAAGAAAACTTTACAATGTCACACTGAACCCAACACAACCTGCTTCAACCGCAAGAGGGTAAAACCTGCAGGAACTGGGTGCTAGAGCTGATCCTTTTCACACAAAAGCAATAGATCAGCATCTCCAGTTCAGGCTGGCAAAGAGCAGCCACAAACCATAAAGCCTCACTGCATAATACAGACAAAGCTAAAATAGATTCACCAGCCTTTTGCTTTTCCCATCACATCCAGGTGCAGAGATAACTTTGAACAAAACATTGAGGCTGAGTTCACTAGGGTTACTGCATCTGGGCTGCAGAAACCCAGAAAACCAGTAGAGGGCAGCAAAGAATGGCATTTTTCTTCATCTTTTTGCTATCATCTTGCAGTTGCCCAGATTTTCAAAGTCCAGACTTGATAGCTATGGAGTTCACACAATATGGTATATCCAAATTAAGAAAAAAACAGATTACTATATTTTAAAAAAATACTATTTAGCTGTGCTAATAATGAGATTACATAGCTCATACAATATGATTAAAATAACAACTGGCTTTCTGCAATATAGTGACCCACAACCTGCAGTATCATGGAATGGATAAACCAGTTAGCAAGTTCTATCAGCAAGTCTACTGCTCAAATTCTGCAGCTCGCTCGATCTCAAACGAATGCAGATCACACACACATACCAACATGCATGCACACCTGGTAGTTCATTAATGCAAAGGACAAATTTCATCCCCAAAATCAAGACAGGTAGTCTGGGGGTGGGCAGGAAAGAGTTAGAAATTTTTTTCTGTGTAGACTCTGCTAGTCCTCTTAAAAAAAGGAACTGCCAAAATCTTCTAGGACAGCCCGGGGAGTACCAATTGGCAGAAAGGGGGTGCTGTTTCCAATCAGATTCACAAATGTTATGGGCAGCATCTGGCTAGTCCGAGGATGAGCAGCGTGTTGCACTGGGACCACATGGAAATTTCATAATTCATTGCAAGCATACAGGTCAGACCTCTGGAAAGAGCAACCCATCCAATGTTATTGCCTGACAAACAAAAAGGCAAAAGAGAAAGGAGAGGAGGCGAGACACTGATGCCAAAGAGAGAGGGAAAAATGGGGGTGTCGAAAACCTACTTCTGGGTCTGGCCCTGCCCATTGCTTGCTTAAGTCCCAATCCACATTGCTGCATAATTTCTTGTAGATCACTGCCAAAGGAATTCACTCTTAACAATAACAACAGTAACAATAATGGCTGCCAAACTACACCCTTGTCTCTCAGATTTAATGCCAGATATCAAAATCAAAATACCATTAGGAGGGGCACAGTGGCTACATATGCAAGAGATGTATGCACAACAGAAACTGTTCTTGCAACTTTCTCTGAGCTGCATCATATTTTAATTCCCTCTTATAGAAATGATCTCGCTGTGTACTGACAACTAACAGATCAAAGAGAAAGCTTGCCTTTTTTCTGACAGACTGAACATCACACCAGCAGGAGTTATTCCTGGAAGCAAACTACCGTATACCAATCTTTTCCCCCCAGAATGCCTTATAAATGCTGGGAAATGGCCTTGAGGGATTTTTCTTGAAAAGATCGCCATAAGGTTGGAAGTGGACAGACTGAAAAGACGAGAAGATTCTCCAACTGGGAAAATGTCCCTGGTTGAATTTGAAAGTGTTTTCTGCTTCAACACACATGGCGGTACCAAGCTAACATTAGCTGCCCACAAAAAGTGCTAAGTAGAATCAAACCTTCTTGATACTGGGATAGGAGGCCACCAGGAAATCCCAAGGCTATGGCTAGACAGAGAAGTGGAAAAAACATCAGAAAAGTAGGCAGTAGCAAAGCACTACCATAAGATTGCCAAGAAAATGGCAAGGAGCTCCCAGAAGTTAAAGTCAATTCAAAAATGGCTTTACATTTGCTTCAACCTACTCATCTCAAGAGGTTCCTCCAGCCTTTGGTATATAGCTTTGCAAGGTATACCTATAAGTGAGGGTTTTGGCCTTCAAAAATGTTCTTCCATTAGCACTTTACATCACCCAATGTTCAAAGTGGGAAGCCAGTTTAAGCTAGTGGTCATCAGGCTAGAAAACGGGGGGGTTGTGAGTTCCAGTCCTGCCTTAGGCCGTAAACCAGATGAGCAACTTTGACCAGTCACTCATTTTCAGTCCTAGGAAGCAGGAAAGGGCAAACAAACCCTTTTTGAAATCTTGCCAAGAAAACTGCAGGGATTTGTCCAGGCAGTGGCCAAGATTGACTTGAAGGTACACACACACACACAGAAAATGTTCAAAGTTGGTTCCCCCCCCCCCACCTGAGAATCTGGGACCCTGCCATTTGAAATGCACAAAAAGACTTTTCCTGTCTGTAAAGTTTCTGGTCCATAAATAATTTGCTAACTCCATTATATAGCTTGCTTAGGGCAATCTTGGTGACTCCGAAGAAATAAGAAGCCATTTTGGGGGGAGGGGGAAGGAACTTCTGTGTGGCCTCCCAAAAAAGATCTCTGATCACTGGCTAATCACAAACTTAGTCACCAACACGTATACCAAGAGATATCAGGAGAAAATGGCAGGAGACCAGAAATCACCACACCACTGCATAGTGAAAAGTAATCAAGTACATGCTACCAGCCACCAAACAGGTGTTAGTTAACTCACAGGGCAAACCTTCTACAATATGTTGAAGAAGTTCAGGATTACATCTCCCAGATTGCACAGCCAAGGATTCTGGCATATTGTGAGGTAAATGGTGTGACTTGGAGAAGGCCATAAGCTTCTAAGCAGAAGATCTGAGATATGCTCCAAGTTGCAAGCATAAAGAAGGGGTGTGGCACAATTTGGGGGTGGGGAAAACACAATAAGTACCAGTTAGGTCCACAAGGGGAGTGAAAACCTGCACGGTAACAAAGTGGGATAGGAGAAAGGCCAATGGCATGCAGCTGCCTTCACTTGGGGCAATCTCTCCTTCCCATCTCATCCCACCCTGTTCTTTTTCAAGGCCAGAGCAGGGCCCAGACAAGCTCGCTCATGCCGAAGATTCCCCATTAAGAGATGCCGCTTCATCTTTCTCTTCCACCCCACATATAAAAGAGATTCAAAGAAAGCAGCATCTGCTGAAATGCAGCACACTGGCTATGTTCACAAAACATCCTTACCTGGGTTGCTGTATTAAACATTTCTTGCATGGTGACCTGAGCTGTAAATTAATCAAGCTGGCTGGATTCACACAACACGCAAATCCAACAAGTTCACCCCATATATTGTGCAAAGGCAAACACTTCCACTTGGCCTTCCGTTGACCAAGTGCGAGTTATGACACAGCTAGCAGAGTTCCAAGATGATTGTTAGGCAGGAAATCTTTAGAATATGATCTTTTGGTTCTACTATTTGTCCAAACTAAGGTTCAATCTCCTAAAAAGTCCTCCTAAAATGTCCTCATGCAAATATCTAAATCTTTCCTAAAACCAAGACACAGGAATTCAGGTCTGGGGAACCAGAAAGCTGGCAAGCAAAGAGCTATTTATTTAATTGCTTACCGGAGCATTTTAAGTGCACATTACAACTCCACACCATTAGAAAGAAGAGAGAGCCCTGAGCTGCAATCTCAATGAGATTTACTTCTGAGCGAACACATTCAAACCTTGCACAGCATTGTGGAAGAGAGGGTGCATGACAAATGGGACCCAAGCTGTGGAAGGCACTGCCCAGAAGCCGAAGCCTTGCCTAGCTATGCAAAAGCTAACAGCTGCACAAGTATATTTATGTTGGGAGTCTGTGAGAAAGAAAAACGACAGTGAAGGGAGACAGCTGCAGAGACCTACAGGAAAAAAAAAAGTAGTTGCTTTGCGCTGGACTGCTCTGGTTTTCTCAACTGTTGTAGTATCTTCTCCCTTTAGCGGTTCTGGACAGAGAGAGTCAAGGGGTTACCAGCCACTCAATCCACAAGGGGAAAGGCTAAGCAGCGCCCCAAGTCTCGCCTTCCAGGACGTCCCGCTAGTGCAAAGTCGGAAAGCGCCCTGAAGTTTGACCGGCAAAACTCAACACCACTTTTCCGCGAGACGGGCAGCCATATCAAAATTGATTTTTTTTTTAAAGAGACTTAAAATGTAGAATCTGGGGCTGGACTGCGAGGCGTGGTCTTAATGCAAACGTGACATGGCCGCAAGAAGAGGGGGAGTGGCACTTTTCCTCCCGGGGCAGAGCCCCTCTGCGCCTAGAGTGGGCGTGCCACGGGCAACCCAGGAGCGGGGCGGGCGCAGCGGCTAAGAAGGCAGAAGGGGGGCGGTTTGGCTGGCTGTGGGGAAAGGGGCTAAAGCAGGACTCAGGATCCAGGAAGGAGGGCGGGACGACGAGGACCCTGCAGAGGAAGGGAGAAGCGGGTGTTGCCTTGGTCTGCCCCCCCCCCCAATCCTGACAAGACCGAAGGAAAAGCGCCCACTAAAGGGAGGCGTGGCAAACACGCGTTGATCAAAACACAGGGCAGCTCGCACAAGGAAGAGCTGGCTACCGGGACGAAGTAAATCGCGGAAAATTAGGAACAGGAGTAAATGGACTGCGGGTTTTTAATAAAGGCGCGTTGGAGAGGAGGTTAAGGAGAAAAAGCTAACCAAAGTCGACCTCCCTGTCCTCTCGCCTTGTCCAAAGGGGAGGAAATGCGAGGAGACTTCAGCAACCACGTCGGGGGGGTGGGGTGGGGGGAACCGCACAGCGAAAACCACTTGCCACGGTGCAAAAAGCAGGCATAAAACAGTCCGGTTCTGCAAAAGACAAGAGTAAATCTAAAGGGCAGGTAAAAGTGTTAAGAGCGGTTGTCCGCGACATTGGGTCAGGAAGCTGCGCGCAAGAGCTCACCCTTTTCCTGCTAGGAAGCAATTCCTAAACCGGGGTGGAGAAGAGGAATCAAGCGAGACCCACCAAGTTTGCTTCGAGTTTGCAGAGGAAGCGGGTAGAAGACGAACCGCCCGCAAACCGTGCGGCACCCGAGAATTGCACGGCCCGTGGCAGGTTGCGCGCGCACACACCCACTCCGCTTGCACTGGCAAGTCCCCGCTGCCTGGGCTTTTCGGGCCTCTTTCCAAGCGGCTGCAGCGCCCCCCCGATTCCCTCGCGCGCGCAAGGGGTGGGAGTGGGTGGGGGTGTGCGTGTGCGCCCTCCCCGCCGCCACCCGCGGCGCTTCTCCGCTTACCTCCAGACGCCGCTTGCCAGCTCCGCTCCCTCCTTCCTTTCCGAAGCTTGTTTTGAAATTCACCTTCCCCTTCCAGCTCCCTCCCTCCCTTTCTCTCCTCCCCTCCAGTCCCCTCCCCTCCTCTGTCCCCGGCACAAGCTGCCTCACGTACGCGGCTGCAAGCAGCCCCCGGCCTGGAGTCCCGGCTCGGAAGGGAGGTACTCGCTTTGCGGTGGCGGCGGCGGCGGCATAGCACCACGTCGAGGAAACGCGCAAAACCAGAACGCAACCAACGCGAGCCGCACTGAGGAGCAGGCTTTTTGGGGGGGGGCGGGCGGGGAGGGGGAGGAGGAGAAGCGCTTTGGCAATTCTACACACATCCGCCAACCCGCGTGGCCACAAAATAGCAGGCGCCAGCTGACTGGGCAGACAGCATCCACGGGGCAAGTGCCACCAGTCGGGTATGGAAACCTCGAGGCGTGTGGCGAACCGCCGCTGTAGACAAAATGCTAGCTCAGGTGAATTTCTGGTTCCTCGCACGCTCGAGGAAGGTTTTGTTACTACTGTAGCTTCGAGGATCGGGTGATACTGTACTGGGCACACGCTAAAAAGGACACTGGCGTCGGGCTTTTGCTTAACAACACTTTGGCAACTAGGAAGGCCAGAAGTCCCCTACGTATGTCAGATTTCAAGCCCCATCATTCCCAGCTGGTGGGGGTTTAGCTTAAAAAAATGCATTCGTTCAGAAAGACTTGATGGATATTTGACAGTTATGCTGCCTCCTATGCAAACGCCTTGCAAAGTAGCTTATAAAATATAAAATAATAGGTACAAATACAAACTATATTCATTTCAAAGGTGAGATCAAAGTAAAACAAAAGCAAAGGAGACCATTTCATGAACTATTGGTGCAGGATGAAAAGATACATTTCAACACCTAAAAATTAATATACCCAAATTCTGAAGATATAGGCATACAGAACAGAAATTAAAAAAACATGGAAGTGAACACAAAGTGTGTAGAGGGGGAGCAAAGCAGGTTGCAGAGACTAGCACTATCATACAAAGGGGACACACAGAAAGCTGTGTCACTTGTCCAATTAATTGACCAAAGTGTTGATAAATTAAATTACTAGCATATATAGAATTACTTCATTAAGCAAATAAAACCCACTTCTTAGCATTGATTTGGAGCCATGTTCACTGCAGAGGAAATCAGTTTTATTTTTAAAAAAAGTTTGCCATTTTTCACCACTGAATTTGCCACTACTGCAGTTATCCTTCTTAACACACATATTAACAAGTTGTTTGCCCCAGGGGTTTGCAATCATTTGTTTGAAGAGACACACCTACACTGCAAATAGAAGATGGAGTGTAGCTCAAGACTCAAGGAAGCAATGAAAGAGCCTAGAAAACTTTGAAGAAGAAAAAAGGTGCTGCCAAGCTAAAACGTGATACCTTTGACACCTTATATTTATCAGTTTAATGTTGGAGAGCTCCTTCCTTGGTCTTCTAAGAAACATCCCGTATTCTTAACTGCAGGGCAAAAACGGAGCCATTTTTCATTTGCATTTAAAAATAAGCTTATTTGAATTTTTTTAAAAAGACTGAACCGGATCAGGCAACCAGATAACCTTTTCAAGGGCTGTTTTGTATATCATAGTTGTGTTTATCAATTCAGTTTTACCAAGATAGACTTAAACTTAGGTTCCTTGAAATGGACATTTTAAAAAAAAGTTGGAACACTAACTTGGATTAACTAGTACAATTATTTGGGGGAAAGTAAGCACCAATATTGAAGACATGTTTTGCAGATACTAGCTTCCAGTTAAAGCAGCCTTGAAATCTTCCTTGAGATCCAAAAAAGTTGGAGAATTCTCACAATTCCACTCTTTCGGGCAGGTATAACATGGCTCACTGAAGTTAGAACTAATGCTCCTTTCCTGTGTCGTATGGTTTACTGAAAGTCCAGTTCTGTTGATTTTACCCTCCCAGTGCAGAAGAGCAACCAAATTTGAGTTGCCAAAGTGCAGCCATTTTGCCACTGAATTTCAAACAAAGTCTCAAAACACGGGTAAAACATACGGTAAATGGGCTATATATGAGCTGGTCTGTAGCATTTTACACTTATAAAATAGTTCTCACCATTAAGAAGTCTTAGTTTTTCCTAGATTGATGTAGCTGCTTTATGCCATCTGACAAACTATTACTATCAGCTTGGACCCTCAACTATTTTCCAGAGAAAAATCTTCTATAAATGTTACTGTCTGATTTTTCTTTCCACTGGAGATATTAAGATTTGAATGTGGTTCTAAATGCCAAAAAGGGTCTATGTCTAAACTAGGGGCCCTCCCATTTTTTTAAAGCATGTGCCAATTGTAAGTGAAAGTCTCTGACAGCTATATATTCTACCTAATGTTACGTGATACATTATTCAGACATTATCCAGCATGATCCACAAGAAGCAAGATATTTCACAAATACAAAAATGAGAACTGGGTGTATCTATTCAATTAAATTGAGGAGTGAAGGATAAACTATTGGAAAGCTGCAGTGAGCAGATCATAAAGTGAGTAGAGGCTTATCTGCAACTTTGGTGGAGCAGAAATTCTCTTTTTTTCCCAGCTGAGGAGGAAAGAATGGTTTGTCTTCCAAAGCATGCCAGGCCTATTTTAGAATTTTAGATTAACTGTCCTGTGGTGTTTTTTCCCCCACCACAAATGGTGTTGCTGGGTTTGGGGGACATTGTGCTGTTGAAATCCACAGATACAGACAGACACAGCTTTGACACCTGCAAAAAATGTGGTTTGGGGATTGAATGTGTTCTCGTTTGACTTGAAGTAACCCCTTTCCACCATCCATTTGCTATCTAAAGCAGTCTTTCCCAACCTGGAACCCTCCACATGTATTGGAATTGCAATTCCTAAATTTTTAGAAACTGGAAGCTCTTGGAATTCCAGTCCAACCTATCTGGAGGATTCGGAAAGGCTGCTATGAGGCTTTCTGTCTACACAGTTGAGGCTGTCAATAAATATAAATCAGTACAAATGCATATAAAGGAATTTCCCCCCAGATTTTATGGAAAAACTTCTGTAATTGCACACTATGATTCCTTTGAGGAGATGAGCTACAAAAGTGTTTTTAGTGAGTTAAAAGTCTCAAAGACCAAACATACCTGTTTGCAAAATAAAGGGAAAAAAGACATTTTCATTAGCCAATCTTGGTGAAACAAGGAGTTCACTTTCTACTTAAGACCACAGTAGAAGCAAAATATATGCAAGCATTAATGTACAAACATCCAGAAAAGTAATACACAAATGATTATGTAGCTGTAGTTTGCTTCCTCTGGGAAACAGCTAAAACTGCCTCTTGCCTACTGAATGTTAGGCTACACAACCATCTTCCTCTGCCAGCATGGCCAATACACACGCTGTCTGCAGAGGTTGGTGGTCGAATGCACCTGCAGCTGCGCCCTTAGAAAAGGCGGAGATTCTGCTTTTCTTCATGGGGAAAGAGCTTAATTTAGGCAAACAGTAATTGGAAGGGAAGGAGGACGGAGGAAAAGTGGTTGAATATGTCAGCCAGCTATAAAAATGCGCAAAAATATGAAGTAAACCCGGGAAGCTTTTTCTTAAAACATTAGAAGTCGAGAATGTGTATTGAGGCAGATCACGGAGATTGTCAAAACCAAAACTGCACTTTTTTACTTGAAGCCTAAGCAGTTTGGGGGGCTTCTCCGTCGTCAGACGAAGCAATGGCCGCTGGCTCCTAAGAGGAATCCAAAAGGACTGGATCATTTCCAGGCAGATGAAGTAACTACTGTAAATTTAATAATGGATCCTGCATGTGCAGAAGCAATATATCTGCCAATAGTCGCTTTGGCCGATTAAGCACAAAACCAGCGACAATAAGTCGCCGCCTTCCAGCCGCTTAAAAGCTCCCTCCGAGAGCCACTTTTGCACGCGTTGTTTGGAACTATATTGGACCTTTGCTCCGAGCCAGCCCCCATTTCGGTTGTCCTTTCGCAAGATCTACCACCTTTTTGCAGCGAACACCCAACGAGCTTGCCTGAATTTATTTACCAGTCCCGCCAGTGCACGGTGGACTTTGGCAGGGCCTGCGCAGCTCCGTCGCTGCACCCATCACCTCACCTTGCAGACGGCTCCTCCCGGGGCGGGCGGCAGGGGGAGCGGACGGGGAGGCCTGGCCGCCTCTCCCCCGCGCGCGCGACTCCACGTGCTCCCGACGCCAGGCTTTGCTTTTCGCCTCCTTCTTCCTCCTTGCCGGCCGGGTTAGAACAGCTCGGAAAGATCTGTTGTAAACAAGCTGCCCTCACGGTCCAACCCCTCGGCGCGCATTGGCTGCGCGGCTCTATTTAAATACACGCCCCCAGTCGGAGCCCTGCAAGAAATAAACAGCGAAGCCAAGCCGCTTCAGCTCTCCTGCTAGCGCCTCGCCGTCCTCCCCCGCTTTCACCCACTCCTTTTCGTCCAGCTCTGCTTTTTAAGCTCTTTTTCAACTCCTTGCTGCGATTGCGAAGCTCGGTAGAAGATAGCAGGGTTTTGTAAATTTTACCTTTCCAGCCCATAAGGGGATTCTTCTTGTCCTTGAGTGAGACAGATTATTATTAACGTTATTCGTCGCCTTCATGTAAAACCCAAAAAGTCCTCTTTGGAGGAAATGCTATTGTCGTGAAATAACCGTTCACAAAACTGACCTGTAGCAGCATTAGCGCATTATGGCTGTGGTGTAGCTCAACGACAAGGAAAGGATACAACAGCGAGCCTACCATTACTAAATGCATCCGTGGGCACCTGCTTTTGGCCTATCTTCCAGCAACCTTTCTTTCAGGACTGTAAAGATGGCTGAGATTCAAATAAAGATGCCCCATGGTAGCCTTTCCAACTTCGTAGATCATTCATCCCATCATCCTTAGGTACTACGAATGATCTACAAAGTTAAATGATTATGTAATACTAAGTACTGTTGTAGCCTCGGGCTTTACCAGCTAGAGTTTAGTACATAAGTTAACTACTAATCCTCATGTAAAACATAAACCCATAATATCTTTCTGATATTAATACAAGAAACTGACTGTAAGCTCAGCCAGAATCTAGTGTTGCTGTAAGCTGATTAATACACTGGCCTTAACCTTTGGTTCTGTCTTGGGATTGTGGTATAAATTCTTCAGGAATAATAAAGCAGAGTGATGGATTCTTTTAATACTGATCAATATTAGCACCAAATGCTATATAATATGTATGTTACATATTAAGGGTAGCAATGAGGCATGTTGCTGGCACATGAGTGCATTAGGCCCAGAGAACTGGTGGTATTAATTTACTCTGTATTTTTCAAAGACAGATCTCAAAGGCAGTCATATAAACAATAGAAATGACTCGTTCAAGTATTTGCTGGAGAGGTTCAATTAATATTACTAATTATTTATTGTGTTGGTAGCTACTTTTACCTCTGTGCCATTTCTCCTTAGGCTGATTTCAAATCTTGGAGGTTAAATATAGGAAGAAAAAAACTTAATAGGGGAGAGACAGAAGAGAATGGGTCAATCCAGAAAAGAGTTATAAGTCTGCTTCCATTCGTGGATACCTATTGGTGCTAACAAGCATTTCTTCCCAGGTCAGAAATTGGCTTCAATGAAGGGAATGCTCACTGCAGTGGAGCATGGAAGGAAAGGGTTAATTTACCCACTCACGCCAATGAGGGTGCTCCTTCCTAGAGAATGCTATTTATTAAAATTAGGAATACATGCTTAATTGGATGTGTAATATAGCGTTGATATGCGATCCCTATTCTGCTGAATTCAAACTCTAGTTAGTTCATTAGTGCTGAATGCATTCACAAGGCCAGGAATAGGACTATACTATACAAATACTGGATTGATGGACTCTTTCTCCAATTCCTCATGTGGCAATGGCAACAGCCTAGATTTTGGAATATGATCTCCTGGATTGGCTGAAGAAGCTCCAGATTAGCTTGATTTACACATGTGCATGCATGCATGCACACGTATGCGCATGCGCATGCACACACGGACAGATCCCTGCTATTTTCCCCACCCAGTGGCTTCTCTGTCAGCTTGGACCGTGTCCAAGTCTTCTGTGCACAGTGCCAGTGCAAGCACACACACAACATCTTTCGCTTTCCTTCGGCCTGCCTGCTCACAAGTGCCATGCAGTTTTATACATGCAGGAGGAAAAAGTACTGCGTTTCTCCCATTGCCTCTGGCTGCGCAGGAGGAGGAGTGGACACACAACAGAATGGTGAGAGAGGCAGAAGCACACGCCAGCTTGCCCCTGTATGGTACTTCTCTGAAATGCTTCCTGAATTGCAGAGAACGTCTTTTCTTTGCATTAACTCAGGGCATGTACCTGATGCCAGGGCACAATATACCTGATTGTGCCACACTTTAATGAACATAAAAATAATCACATGCCTTCAGGCTTGCCTTTATGGAAGTTTACAAGTTAAAAACAAACCAGATACAATTAAGTGTATCAAAACGATGTCTCTGAAAATTCTAGGAATCTGCACACCAAATTTCTTGTTGCAATCTAAAACTGACATATTGTACAACATGAGACAAGGCAAAAGTACATTACATGTTCTTGGTGGTTGGAGCTAATCTTCCCTCTAACCATAAAGTTTTTGGGTTGGCCCCAGTTGTATAGTTCCCAATAAATTAACAGCATCCAAAGTTTCCAGAAAACTGACTATAAAACAACTGTGCTATAGTTGTTTTAGTAGGATTTCGCTCTAAAAAAATCCAGTTATATTTAATTTCTGTTATGAACTGGGCTGTTGGGTTGGTTGCTTTGTATATTAATATTATTTTAAGTCTACAACTATGCAAAATTAAAATACATTTTCTGCTATAAATTTGGAATTCTAACACATTCTCCTTTATGTCCTCCTGCAGAAAGCCTTTAATATTCTCTCTCTTTCTCACACACACACCTATTTCAATTGCCTCTCAGATTGTTTTGTATAGTGGGTGTTAATATTTTCAGAATTGTGTTCCTATTGCTTTATTTACTCAAATCTACATTTTTTTAAACATCAGTTGTAGCCAGCATACATTTTTGGCTGAATTTCTGTTCATTGTACTCATTTCATGTTCAGAAGGAAGTTTCTTTCTAATAGCCTGACTCTGCATATTAACTTGATGTTATCTTTTTCAATGTGCAATTCTGAGCTTCTCTTGTTGATTTGATTAACTGCCAAGTGTTGGTTGCGATGATTAAACTTGCCTATTGGAAAGTTAGTATAAAACATGCTTATTTTCCTAAGATTCTGGACGGATTCACACAACACATAACATTTGCTAGTCCAGCCTCATCTCCAGAGATCTTAAATCCTGGGTCCACCTCAATTAGCAATAAGTCCTTTTATTCACAGGAAGACAGTTAAGCCCACATGAGTATACATAAAATGAGAAAATCCCTGAAAAGGGTACTAACAATATATAATAAATTGCAGTTATTAAAGACTGTTGTCTAACAGGTATGTCTGCTGATTAAATGATTCACAGGTACAATATCCATATACCCTAGTGACTATTCTACGCAAGACAATTCTGCTGGTGACTGTGGGAAGGGGCAAAGTTTGTGAGAATCCCAATGCATAATGCATGAAAACATGACACATAATGCAACACCTTTCTCACCGCAACTCACACAGAGCTAAAATGTGGTTTCTTTCCATAGGAAACACTGAGGAACATGCTGGAGAGAAAGGAAGAGGAACAAATGGGGATGGGCAACACAAGGCAAAGATTTTGACCTTGAATATTCCTGTGTTCAAGGCAAAATTCATGTAAGGAAAAGAAGTACAATTGCACAGTCTTTCCATTTATATCCCAAAACTCCAGTTAACTATGTTCCTTTGATCTCCCCCACTGAATATTTAAGAAAAAACTCAAGTGGCAAGTGCACCAATGTCAATGTATCTTGTCTGAAGAAATGCATTATTTTCAAAAATTATTTTGTCCAGCATAATTCATGAGGAATTCCTGTATGAAAAATAAATGCTAGTGGGAAACCCTCCCTTAACTATTGATCTAAAGCAGGATGTGTGTTGGTTCAAAAATCTAGGATATGGATATGGCTCTAAAAATAGCTACCAATGAGTTATCTTAATTGTGATTAATTTCAAATAAATTCTGCAGAAAATTCTCTTTGATACTATTGTAAGGGCATATGTGACACCATGGGCCTATATCAATGCAGGATATTGGGGCAACTGGGCAAGATGTTTTCTACTGCTCGTCCATGATTTTTCTTCCACTTCCCAGTCTCTAACCATAGGGTATCCTGGTGGCCTTTCATAGACGTATGTTTATCTGTCACGCTAGCATCCAACTCAACAGAGTTTAGCTTCCAAGGGCAAGCAAAGTTGGACAGGCGCTGCCACATGGAGGACATTTAAATTAAATTTTATTTCCTTTTCATTCTGGTCCTGCCCACTTCTTTCTCCCAAATGTAATTACTTTTTAGCACACATCAGTCAAAGGCCAAATATAACCCTCAGTAAAGGAAGCTGCACACTGCTGACATAAGCAAAATACTTTTGCTGGGAGAAGAGCAATAAACTTGCTCCACTGCTGCATAATGGGGTGTGGAGTGTGTGTGGAGAGGGTTGGCTTCTCCTGAATGTGCTATCCTGTGCTTTGGAAAGACTTTCAGGCTTTTGTAGATGCAATGGGGAGAGTGTGACGTAAACATCCCACTGTGCAGAGCTTAATTCATGCAACGCTGGAGGCTGCTCATTAGTGCTTGTTTTATCAACAGCAACATACAGGCACTTTTGTAATTTCAAATCCCAGCAATTTTTTTTAATGGTACCTGAGCTGGTGATATCATGATCAGCAATGTGCTACTGCTTTGTACTACTGGAATCCCAATATATGTATATTGAAATACCTTTTGAAAAGTAATATTTTTTCCAAAACAGTCTTTTTAGAATTCTGGGAATCATAGGAATATTTTAAAAAAGGACTGGCTTATGTGAGCTTCTTCACTTATTTAACAGTAGATGTACCTTTAAGGCCATGTGTATCATTCTTCATGCACTCAAATCTCTTGGCTAGTACTATATGAATCATCCAGAGAATATGTGGTTGGTTGAACATCTGTACACCAGTGTAGATCCTGGAAAATCTTTAGCCACTCAAAGAAATTCTGCTGTATGGCTACTTGATGATGCATGACAGTCAAGAAACCCAGTTTTGGGTCACTTCCACCATTTCTGTCCCCCAGTTCCCTCATGTTTCATGAAGCTTGATGTGCTTCATCTTTACCGCTGCAGCCTTTAGAACACCAAAGTGAAGCTCTTCTTCCATCTGACCTGTAAAGATAGCAACTTTCTCAATTTGAAGCTTGACACATCTATGTAGCTTTCATGCCAACAATGCAAAAGTGGTGTGCTGCTGCCTTCTCCCTGGATGTTGGGAATTCCTGGTGGTTTCCCATCTAGATTCAACATTTTATAAATAAGTCAGTGTGAATATATCTAATATACCTTCTTCCTCCAATCTTCTCCACATTTTTAAAATTTAAGCAACACAACATTGCTTAGATTTTCAAGATCAACTGAGGTTGACCAGATATTACCATTGGTATAAAAATAACTGACCAATAGGAGAGGGTATCACCTCTTCCCCCCCCCCCAATCAATTGGATTTACTTACTTACCTACCTACCTACCTATCAAATGTAGAAACTGCCCATCTCCCTCAGGACGAAACTCATCCCATCCTTTGTTGATTCTGGAGCAACAAACATTTTTTCACTTCCTACACAAAATAAATGGCTGGCTACTACCCAAAAACATACTGGCTACATGTATTTGGCCATTTGCAAAATAAACCCCAAAGCAGAAGAATAGCTATAAAAAGAGAGGTGCAAAGTCACCCATCTACCCTTCCTCTTCCACTTAAAAGTCCATTGCTAATTGTGACAATGATAGAACAAAGGCCATAACTTTATGGCATTTAAAATAATTCCTACTTTCCAACATTAGCAAGCAGTACTTTCCAACAGATAACATGAATAGGACGCTAAAGGTGGTTGACGGAGCTGTGAGGGAGAGCCCTGGCATAGCAAAAGCCCTTCACACACAAAAAGGGGGGGTTGCAAGTGTGTGTATGTGCATTCATGCAGCACAAGACAGTTTAAAAAAACCCAACACTTCAACCAGAGCCTAGGGATACTTTGTGGGAGGAACACAAGTTTCCTCTGCTCTCTTCAATCAGCTGACTGCTGTTCTGACAAAATACCAAAAGGATCTACTAACAGAAAAACTCAAGTAAAACACTGTTTTAAAGTACAATGGAATGAGCAGGATTGGGTATATTTACTTCCCTCTACTTGTATATAAAAAAGCAAAACTGAAGAGGGATGAAGCCATCAAACCCCCTCCCTTCTTTCGCGGATCTGATGAACACACAAGGAGTGTTCATCAGATCCTTGAAAGCACTTGCTGAGAGACAACTTCGGTCCATGGTGAAACAGACCACATACACTCTCTAATTAGAGGTTCTCCAATGAAAATGGAAAGATATTTCAAAGATTATAGTTATGCTAAAAAAGTTGAGCACAGGCGATAGATTAAGAATATTTAGGACTGGTATAGAAATCCTGTATGAAGTTGCCAACTTTGTAGCTCCAACCAGTAGTACACTCTGGCTTTATTATGTGCTACAATATTTATCCCATAGATCTCAATGTCTCAGAAGTTACCGAGAAAGAGCAAGCTCTACAGGTTGCTATGATTGGGAGTGACCATATAAGTATCCTTGTGTTTTGTTGCTCAGGGCAATTTTCTTAACCTCAACCATTGTAGAAATCCTCAGCTGGATTTGGGACACTGATATGAGAATCTCCCCAGAGTATTCAGGAATCTTTCAGAATCTGCAAATGTCAAGGAGCAACTCCCACTCCACAATAAGTTTGATTATGTGGGATAAAATTTCACTATATATTGGCCTGGCCATGACAATGAGCAAACATCACTTTCACTTCCATGGTAACCAGACTATCCCTTTCATGTCCCAAGACAAAGACTAAAACAAAACTATGATTTACTCTAAATGTTGGATAATGTTAAATTAAATATTAATGTTAAATATTATTATTAGCTTGCCCACCCATAACAGCTTCAACATGAATATTAAAATTTTTGAAGAGCAATCATCCTGACATTCTCCAATGCCACCCTAGAAATCACCTTAGGTGACAAAGTTGCAAAGCAGGAAGGTGGCCATGCAGCAATCTCCAAAACTTATTTATTGGCACAAACCCTGGTAAAGGCCCTCAAAGCTTGCATCATTCTGGAGTTTCATCTAAGTAGGATAATAAAAGCAAACAAACTGGGCCCTTGGAAAAAAACTGACCTTCCATTTTGTGATGAATCATCAATAGGGGGATGAGGGTCAAAATGTTGCTGACCAGCCAAATGAGGATAAAGGAGAAATAGACTACAAGAAAATAGAACATGATAAAAAGACAAACAGACATAGGAGAAAATTAAATCCAGAGATATCAAAGAGCTTATGTTTCTTTGTTAAATACAAACCTTTGTGCCAAAATGGAGGAGCTGAAAAGTAAAAAAAATACAGAATAACAAATATCTTGTGAAACAGAACCAAGATAATCATGTAAATGCAAATTTATTAAATAGAACAGGGGAAGGAATACATAAGCAGGTTATGTGTGCAATGTTATAGAAAGTAAAATTTCAATGAAGCCAGAAACCTCAAAGAGTTCTTCCCCATAATGGCTGTGGATGAAAATGCAAGGATGTAAAATTGATTTTGCCCTGGGGCGTGCTATTTTTCTCTGCAAGAGGAGATGCAAAATACAATCAGGAAAACAGAGAAAATATTAAAGTAAGGATACATTATTAACTGAACCAACTAGAGATGACCTCAAACTAATCCTAAAAATGCAAGGTTTCTCTGAACTAATTGGAAACTGTAAACACAATGGCTTCAGATTTATATGTAACCAGAAAATTGCCAAGGCAAATCAATTGGGCACTAAAAGAAAGGAAACTTCTAAATAACAGATTGGTAAAATGGAAGTTGAAACAGAAACCTGAGGGGTCAATTCTCTATTGTTCAGGGTTATTCAAAGCTAGAAATAGAACAGGGGAAGGAATACATAAGCAGGTTATGTGTGATTGTTATAAAAAGCATAATTTCAACGAAGTCAGAAACCTCAAAAAGTTTATACACACACACACACTGCAAGAAACATCCCATCAAACCCAAGAGGTCACCAGCAGTTAAGAAAATGTGAAATGAACTGTTAGATCAGAGGTCTCCAACCTTGGCAACTTTAAGACTTGTGGGCTTCAATTCCCAGAATTCTCCAGCCTCTGGGAGTTGAAGTCCATTAGTCTTAAAGTTGCCAAGGTTGGAGACCTCTGTGTTAGATAAGTAAGGTTTCTTTCAGAAAGTTTCCAAATAAGGAAAAAATGTAAACTTGCACAAATATGCCAAACTTCAAAATGAAAATCTAATTGGAAGGCAATCCAAAGCTACCTTGAAGAGCTCTCATCAAACACAACTAAATTCACTTCCGAGTACACATATAGACAATTATTACTGTCTGCTGTCAAGCCTCGACTGGTCTTCCCTGAGTGCGGCCTAAGTTTTCCTAGGCTCGGGTCGCATTACCGGCTGGAAAATCAGAGGCTAGATTACTTAGCATATTCGGGGGGGGGAAAAAGATCAGGTTCTGGGAGATAAACCGCAACAGCATTTATTATGACAGCTTTTATGTTTTAATCAACTAATGGGAGGAAGAGGAAGCACGTGCATCAGCCACAAGGTTAAGGCTTGTTTGTTTTGCATGCATTCAAGAGGCAGCTGACAGCAACCGCGGGACGGGCGGGAGAGCATCTGCGCCTGAAGTTTCCCCTCCCGCTTGAAAAAAAAAAAGCATCGCTGCGGCCACGCAACAAAAGCGCTTCCAATTGAGAAATCGGAGGGATCGCTCCATTCCGCTTCCCCTCGCCGCCCCACGTGACTCGGGCAAAAGCGCTTAACCTCCTCCTCCTCCTCCTCCGCTTCGGCTTACAGGCAGGGCGGAAAGTGACTACGTGCCACTCCCCACGTGGAAACAGCCCCCCTCCTCCCCCCCGCGACAGAACAGCCAGAGCTGCAGGTTGGGGCTTATGTCAAGGGCGGTGGCCCAACGAGGGAAGAGCGACGTCCAATCAGAGATCCCAGCGACCGGGGCGCCTATCCAATCGCAACGCTTGAAGGGGGGAGTTGGGATGCAAGCTTGACCAATCCGAAACCAAACCGGGAAGAGTTGGCGGTGGAGGCCAAGAGACGAGGATGGGAAGGAGGAGATCCAAGGGAGGGCGGGGGGAGAGAGAGAGCCAATCGCGAAAGAAGAGCCGCTGGCAAAGAAGCTGAGAGGAGCCCAACCTTATCACTAAGGGCGGGAGCACGTTCAGTGGCTAAAATAGCATCCAGCTGCAAAAGCGCGCGCTCGGGCTGCTAAGGCAATAGGAAAGGCACCTCCCTCGCCCTCCCGCTGTGAAGAGGCGGGGCTTGCTATTTTCGCCGATGGGCGGGGGAGCGTCCCTTTCCCCCCCCCTCCCCCGCTCGAGAGAGGCGGTCGGTCGGGATTCCACCTCTCCTCCTTCCCCCCACCTCGCTCGCGCACGCCCAGTCATAAAAAAAACCCCAGCCGTGAGGAGCTTCTACTGCCGTTGGGTACACATTTATCATGTTTGACAGCCGAGTTTGTAGGCTTGTTTACTTCGAAGCGATCTGGAGGCCTAATCTTCCATTTCCAGCCGTGCGCACGTGTAAAGCTTTGTCCCAGAGAAAAAGCCAGACTAGAAACCTTCAGACGAACCCTTCAGTATTTGGGACATGTTGTGGGGTCATGTAGTGTCGTCGTCCGCGGGACAGAGAAGAAAATACAAGTCTAAACAAAACAAAACCAATGGCAGACCTTTTAAGATGGTGCGTGGTTAAAAGAGTAGCTGGTTGTGCCCGAAAGAGCCCCAAATCCCACATCTTTTCGAGGAAACAGGACGCTTTTCGGTGCCGAGCAATGCATTTCTGAGGGCAGTTGTAGCCCTTACTGAATGGCCACCCCGAAGCACCCTTATCCCTGCTGTCCGGAATACTGGAAATTCTTCGACATCCGAAGGGGGCCGACTGTACCCCGGTATCATTTGGCAGGCTCTGCATGCTGATGGTGGGGCCCAGGCAAAAGACCCAGGTTGGGAAGGAACTGAAGCCATTGGTGAGTGGGGTCACCTCCGCAAACACTTAACTTGCCTTTCCCATTTCCCACTCTCTCTTCAGTGGCTTGCTTTTCTACCATGTGAAGTCCCAGAACTTCGGGTTTCGCTCTCCTAGGTAAGGAATGAACAGAAGACCATAATAGGATCCACAAGGCTCCTATTTTTTTTTGCTGCCACAAAGTCTGTGACTGGAAGTCGCTATTACAAGCCAGCTTCCCCCCACCACCACCACTGGGGAGATTGCTGTTTATAACAACGCATCCATCTTTTTTTTTTTGTTTGCTTGTTTGTTTGGTGTTGCCAGGGATGCTGGAAATAACTGGTCTTCCCCCTTCCTCATGGTTCGTCTACCTTTGACTGTGTGCATGTGCCCTTGCAACGTTTTTTTAAGCCGGCTCCCCAAACTGCCTTCATCTCATTCCCAGCCTATGAATACTGTAAGACAAGCTTAAGCCGTTATTAGCTGTAGTGGTGTTAGTTTTTTTTTTCCTCTTGCAGAATGTGCAAGGGCAGCCTCAAAAATATGTAACGCTTTTAGGCTCCCACCCCTCCCTTTTACTAATAAAGTCAGATGACTGGGAGCAGCATTGAAAGAGGCATAGCAATAGGGATAGAAAATGTTATGTTAGTATTCTAATGCTTTTTGCCAACTTAGTTTGAAGGAGAAATGGGTAGCACTTTTAAGTCAACAATGGGTAAATAGGACCTCCAGGCTATGATTTGCACAGCCCCTTTCCACTGTATTTGCATTTCCAACCATTAGCCAATTAAATACAGTGCATCACTACACCAAGACAATTGTCTATCCCCACACTAAAGGCAGAGTGAGTTCCACCAAGGATTGCTAATAAGAAATAGCTCAATGACTGGTAGAGGGCAATTAATCCAGATACTAAAATATTTGGTATATTGTAGAGTTGAACCTGGAGGTCATCTAATCCAATTATAATTATTATAATAATATGACTTCAGCAACAGAGTGGTCAATGTCTGGAATACTCTACCTGTCTCTCTGTTTTTTCCCCCAAACCCCAAAAACTTTAACTTTAGACTGTCTACTATTGACCTCACCCCTTTCCTAAGAGGTCTGTAGGGGGCGTGCATAAGCGCACCAACGTGCCTACTGTCCCTGTCCTATTGTTTCTCTTATTTTTCTTATATGTACCCATTTCATGTATTCATAACTACTTATACCTATTATCTTGTAAGCGATTGACAAATCAAATCAAATAAATAAATAAAAAATTCCCTGCCCAGTACAGGAATCCTCATCATCCCAGAAAAATGATTGTCCACACCTTTCAACATTCTGGAGTGAAGAATTGAACTAAAGCCTGTGATGATGAACTGATGTTTAAAAAAGAAACACAGAGAACAGAGAGATGATTGAAAAAGTTTATATTCCAGAAACCTCACAAGGGGCAATTGATCTAATATCTTCTATTGGAACTATTTTTGTTGCTTTTTGCCATGTAATGTCTACCTTTTTTTTCTTAGTAGTGTTTTCCCACAGGTGCAGAGTTCAAGTGTTGATCCATTGGTTGCAACAGAAATTGACCAATTGGCTTGTTGAGGCAGAGATTGATTGGCTCAAAGTTACACAGCTGGCTTTCATACCTAAGGCAGGACCAGAACTCTATAGTTTCTAACCTGGTGCCTTAATCACTAGACCAAACTTGCTCTACTGTAATGTGTACTTGTATACTTCAAAAATCCCCAACATATATGTTAATCAAGTGGAGGTCTCACCCTGCCATCCTAACCAAGATGTTTACCACTGAAAATCCCAGAAACGAAACCTGACATTGTCTGCATATAATGGGTGTGCACTGTTAAAAGCTATGGACCCTCCCAACTCATTTTGTAACTTCCAAAGCAAAAGCAGTTTGTGGCTACCTTTGGGCTAAGGATCAGCACATTCTGTAGGTCAGTGGCCAATTTTCCTTCGCGCTTTTCACCAAGGGGGAAAAAAAAGGATCTTTTGCCAAAATTCTGTGCTTTTCTAACAAAATGAGCACATGCAACACAGCTGAGACTTGTATTTAACCAGTTATAAAATATTGAATTCTGCCACTAAGCAAAGTATTACTAAAATCAGATTTTTGATATCTATAAATCACCTAGCAAATAAAGATTTTAATAATTACAGTTTCAATTACTGGAAATCCCTCTCCATTAGTTTTTAAGCTGCTTTACTGTTATTTCATTGGGGCTCCTTTATTATTAAGAAATTTATGTTTGACCTGAGAATTGTTTACCAAAATAAAGAAAAATCAACAAAACACAAATATTAACACATGTAAATTGCTCAGAAAGGAAATAAAAAACATATAAAATGGATTTAAAAAAACAGCAGAAACAATAGCTCTTATTGGTCTATTGTTTCTTCTATTTTTTTAAAATCTAGTGTAAAGATTTTTTACTTACGATACTTGGCATACTGCATAGTCTTAACTAATATGGAAGGCCGTTATCTCTCATTATTGGGATTCTTATTTAACAAGCATATACTGAATAGATGGAATGAATTATTTGGTTGTAGTTTAATACTTTACATTAAAATACTTAATTCGTGTTAACTGGTCTTGTGCATGTTATCACATTTGTCTAATCTGCATTCTTCTATATAAAGTGTAAAAGGTTTAGAGAGGATGTGGCCACTGCTAGTTACATAACCACAGTTAACAATGCTCTGCAAAACACCCTGAGGCATCCTATTCTACAGCAAGATGGAAAGCCCTCTGTATTTCATTCAAAAAAGCCAACATGCAACTTCATACAGGATAAGTGTCTATTGGACAAATGAAATTTTCTGGTATTTGATTTTTAACTATTTGACCACTGTTTTGCACTCTGCAAAGCAGATGTCTATATGTTGTGAATGCTAGTAGCTATTCTCTTAATTTCCTGCTATAAGAAGTGAATGGGTATGAAATTCGGAATGTTCCATTCAAAATTGTTTTTATTATTTTAAAAACTTAACTTCCATGTAAGTGTAGTTCCATTAAAGTCTATACATTGTAGATTAATTCAAACAGTTTTGTAGCATTTTAAAATTTATTGAAAAGATTTAACATGGCTCTCCCATGGGAAACTAACCCTCTGAAATACAGAGTTAGTTCAAAACATACTCTGAATACTATAGTAGTGGCTAATCATGATAAGGCTGTACCAACCAAGATACTTTTCATTGTAAGATCATCTTAGGGCTACCAAATCTGTGCTGTAAAAATCCATATGACTACTTGATGGCCAAAATTAATATTTTCTGTTATTTGATCCTGTCAGTATTTTGCAGCCTGGTAGCCTTAGAGTTCTTGTAGTATACTAAACTGATATTAAGAATATGCAATTGGTGTGTTCATATGCTGTCCCCATATATTATGACCTAATGTGATAGACCAGTTCATACAACAGTCTAAAATAAGGGCTGGATTCCCCCAATGTATCTCCACCTACCCAATTCTAATAAGGCATCAACAAATGTGTTGCACAAATCTATTAAGCAAGTTCTATTGCAAGTCAGTTGATAAATTACATAGTTCTCTACATATCTATTAACTGAGAAGGGTTTAAGTCCAAGGTGCTTTTGTAAAGCAAGTTAGACTGCAGAAAAATCAGAATACAGCACAGATCTAGTAACCCTATGTATATCAGTAACAGGAAATGGAGGAGACCTATTAGAAGTTCAGATAAAATAACACTGTTTTATTGAGTACTTTAGAAGTAGGCATGTTAAAAAACCTGGGAATATGTTGGAGGTGCTTTTTGAAAAGGCTTCCATCTGAAGCATGGATATTGACAAAACAAAAACTGCATTTACCAAAAAGCAAACTGCTAAGATTGCTCTCATCACCATATTCTTATCACCCTAACTTAGTTATGTTGTTTTTCAAGGCAACTGGGCACTCTGCCAAAGCAATGGCAATATTTGCCTGATACACTGAATCCTAAACTAGCTAACTTGGGTAATTTGTCCATAGTTATCTATTATGCAACCCAGACTACTTGGGCTGAATAAATCATATTCAGATTAGCAAAGTATAAGCATATTAGTCTAACCATATAACAGCATCAAGACAATTTTCACTGATCTGGAAAACTAAGCAGAAACACTCCTGGTTAGTATTTGGATGGAGACTGTCTAGGATGTTCAGAATAGTATAGGATAGATTGGGAAGTCTAAAACATTCCAGAAAATGATCATAGCATTTGATGTTGCAGAAAAAAAAACAAGAACATAGCCATGTAAGTCATCAAGCTCAACTTAAAAGGTAAAGTTTATAAGGCATGTAAGAAAAGCCATTCAGTTACAACCATGCACTATTTTCTCATTCTAAGATTGCCTATGAGGCCAGTATTTGGACTTTGCAACTTATCAGCCTCCCCTCAAAATGTCAATCTAATTCTTTTAAAACCTGGATAAGTTAGGAAGTTTATCAGAAGCCAATCAGATGGTCATAGGTACATTACCTACTCCATTATTAGAGTAGATGGTTGCGGTCCTTGGAATTATGTCCACCAAATATCAAGGCTTGATAAATGCTTGCCAAACACAAGCACCTCTCTCAGGTTGTATGCCTTCGGACACCTAAGTGTAATAACAGGCTCGGTACATTCTGGTTTATGCTTTATAGTCTAAGTACATCCTGGTTTGTGCTATATAGCCTTGAGCAAGGCACTGTTCTGGATTTTGCCTGAAGCAGAAACTACCTGTGTTTACTCCATGTGGTATTTCTTTTGTGCTTTTTGCTATTTTGCTCTTGATGTGCATCTTTACACTTATGCAAGTTCTCAGAGACTTTCTAGTATATTAACTACATTTGCATGAGATTTCATTACATGTGATTCATCTAGTGGAACAAATTTCAAAGAAATTAGACCAAAGTATAGGATACACATCAGCCTTTAGAAAAGAGTAAAATATAAATGCTTACATGAATATCCCACTAAGTCACTAGCTCACTGAATAATTTTCTAAGGAGAGTTTGGATTGCCTTTTTTATTCACTGAAAGCCATTACTTTTCTTTAAAAAGTTTTATCATAGTCCTGAGAACTTTCACCACCACCACCACATTGGTTAAAGAAAGGAACAGAAATTAAACCCACACATGCTTTTTTTCCCCTGCAGCTGCCAAATATTTTCTGAGCCAGAGAGATCCAGTCTCAGCAGGCTGGATATATAAACGTGATGAGGGAGGGGATCTGTGTTGTTTGGCTTGGCGCTCTCTGCTGTAAAGACACCCACATGCAAGCCAAAAGGGGGCTGAACTTTTTCTTTCCTTAAAGAGACAACATCAGGAAAGCTGGAAAAGGGTTCCCTAAACATCGCTGGTTTTTTAGATGATGTCAGTTAGTGGAAGATTTACATTTCATTGCATCTCAAACTTCTTCCCAGCTTTGCTTCCAAATATTGGCTCTGTTGTGATTGTCAGCTAGATAATTTTAATTTCTTGAAAGCATCAGTACTGTATTTTAACAATTTAAAGGCTTCATTTAATCCCACAATTTAGTGGCACGTTAGTTGGCCTTGTCAAATTCAAGATATCTGATATGCAAGATACGTTTTCTTTACAGGCCAATATTTACCAGTAACATTAGGTTCTATGAGAAAGCAGGAAAAAGCTTAGTGAGATAAGCACTCCAGTGTTTCCATATCCTTTGACATTTGGCTAGAGAAAATAGGAGTCCAGCACTTAATATCAAATTCTGAGTTTTTCATATCACATTGAATCAAACAAGACCTAAATATTTTTTAGAACTCTGGCAATACTTTAAAAATCCCAGCAAATCCCAGTGTGTGTTTTAAATAGATATCCCTGAGAAACTAATTCTGAGATTACCGTATATGGTTTATGAATTACATTTTATGTATTAATCAAGATACGTTTTATTTTTATTCTACACCTAGATAGTTCAAGACAGTTTGTAATAATGAACTTTATAAAAAAAATACCTTGTGAAGTGGGCTACAGTTAGAGATAGCAACTGACCTGAAGTTTCAAGGGAACTTCAGGACTAAATCAGAATTTGACTACCAGTAACTTCAGATCAATAAACTATTGCTTTGAAATAGGTTTCAGAAACCATAACTAAACAATCATAGTATCTCCATAAATAGATTCACATTAGATTATGTTCATATGACACATTTAAACTGATTACTGAATAAAACACATTTCTTGAATTGTGCAGTACATTGAACTATAATCAAATAAGCTAGGTATGCACAACACACTTAGCTAAAAACAAAAAAAACCTTATCAAGGTAAACACTAAGCAAGTTTAGTATATGGTGCGTGAAAGCATATACTAAATCTTTAACTGTGCAAGTTAGCCATTAGAGCTTCTGAATTTCTCTGGAGCGGAAATGATATGTTTAAGATTGGCACTTTGGCAGTGCTTTATTTTATTATTGTTGTTATTATAATTCATCGCACAATCAGCCAGATGTTCACACTGGATTTGGCATTTTTAATCCATCTATCGAGTTCTTTCCAAAGACCTGGGATAGGCAGATGTGGATGCTTGATGGTGTTTAAAGATAATGTCATGGGGTGTAAGCTGTTCTCAGAAAAGCTGTCTTTTGCAATTGACTGATGGGGATTTGGTCAATGCCAATGGTGCTCAGGTAGTACTTCATTTGTTTTGGGATTGCACCTAAGTCATCTATACTATTGGTGCTACTTTGCATTCTTTTGTCACAGTCCTTCTATTTCTATTTGCAGGTCTTGTGTTTTGTTATGTTCTCCAATCCTTTCTCTTCTATTCTGCTATCTCCAGGTATTGCCATATCCACTATCCAGATTTTTTTTAATCTTTCTTACTGACAATTGTTAAGTCTGGTATGTTATGTGGCAGGTGCCTGTTTAAATGCTTATTCATTTTCTATTACTTTCTCTACTCTATAGTCCTATCAGCTCATCTTCTTGTGCTTATTGTTATTTTTAGCTGAGGCTACCAGATCTGGGTGAGAAACTGCAAGTGCTAGCTCTGAACAAACAGGCAACCTTAATTTGTTCCAGCCATCTGGTGGCTCTCTGGATGTTTACAACATAGATCTGTTGGGCTATGCATAAGCCACAACTAGTCACATTTCTTTCTCTCTCTTTCTCTTTCACATATTACACAATTTTTGAATATGGAAAAAAATCTAAAGTGTTAATTTTATTAACAATAATGGTACATCTAAGTAAACCGTAAAACTACTAAAATGCAGCATAGAGCACAATAATCTAAAAAAAAGCAAGTGCACAGTCATATTCTAATGAAAATCTGTATCAATATGTAAGTGTATTTCAGTATTCACAGCAACCCTTTTCAAACCTTTTTATAACCAATGATGCTTTAATTAAAATATTCAAACATATCTAAAATTTGAGCATTGCAGCTTAATATTCAATATAAGCTATCTTTTTGTAGATATTATTGCATATATAATGCATAGATTTTGATGAGATCCCCATCTTGGATATATAGAACAAAAATTTGAACAAAAGTTCAGTCTAGTACCCAGTGTCTTTATTCACACTGCTAAACATCCCTAGAACATTTATGCAATGTTTTAAACTTCCTGAGTTGGGAACTACTTTCAATTAAATTTTCCAGTAGTTCTGTTATTGCATATATTTATGTTCAAAGACATCAACAATATATTTAAATTTTTGACCTACCTTTAATTTCAATCTATTCCATTCTGACTTAGCATCTGTTCCAGTGAGGATGCAGAATGTACTCTATCTCAGGGGTCCCCAACCCCTGGTCCGTGGACTAGCACTGAGCTGTGGCATGCCAGAAACCAGGTCGTGCAAAAAAGAGAAGCCCCATCTGTTGAGACTCTAAAAAAATGCAGAGAAGAGCAACCAGGATGATTAGGGGACTGGAGACTAAAACTTATGAAGAACGGTTACAGGGACTGGGCATGGCTAGTCTAGTGAAGAGAAGGACCAGGGGAGACACAACAGCATTGTTCCAATATTTGAGGGGCTGCCACGGAGAGGAAGGAGTCAAGCTATTTTCCAAAGCACCTGAAGGCTAGACAAGGAATAATGAATGGAAACTGATCAAAGAGAGATTCAACCTAGAAATAAGGAGAAATTTTCTGATAGTGAGAACAACCAAATGGAACAGCTTGCCTTCAGAAATTGTGGGAGCTTCATCAATGGAGGCTTTCAAGAAGAGATTGGACTGCCATTTATCAGAAATGGTGTAGGTTTCCTGCTTGGGCGGAGGGTTGGACTAGATGATCTACAAGATCCCTTCCAACTCTGTAAGTCTGCGGGATGCAGGCAACATGCGAACCACACCCCTTCTGGTCCTTGGAAAATCCTTTCCCCACGGAACCATCCCTGGTGCCCAAAAGGTTGGGGGCTGCTGCTCTATCTGCTTCCTTTATCATCCACAACCTTAAGATACCTGCTGAAGTACTCCACACTAAAACAACTATATTTTTAAACTTTAAAACCCAGGATCTAAGGGCACACAATGCAACCACCTTGCATAAGCAAAGCTGGTTTAGTCTGGATGGGAATTAAGATTTTTATCCCACCTTTATTACTTTTATAAGTAACTCAAAGTGGCAAATATACATAATGTCCTCTTCATGTTTTCTCCACTACAATAAAACTTTGAGGCAGGTTGGGCTAAAAAGTGACTGGCCCAAAGTCATACCACTTTTAGCCCCAGAATGGAAAAAAAACAGATATTGGATAGCTGCTTTTATTTATAAATTCTTCATTAGCATTTCTCTGGAAACTTTTAAAGAATTTAGCAATTTAGAAAAAGGCAGAAATCAATAAAAAAAAAACATCTCAATGTCTCCAATACTGATATGTTTTAAGAAGAGCCAAGGATTGCAGCGCCAATCATCTAATAATCAAACAATATACTGTAGTTATCTGGGAAAGCTTGTAGGACAGAATCAACCATGTCCTTTTAAAAATATTACACCAGTGGTTACAGTCTCTGGGACCTACATTCCCCAGCATGGTTACTGTATTATTTCCTAGGTATTTTAGTTTTCTAAAAATTGTTCTGGTTTTAAAAGCGCCTTGTTTGGTGCTTTAAAGCAAAAACAGGCGACATAAAACAGGACTTGCAAAGCTTGTCTCTCTATATGATCCATTTTTAAAATGTCTTTCCTTCAAGTGGTCTCTTGGCCTTGATTTTCTTCAGTTTGTGAATGCCAGAGAAAGTAAATGTAGTATACAGATTTCTTGTGTTATATGGAGACTGTAGTAGAGCACTTTAGTCTTCCTTCTCCCTACATCTTCAGGCCAAGCAACATTGGCTGATTGGTGCAGATCGAATGCTAAAATCTGTTCCAGTTTTAGATCAGGGCTGGCAAGGCAAGGGTGGACTTGTTAACTCCTCCTGCCCGCCCCGCCCCCACTCCCTTCATTTTCCTCTGTAGCTCTCCCAGCTTGAGCAATCTTGGTCAGATCTCCCCTCCCTTCCAGTTTCCTGGCTCCCTCCCAAATCTTCTCTTGCGGTTCTTGCTCGGGGACATTTGTTTGCCACATGCTAAATTGATCTCTCTCCAGAGGCAAAATTAACCCACAGCCACTGACACAATTTTGCAAATGCGTGCGCGTATACACACACAGGCAATATGTCTTCGATTTCAGAAACACAACAATCTCGGGTGTTGGATGAAGTCCTTTCCCAACAACCCAGGAACCTCATGCATTCCTTTCTTTCCAACGCTAGCAACAGAGAGAAAAAAGGAACTGCTTCTCAATTCCTCATTGGTTCAGAAGGAAAAGCAATTGGTGAAGCCCTCCCGGAGGCTCTGGAAGCAGAGCATTCCCTCTGGCTCTTTTTCCTGGAATGCTACACTACCAGTCAAGCTATCTCTTTCTGCTTCTAGCCCGCCCTGGAACAGTCTCTGCACAACAGTTGTGAAAGGAAAGAAGCTCAATGGCTGCAAGGGAAGGCTTTTAACAATACTTAAAAGTTTACACTACAGAATACCACAACTTAAAGACCTAGCTTAAGATAGATGGGGTACTCTGGTGCAGATATCCAAGGGAAAGGCGTTGCATTTATGAATTGTGCATGATGTGTGTGTGTGCCTTTAAAATTGCAGTTTACAGAGGAACCAATTGTGTGGGGGGAATGTGCCCCACCCCAAACTTTGGCTGCTGAGCATGAAATTGTTCAGTACTACATTGCCACATGAGGATTCCTTTGCAGACGGCTACAGGGTTCTGGATATTTTTTATTAACTTTAAAAATTTTTAGGCAAAGGCTCTTATTTTTTTCTCTAAGGGCTGCAGTAGATGTGATCATACTGAGGAATAAACCCCAGAATATTGGGCCAAAATGTTGACATTCTACTATGTTGAAAGTTCAAAGTAATAAAGAAATCACATCACCGACAGTTGACAGCTTTGGATATGAATATTGCAAAATGGGAGAGGAAGGAGACAGGAATTCCTCTTTCCCAACTTAAAATACTCTATGTACACCAATTCACAAGTGCAAAAATATGTATTTTGGGTTGTTTTTACAGCACTGTAAGCTGATCTAGAATTTTGCACAAGTAAAAACCTATTTTAGGAACTGATGACTTAAACATGCAAGATTATTAAAAAATGCACGTGCCAAATTACAGTATTCAGAATTCTCTCTCTAGTCAGGAACTTGAAGCTACCAGAAGATACCTCACATAATTGATTGTTATAATTATTAAAATGCTTAAGATTTAAATGGAACTTGTGGCCCCCACCAATGTCACCAATGTAATCCTGCAGGATGTCCTTCCTGTTTTGAAGCACAGACAATATCTCTCCGTCTCAGAAAGGCTGATGTTAAGGAAGAAGAAGAGGAGAGAGTACAGTACAGTATCTTGCAGCCAGTTGCCGTGTTCAAATGTTTCAGACTCTGTGTCTAGGCATCTGACTCAGAGCCGATTTCAGGACTTATCCTGTAATGTGTATGGAAGGGCAGAAGTCTCGTATTACATCACTGTCAACGACCTTCCTTTGCCACTTATCGCATAAGCTCCTACATAAACAGGTCAATTAAACCAACTGAAAAGTGTCATGAAGCTGGCTGTGGCAATGGCATCCAAAGCATTTTATGCTGATTCAGAGTAACAACATCCCCTTGTGACTAAGAGGAAGAAACACAACGGATTATAAATTTGTACGTGTGTGTAAGCGAGTAAGTGCCAAGCAGAGAATGCAAGATAGGGAGAATTGCTGTAACTGTTGCAGATGTTGGGACATCCCATCAGGGTTAGCAGGGGCAACAGAACTGAATCATAGCAGGATAAAGGGTAAATCTGGGAAATGTATTGCTGGCTTGCTGACTGTCTTATTATGTCACTTTTACAAGTCAGGGACGTGCATTTTGACTGATCAGCACTCAGGATTAGGCCACCATTCAGCAGATTCATTGAATATGGGGAAATGGAATGGGGATTATCTCTTTGTTATAGTAGAGGTGGAATTTTTACATAAAAGAATGGTAGGAGTTGCAGTCAAACATGATAATAATAAAAAGAAGGTTGCCTTTGTTGTTCAAAAAGTAGCTTTTTGGCCAATTGTTTTGCATAAATGTCTGGAGCATTTTCACTTAAATACCATTTATAATCTGCCTTCCAAGTAAATTATATCTTTTTAAAACCCTTAAAATGCAAAAGCAGATCTCCCAATAAAAACAGAAGAATCACAAACAAAATAAGATAGGTTAAAAAGTGATACTTATTAAAATATATTGAAGTATATATGCATTTGAATATCACTAACATTAGCTAAGGTATAGAAAATTGTAAATGTTAGTAATTGCTATAATGATATACTTTGTTTCTTTTTTGTGTCATGTTTTTACTTCATTAAATACTTTTTATTTAATTAGTTTTATTAGTTTTGGTAAGTTATTATTTATTATTAGTTTTGGTAAGTATTTGTATTACAATAATCTATGAGTTTTGGTTTGTTTGCTTTTTCCAGTTATTTTTTTAAAAAGCAATAAAAAATAGAAGTTTCTGATTGTTCATGCTTTCTAAGACAAGCAACCATTTTGACAGAGTATCCACACATTCCAAATATCCTCACTGGCTGAAAGGGAAACTATATCTAGCTTGAAGGGTGTCCCTTTGAGTTATTGAATAAGAGATAAGGTAAAGGTAGAGGTTTCCTTATCCAGTTGTCTCTAGGACATGGTGCTCATCTCTGTTTTTTGGCCAAGGGAGCCAGTGTTATCCAAAGAGATTTTCCATGGTCATGTGGTCAGCATGGGTGTACGCCAAAGGTGCAAGAAACGCTATTACCTTCCCACCAAAGTGGTACCTATTAGTCTACTTGCATTTGCATGCTTTCGAACTGCTAAGTGGGCAGAAGCTGGGGCAAAAGCGGGATCTGATCCCATTTCATGGCTCTCAGGTCACAAACCTGGGCTGTCAGCTTTCCAGCCGAGCCATTGCGTTTCCTATGAATAAGAAATAAGACATATTTTAAAAACATGAAACATCATTGGTATGAGAAGCCAATTTGATCCTTGAAAAATAATAGAGTAATTACATGCCAATTATGGGGTGGTGGAAGTGATCTAAAACTGACTCTTGATTTGTAATTTTGCTTTTTTGTAACTGCTAACTCTAGATTTCGAATGAATTATTCGCTACTCTCTTGATATGACAGATTTTCTTTTGGAAGTGGAGAAATGGATCCTATAAGAGAAAAAAAGCAGGATATCCAGTAATAGCGTAATGAAGGGAAGTTGGTCCATCCCATACATCACATTTCCAATTTTAATTTTGACATAAGTATCTTATGCAGTCTTTCTAGAAACAGGAATAAGTCAAAGGGGGTAGCTCCTATTTTATCTATTCATTTTGTAAAAACAAGTCCTACACCTGTTTTTAAGTGCTGTTACCTAAACCAATGGCCATAGCAATAACTGAAATATATGCTGTCTGAAGTTCATGGTACATTTTTCATTCAAAGGAAAATTAAGTTTGTGTGTGTGTGTGTGTGTGTGTGTGTGTTTGCTTAATGGGGAAAAATTGCTGTCCAATGAAAAAAGCAGGTAATTAGGATCGTGGTAAACTGCTTTGGCAGCAGTGTGCTTATCCCAAAAACAAAAGGAAAACATGAAGGCAGGAATTTGTTATCTCATTTAATGATTTTGTTTAAATTGTTGTTGTTTTTCAGAGTTTTCAATTTTTTAAAGAAAAAAAAAATCCTGGCAATATAAGAAGTTCGTAAATATTATGTGTATGCATAGTTGCCCGGAATTCAGAATCAGAAACCGGATCAAGTGTAGCCCTATATTTGTTTCAGTGTGGCACTATATGGATAGCTTTTTGTTTTGCTCCCAGCCATGCATAAATGGTTTTGTTGTCCTAGTCGTACAATTGTTTTTTCTTCCATGTAATCATGTCTGATTCTTAGAAACTGCCTGGATAAGTCCCTGCAATTTTCTTGGCAAGGTTTTTCAGAAGTGGTTTGCCATTGCCTTCTTCATAGGGCTGAGAGACAATGACCTGCCCAAGGCCATCCAGCTGGCTTTATGCCTAAGGCAGGAGTAGAACTTGTGGCCTCCTAGTTTCCAGCCTGAAACCTTTAACCACCACACCAATCTGGCGCTCAGTCTTACAATAGATTCAATCAAACTTAGATACTCAAAGAACTATTTCTTTATCATTAT
The DNA here is from genome assembly GCF_049901735.1 of Notechis scutatus. Lineage (NCBI taxonomy): Eukaryota > Metazoa > Chordata > Lepidosauria > Squamata > Elapidae > Notechis > Notechis scutatus. The sequence continues at coordinate 29,089,885 of NC_142009.1, forward strand.
TTAATTATATTTACAGAACATACACCAAAGGAAAATAGCTGTTGTGGCCTGTTGGCCACCGGTCCCTCCAGCAGCCGAATCAGAGGAGGATGAGGAAGAGGCGTGGGAGTCAAGGTCAGCATTAGGGCAATCTGGGAGCTGGGGAAGAGGGAATGGTGCTGGGAGAGAGAGAGAGAGACAGAGAGACAGAGGTGGAGCCTGGGCCATCCGTCAGCCCCCAGATGGAGAGTCAACAGCCCCCAGGTCTGAAGCAGGGGTGGGATTCTACCAGTTTGCACCTATTCTCTAGAACTGGTTGTTAACATTCTAAGCAGTTTGGAGAACCAGGTGTTAGAAGAAATTACTGGACTAATCCTGTAAGGAAGGCAGGAAGGAAACATTCTGGTGTTGCTTACAGAAACTGCCTCTCCATTAACCCTTATTACATTCTTGGCAGGACTAGATTTCCTGTCTCTGGAACTTCTCTGGAGTTTTTTCCACTCCTTTGCTGGTACTTTCCTTGTGTGGAGTGACCATTCAAAGTTACAATGGGACTGAAAAAAGTGACTTATGACCATTTTTCACACTTATGACTGTTGCAGCATCCCCACAGTCATGAGAGGCCAGGGGAGGAGATGCGTGCCTCGATGTGAGTGATGTTGAGTTGACCACACCCAGCCAGTCACGTGACCACCAAGCCACTCCCACCAACTAAGCCACACCCACAGAACCGGTTGTTTGAATCCCACCTCTGGTCTGAAGGTGGTTGATGAAGAAGAGGAGGAACATCTGGGTCCTGTGCCTGACGTTGTGGTTAGCCGGCATCAGATGAGGGGCCAGGACCATTAGGGAGTGCACTGCTGCCTTCAGAGATTGTGGGGGCTGACAGCAGTGATGAGGAGGTTCCCGAGGAGCCTGTGCTAAGTGCGCATGCGCAGAGGATTGCTTGGAGGAAAGAGCAGTTTCAACAGCACAGGCTACTCGGGAGTAAGGCTGAAAGGTAATAGCCCTTCCTTCAAGAAGATAAAAGCCAGCTGTGAAACTAACCTTCTTTGCAGAAGGCAAAGACGTTTTGAACTCAGCCTCGTGGACATTACAGTTGGTATTTGAAGACTCTTGTAAACTATTATCTGTTGTTTTTTGGCAGACTTGAAAAAAAACTTGCCGGAACTTCCGGTTTGTCGGCCGCGGCGGCAGGGATTTGCGGCTGCGCGATCCCTGCCGCGCTAGCTGTTTATTGGGGCTCCGACCCAGACGGGTGGGAGCTAGGCTGCCCTGCAGGGGCAGCTGAAGGTAGGGGATCCGGAGAAGGGTTTGGGGGTGTTGCAGACTCCCTCCTGGCCGGCAGAACTCCCTTTTCCCAGGACGGTGCAGCGGCGGTCTGTAATGGCCGCCACAAAGAAGCTGGCAGCCGGGTAAGAATGCGCAGGAGGAAGTGGAGAAAGTGATTGAGAGGAGAAAGTTTTCTTGGCTCCTAGGACTCTAAGACATATTTAATAAAATTCCTGAAAAGTATGACTTTCTGAATAATACCTGCCAGAAGAGGAAAAAGCGGCTGTTTGAAGGTGCTGAAAGGATAGCTTCCCTCTTTTCCTACGGAATAAATAACTGGATATTAAGAAACCTATTTCTTTTAGGTGAAAATTGGTTTTAAGCGATGAGTGGGAAGAGAGAGGATTAAAAAGAAAATATTTGTATGCTAAGACTTTGTTGGAGCAGATGCCTTAAGGATTTGAAGACAAGAATATATTGCAATAAGATTTTAAACAGATTTGGACTTTCTTTCTCTTGGATTGATATTACCCCAGAAGGAGAAAGTGAGAACTCTGCCTTGGTTTGGACTGACTGATAACTTTGGGACTGTTTTATTTTTTTTATTTTCTTTTGAATATTCTGGTTGTTGTAAGAAGAAAGAAGGGGAAAAGAAAAGAAAAGATTTATAATGGCTCTTTCTGTTGAGGAACTAAGAAAAGAATATGAACAAGCAAAAAAAAATGGTAAAGATGGTGTGGAAGAAGCTTTCCTTTTCTTAGAAATGGCGCTTACTAATTATCAACAAACATTACAACAGATGAAGACAGCAGAGGAACAAGAAAGAAAGGAAGGAGCCATTTTAATGAATCTCAGAATTTGATCCAGAAAGAAGGAAGAGAAAGAAAAGAAAAGAAGAGAAAGAAGAAAACTAAAGGACTTAAGGACTTAAGATCTAAAAAACATTTAAGAAAGGGAAAAATAAGGTGCAAAACCAATATGATGATAGTAAACAAAAAGGGAAAAGGAATCGACAGAGAGGGAAGCTGGTAAGGCAGAGGCTAGAAGAAGGGGGGTAGAAAGGTTTGTTGGGAGAAGAAAGAAAGGGAAAAGGTGGAGAAAAGCTACAATGTTTTGAAATTAAATGAAAAAAAGAAATTTTTATGGATAATGGATAAAGTATAATTTTTTTAAAAAAAAAAGATTTTGCAAGGTACATAAGATGAGATGGTAGTATTGTAATGATTTAAGAGTTGATAAGAGATTAAAATGTTAAAATGTTTAAAAATGATTGGCTTTAAAACTTAATAATAGGGGAGGTTTAGAATATTGTTTTAATTAAAGAGTTTAATAAGACTATGGTATTGATGTTATTATAAAATTTTTATTATAGTATCTTTTTTTAATATTTGGATTTATTGTCTAATTATGTACTTAATTATGTTGGATGTATTAGTTAGATAGAATGTACCAAGCAAAATCGGATTGGGTATTAGATATTATTTTAAAGATTAATTTGATTAACTTAGGGGGGAGATAGAAAGGCATCATACTCTGATTAATGATTTCAGGAGAAACTTATTTTCTTTTTTTTTATAAGGAATGAGACAAAGGGATGATAAAAATGGACAAAAGATATAAATATAATGATTCAAACTAAGATGATTAATTAAGATAGAAGTAAGAAGTGTGAAATATGTGGGAAGTTAATATAGAAGGCTTAGAATGGTAAATAAAATAAGTAATGATATGTAAGATGAGCATGAATATAATTGAAGTCCATGAAGAGAGAGACACCTGGGTCCAAGTTACTTTCCAAAAGATTTTTTTTATGTTTTGTGTGTTGTGTGTATATGTCTTTTTGGGGGAGAATTAGTTAAAACTTGTAGAAATATAGAATGAGAATAATGGTAAATAAGTCAGAAAGAAACAGATGAAATAATAATAATGATATTGAATAAGAGTAAAGAGAAGTAAAGAGAAATTGAATAAGAGGTTTTGGTATGTTGTATGGAAATGGTTTAAAATAGAATTATAATTTATCTGACTTGTTAAATTGACAATGAAAAAAGGTTTAAACATGTAATGAATAATGATAATTTGTGTGTTTTAAAAATTAATAAAACTTGTTTTAAAAAAAAAAGAAAAAAAACTTGCCAAGGCTCTTTCTTGTCGGAGCTAATTAGTTGGAAGCAGCCTTTTATCTGTGAAGAAACAGTATTCTTAGCTTAAACATAAAAACGGTTATGCTGCTGCCTTTGTCTTGTGTTTGTTCTCTTGGAACCAGGTTTGGGTCAGAACAGACGTGCGGCTGTGCAGAAGGCAGAGAAGAGGAGAGCAGTGGAAAGTGGTGGGCCAATCCTTGGCCACCGCTGCTAGCAAGGCCCCACCCTCGCTCTGGAGATAAAAGGCAGGGGGCGGAGATGAATAGGTGTGGCAGACGACTATTCATCTTCTGGCCGGATGGACTGCAAGAGAAACTTTTTGCCGAGGCTGCTGGCATTCCTAATAAAGAAATCTTTTGAGTTCACGTCAGAGGGTTTGTCATGTTTGGGGAGCTGGGTCAGAACAATAGCCTTTTACAGCCCAAGTTCAGAAAAGGATTTGAAATCTTTGCCTTCGTTCACAAGCTTGAAACGTTGATGGGATCAAGTTAAAGTGAATAGACCCCCACCTCCTCTCTGTGTACAAATTAGGATAATATCCAACATGGCTTAACAAACTTGTAAATAGGAATCTTTTCTTTTTTAAAAAAATCTTGCCCATAATATGAAATTGTATGCTAGCATCAAGTAGGGTTGCACAAATTTGCATCCAAGAGCTGTATGTAGCAAGCTGTTCGGACAAACTTCTTCCCCACCATTTCCAAAGAAATACAAATTACATGCTGGTTAATGGTATAGAGATGTGGTGGTGGAGGGGGGGGCAATTGCTTCATGAGATGTTTTTCTGATGATTAACTTTCTTTGCAGCGCAGAGATAGGTAGCTAGAGGTTTTTAGCTTGAGCTACAGCACAAAAGATTAAATATTCAAAGTTTATTACAGAAAAAAGGAAAATAAACAATGCCCCCTGCTTTTAATTTTAAATATCCATTCAGTTCTAGGAGAATCAGTTGGAAAAAAATTATAAAAGAAGCTGCCATTTGTCCTCTACAAAGAGGATTTCTCTAACCCAAGTAAAGAGAGATGAGTTTTATTATCATCAGCATCCCCACTTCCACCGCTACCATCTTTATTTATTTATTTATTTAAGAAAATTTATATGGCCACCCAACTCGGTCTCAGTGACTCTTCAAAGATAACCACAAATTAATTTTAAAGAGGGAAAATATAGATTTCCAGGAATCTGCCATAGTACTCCGCCTTGGTTAGACACAACTTGAAATATCAGGCCAACAGTTCAAAATGATCTGGGAGAAATTGAATCAAATTCAGGAGAACAGCTACTGAGCTATCCAGGTGCCCAAGGAAGGGCACATACTTGCTCCATGAACTGCATCGGACAGTGGGTACCAGTTTGCTTCCTGGTTCAATTCAAGGTGTTGGTCAAAGCCCAACATGTCATAGAGCCAGGTTACCTACAGAAACAGATTCACCCCCATCTCATCAGCTTATCTCACTTTATCAGGCTGGTGAGGTCTAGGAAGAGAGCCTTCTCTACTACTGTCTGTACCTTCCTACTGGTAGAGATGAGGAAAGCCCCCAGTCTCTGGATCTTCTGCACAGTGGTCAAATCTTGGCTTTGTGGCCTTGCGTGGGGGATGCAGTGGACCATGAATCAGAGGGACTGGCCAATCCTATGAGAGCCCCCTTGCCTTGTAATAACCAACGTTAAATGGCTATCTTAGGATTTGAAACCTTTCAATGCTTAATTGTCATGAATCTATCATTTTAAAGTTGCTAATCCTAATTTAATTTTAATTTTAATGTTATTTTTATATGTTGTTTATTTATTGATTATATTACATTGTACACCACCCTGGGCCCCTCTTTGAGGGAGATAGGCAGTTGAGAAATATAAAACATGGATGATGAATGAAAGTGAATAATCAGGATGCCAAACCGAATTAGGACTCATTAAAGGATCTGTGTATGTTTAACTACAAAAATGACAGGAAAAATATGATAATCTTTAACTATCTGAAGGACTATCACAGAGGGGAAGGAATAGCAGCTTATATAAACAGGAAAACAAGCACTTTAAAAAAGGATTTGAAACTGGCTTAAAAACTTTAAAGTCTAAGCCTAAATTCTAGACTTAGAAAGATTAAAGTAAATCTTATTGATTGGAATTAAATTGTAGTTCTTCCTTAGCATCATAGGTACCCATTCTTAGCCATAGAAGCATCAAGATTATGATGTTACATGCAAGTATTTAAGAGGTGGAGTGCACATCACCAAGTCACCTTTCGGCATATGACTTCCTTGGCCACCTGTGGCCACCTATATGTAGCATAGTTAGACTTCACTCATCTGTGCTGGCTGAGGAATTCTGGGAGTTGAAATCCACAAGTTTTAAAGTTGCCAAGGTTGGACACTTCTGGACTAGAGGATGAAGGAACTATTGAATGCCAATAGAAATCCAAACTTATGTTTAAAATCTAGTTCTCATCTCGTTTTAAATAAAACTGGTACAGACAAAAAAAAAGATATCTCAACCCTTCAAATTTGTGAACTTATATGGATTCTGCAGGGTTTCGGATGAGTCTATTCAGTTTTATCTTATGATGCTGGGGGAAATGAACTAAGGAACTTTATAAGCAGAGCAGAAGTTAAAATATGGTGTATTGTAGATAACATACTTATGCACAAACTAGTTTGCAAGCCAGCGTTGCTGGAAAGCTCTCTCGAGTTGAAGCCCAGCATCAAAATTATATATTTTTACATTGTTGATCACATCACCCTATCGGCTTCTCTGCTTTCGTTTTCCACCCTCTTCCTTCTTTGTTTATCTCAAAAAACAGTAACAAGATGACCTCTTGTTCTAAAATTGCCCATGAAAGCTGCTCTTTCAAAACAAAGAATCTTGTCTTGGAGAGAAAAACCACATGTACTCATGTGCACACACATACAGAGTCCTGCATTCTGAGAAGGGCGGGGAAAGCCCCACTTATTCTTGGATTTTTCTGGGAACTGTAGACCCAACATATCTCTAAGGCAGCAGATTAAGGCATCCTTGTGTCTGTATGGCAGGGCTACAGCATTTTCAGTCCTTGCAATAACACAACTCGGGTTGCCCAACTTATGGTTTTATTCAATACCTTTATCAGGTATTTCTTCATTTACAACTCAATGGTTGATAAAAGTTTGGAATTTAAACCCCATTCAGGGTTTCCATTGCCAAAACCTTTGGCATGCAGCTGGCAAGAAGTACAAAATACAGATTCTGCTCAGAGTAAGTACAGGTCTGTTTGTGCCAGATTAAATTTTTCAAAAGGCCACATATAGTTTTGTACAAAACTATGCATTTTAACATGAATTATGATGGATTATAATTCATGTCCAAAGAATATTGTAGGTACCTCCCTGCCTTCCAGGTTTGATATACAAGCATCACAAAATTGGAAGGGGGCATTGAGGTTGTCAAGCCCAGCTTTCTGCTGGAATACAAATTTAAGCTTTTCCCATAAACAGTTTTTTTTTTAACCTGATGCTTCGTTTATTAACATTTTTCTTGGTCACTTGTTCTACTATCAAACTATTGTATTATTTATATTTGGAAGTTCTTCTAACATTATATTGGAAGCCACCTACTGGCAATCATGAATCCATTATTCTTGGATGATCAAGAATCAGTCTCAGCCTTTTTCTGCGTGACAGCCCTTCAGATGCCTGCAGAGGTTTTTTGTTTGCAAACAACAGTGCATTGGGTAGCCTGTAATATTTCAAGTGAAATAAATAGACATCCTATTCCACTTCTCTTTCCTTCCAATGTCTTCCTAGAAGACTTAATTTCTAACATCTTTATTACCTTCTTTATCTTTTCTCTGCGTTGTGTTAGTTGATCTGAATCATTCTTAAAGTATAATGTCTAGAAATGTACATAATTGTTTTTTGAGCAAACAGAGTGATTACTTCCCAGTATGGAAATGATACTGTGATGATACAACTTAAGATTCCATATGACGTTTTATGCGAATTCATCAACTCGTATTCATCAACTCCAAATCCAAGATATTTCACATATGTACTTGGCCAAGCCAAAAACCCCTCACTTTGTATTATTACATTATTTTCTCTATTACACTTAATGCTATTACTTTCAGCCATTTCTAAATCATTAATTATCATTATTTTTCTGGTCACCTAGATGTACAATTGTTACGTCATTCAACACATACTTAATTAGCATGCTGAACAGAGAAACATACTTCGTCAAATCTTTGGCTAAAATTGAGATTTAGTATGTCCACATCATTACTATAATTTACTAAGGAAGATGCAAGATGAATCTGACAAGGTTTATTCCTAAGAAATTAATGCTGATTTCTGCTAGTCATCATATTGCACTTCTTTCAAGGTCTCTGATTACTTTATAATGTGGACTGGGGAGTCAATATCTTTGTGAAAATAGGGATATTTGATTCCTTCCATTTAACTGTCACTTCACCAGTTCTCTAGATTTCCTAACAATAACACTCGGAGGTTTTTAGTAGACCATCAGCAAGTGGCTTCAGCTACTCCAGGATGTTGTTTTAAACTTACAGTATTTCCCAATTATATTTCTCTTAACCTCAAGCCACAATCCTGCCTCCTCGGTCAACTGCCTGAATTGGAGAGAAGACTCAGCCAAAGGAGGATATGAATATTTGTGTTTTTTTGTGTGTGCACCTCATGAGCATTTTGCTGGGTTTTTCTTTTCATTTATTTTGAACATACCTGGATAAGCCGTTTTGTTAGAGTTAGAAATATAAATAATAAACCTTAAAGTTATAAATGTCATAAATGTGGAACTGGTCATAACTCATTTTTTCCTGTGCTGTTGTAACTTTGAATAGTCATTAAATGAATGGTTGTAAGTCAAAGACTACCTGTAAGAGTGCATATGATTGCAGCTTGTCAACAGTCTCTTGTCACATTCTGCCCATTTTCATGCTTGAGTTGAGGAGACTGTAAATGGGGAGCCCACATATACTTCGACGCTCTTGTATGTGTTTTGCTGTCTCAGTTCCCCACATAACTGCTCATGTTATCATATCTGCATAATGTTTTCATGGGCAAAGCTCTTAAACAAACTTGACTGTGTTTTCTCAACCTGTGCCAAGTCTGTATGGAGCAAAAAAGCTAAAGCAGATAATGAGAGCAAATGGTTGGCCAAGGACTATAGCAATGCTAGGAAAGACAGATATTCCCGATACAGCATGTCTCATCCAAGCAAGGGGGAAAGGTCTTGTTGGGAAGACAAACTTGGAGGTATAGCAATGATCCTAAACCACCTTTCTCATGTTTATGACTTCAGTCCTATCTATAACTGCAATTCAGCATACCCAGGAGGAACATATTGAGAAAGACATTGTAAGAGGGGGGAAATTGCCAAGGAGTTTAATATTTTAAATTAAATCTCCCTTTCTGTATTCCTGAACATGCTGACAGGGGAATTCTGGGAATTGGAGTCCACATGTCTTAAAGTGGCCAAGTTTAAGAAACATTAGTTTATTATTGCCTCACTTCAAATTTCATTGGTTTTCCCATCCCCTTTCCTGAGGTGCTGTTTATATATTTAAAAAGTTATCCATCAGACAATGAGCCTGCACTTGCCATCAAAGATGGAAGCACAGCAAATATTGTTTTACAAAGCATACATATGTATACAAAACTACCACCAATATCTAATATGAGTAATTGAATGTGATCCATCTCCTTAGATCCAGCAAATTAAATACAGAGGGCTTGAAGGTAAAAGCCATAGGCAGTGACAAGAAATGCAGAGGCCCTCTGTAGGAACCGGCCATTGCTGAATATCATCTCCTTTTCCTATTTCATTATTCAGCAACTTGCTGGCCAATCTTAATTGCAGGGTAGTAGGATTCTTCCAAAGTTTGTATTATGTTGCAAATGTATGAATGAAAGAGGACTCAAATTAATGTCAAGTTATTTTTATATGTATTTGTAATTCCCACCCTAGAAATAAAAATGCCTAGCTGACAGGGTAAAATGTAATAATAAAATGATTAACAGAAGCAAGTCTAAACCTGCTGCAAAAGATTGCTCATATATGACATGCTTCTGTTGAGAAGGTGTGACTACCAGTCAATTAGTCCCGCTCTTCTCCAGACTCTTCTTCACTTGCATTTTCTTTTGTTCTTTTTTTCTCTCCAGATTTCTCTGCCAAGGGAGCATGCTCAGTGCTCATTGTCTTCAGGTGATCAGGAGACAAGTTACAATTCACGGAGAGTAGCCCTGCAAAGTTGGGAATTCCTCTCAGCAGCTTTTAATGGATCCTTCTTTATCTCTGAAGCATACAACCCACTTAGCACTCAGTAGCTGAATCCATTACTAAAGAAGCATTGACAATAATATTGGCAATTGGCAGCAAATAAAAAGCAGCCAAACAACCTGTGGGGGGCGGGGGGTTAAGAATTCTTAAATTGATTGGTGTAATGGTGCTTCCTATAACAATATTTGATTGTTATAGCTTAGTAGCAAAGAGAGCAATACATTATGGCTAGCAGAGTATGTGGGTGGTCCCCACCCAGAAAAATGTCTCCAGTCAACAGCTACAGCATGCTTACCCAACTCACCTGTAGTGCAGAAAGGTGGCCAATGATGACTGATATGCATAAAGTTCAGTTTTTGATATGTGCTGCTCAAAAGCTGGCAAGCCAGAAAAAACATAACAGGAAATCTCTCTAGAAGTCAGGTCTATCATGCCTCATTCACTTTCCAGTGTCTGTTTAAAAAACAAGAAATACAATCCTTGCAGAATTATCTGTCTCCTGCAAATGTTGATCTTAGAAAGATGAGATTACATCTGTATATTGCGTATACATTTCAAAGAATGAAATATTAAATAATTATCACAAGGACTGGATGACAGGTGAAGTAACATTTGAGGAGACAATTAGAGACAATTAGAGATATCAGTCAATCTTGATAACTGAGACGATTGATACCCTATATCAAAGGTGTCAAACTCAAGTCCCGGGAGCCAGATCTGGCTGGCCAGGTGCTCAAATCTGGCACATGAAGCTACCCTGAAAACAGTGAGGTACTGGCCCATGGTGCCTCTGCCAGCAAAAATGGAGCCCTCCCATGTCCATTTTTGCTGGCAGAAGGTTTCAGGAGGCCATTGCAGCCAAAAATGGAGCTCTGAAGCACATTTGAGTGCTCGGGCTGCCACAGGTGCCCCCAACACAAGTGATGTTGAGCTGGCCACACACACCCTGCCCCCCCCCCCAGGTCAAACACAACCCTGGTGCGGCCATCAATGAAATCGAGTTTGATACCCCTGCCTTATATCATAAAATGGATTGATCTGTAAGCACTCAGAAACAATTCAATGATAAGTTTGTCAAGAACAAGACTGTCAAACTAATTTTATTTCATTTTTTAAAAATAAATTTTATTAATTATACAATTAAAACAAACCAACTACACACACACAAATGAAAGAAAAGAAAAGAAGGCAAAGAAAATAGAAAGAAAAAATAGAAAACAATTAAAAACATTCTCATCTTCAACAGTTTGTAAGATCTCTCTTTTTTTTTAATAACCCTTAATTTATATATATATACACACCTAATCTTTACATATATCTGTATATCGCTGCTATGGGTTTATCCTATCCTCTTTTGCCTTATAATGTGAAATCTATCTTTGGTCAATCCATTTGTACCAGCAGTTCCAGCTATTGTAGTATATTGAGGTGTCTTTATTTTTTAGTGCCAGAGTTAGTTTGTCCATTTCTGCACAACTTGAGATTTTTTGAATGATCATTTCCTCTGATGGAACCTGAGGCTGCTTCCAACATTGGGCAAAGGCTAATCTGGCCGCTGTCAGAATGTGTATTATTATATATTTCAATTTTTTTGATATTTGTTTGTCAAAGATCCCTAACAAAAAGGACTCTGGTTTGTATTCAATCTGCTCTTTTGTCATTTCTTCCAGCCAAATTTTAATTTTCTTCCAGTATTTTTGAGCTTCTGTACAGGACCACCACATATGGAAAAAAGTTCCTTCTTTTTTTTTGCATTTCCAGCAATTCGGACTCATATTGGGGTGCATCTTCGCTAACCTCGAAGGGGGAATGTGCCATCTATAAAACATTTTATAGGCATTTTCTTTATATGCTACCGATTTTGTAATCTTATTGTTTCTACTCCAGACCTTTTCCCATTCTGTTAAGGTGATGCTACGTCCTACATTCCTACTCCAGGCAATCATGTTCCCTTTTACAATTTCTTCTTCTAGTTCGAAATGTTATTTCATTTTTAAGTAAGTTCTTTAATAGTGGAAATTCTGTGGATATAATATATCTTGACTAACAAAGCATTTAATAAAATAAAAAGTTTAACACATTCTGATTTGCAACCTATTTAATTATAAGGAAGATAGTAATGTCTATTAAATGGAACCATAACTAGCAGGAAAAAACATTTAAAGAATACTTATTGTGTTATTCATCAAACTGGAGTAAGGTAAAGTATGATGCCATAGGATTGTGATCTGGGACTGGTACTCTTCAACATTTCTTCATGGACATTACAATATATAATTACAACAGTGTTACAAAAGTGGGCTGAAAATAGAGATAAATACAAAGTTCTTCATTTAAAAAAGAAATCAAGGTATAGGAAACCTGGCTCGATGAGAGTATCTGTATAAAGGTGATTAGATTTGTAGTGATTCACAGACTGAATGGCAGCTGGCAAATGAATGGGTTGCCAAAGAACCAAACACAATTTCAGGCTGATTGATGGAAACAGAGTTTATTCTACTATCTTTAGTGCTATTCCCAGTGCTGAAGCTGTGGCCCAATGATCTTTTCTGCAACCTTTCTTATTGGAATAGAAAGAAGTGGTGAGCTTTACTGGATCTGACTTATACTTTTTTCTTGTAAGCAATTGTCAAATAAATAAATAAATAAAATAATAAATCTGTTTAAGCAGTGGTTGGAACACTAATTTACAAGGGTGTTTAATCTGGAGTAAACTGAGAAGGATATTGGGTTTCATGACTTCAATGGATCTGTTCAGATAGAAGTAATATAAGAGACATAACATCATTTTTCTGCTCCATGGACTGTGGGGGTAGGATGGGTGGGTGGGATTGGATTTGCAATTTGCAGGACTTTTGTGGCTTATTGAGGGGTCTCTAATACTTCCCAAATAGTGAAGCACTGAGAAGATGTTCTACTGCATCTTTGAATACTTCCCAATCTCTTTCTTACCCAAAGTACCAAATTCTCCTGCATGTGCACATCAAAGGAAAATGGACTAATTACTTGATCTGGGGTGTGTGTGCTGGTTTTTTCCCCTCAGCTTTGAATCTAAGCAGAGCCAGGTCTGGTTAGCACACAGAAGTGAGACTATCAGGGGATACTAAGCAGGGGTGGGATTCAAATTTCTTAACAACCAGTTCTATGGGCGTGGCCTAATTTGTCAGTGTGGCTTGGTGGTCACGCGACTGATTGGGCGTGGCTTGTATGTAAATATTGTAAGTATTTACGTAAATATTTATCTTATTAAAAAAGAGCAACTTTTACCCAAAAGCAGGCAAAGCAGGCAGGCAGATGGAGTTGCTCACAGAATCACAGATTCACTTAAAGATCTACCTTTCTGCAATTTGCTACCTGAGTCTGCACTGAAAAATAGAAGTGTCAGTCCTAAGGAAGGTTCAGCTCTACTTTTAGATTAGCTAGAAAGCAAGAAATCCAATGATTTCCTTCTTTCTAGCTAATCTAAATCTCCTGGCACAGCAGAACAACTGATGGTCGGGATAAAGAAAAAAAGCAACTTAGCAAGCAAGTTTGATGGTGCGCATGTCAGGTAAGGAGTGAGGGGGAGGGGCCAGCCAGGGGCATAATTTGCTGGTTCTCCGAACTGGGCAGAATCATAACAACCAGATCTATAGGACCAGTCCGAATCCCACCTCTGATGTTAAGGCTTTAGGCTAAAATGGGAAGTTGAAAAACAGCCTGAAAAAGGGCAATTAAAAACAAACTACTTTCCATATTGTTTCCAAGAAAACTGCATGGACAAGCCCATGAAAACAACAGTTATTGAACACAACTGGAAGGAGTCATTTCCTTGTTCAGTCAAGACAGAATTGTGACTCAGAAGCCTAAAATGCAAACAGTTGGCAAAGATCTTACAGGTCTACGTGAGTAAACTCATCCAATCTTACCTTACTGTCAAATCAGCAGACTTCAAGAGTGCCATGTGAAATAAATATATGATTCTACCCATTAGAAGCATTAGAGATTAAGCCCAAAGTTTTGCAGAGTGACAAAGATTGCCTGGATAGGAGTATTTGTCCCATGGTCATTGCCGGCACATGGGGAGGGGATAGGATTTTCTGCACCCTTCCCTAAACCTGAAAAGCCTGTTTTAACCAGAGAAAAACAGTGTGTATGTGTGTGTGTGGGAGGGGGGGAATCCCAACCTTTAGGGGGGAGGTGATGAGGCTGCCCTCCCGTCTCATTTTCAGTTCTTCTTCCACACCAGGCTTTCCGTTCTCAATGCCAGCCAGCCCCCAACCAGCCAGCAACATCGGGGTTATCCCAGAGCCCTAATTCTAAACGCTCTCCCTTTGTTCTAGCCCAGGGCTGGCCAGTACATTAACATAGTGTTCTTTTGTTGCTTTAGATTAAGACAGATAGCAGCCAGTATTCAGAAGTGTTGGGAGGGAGAGGGGAATTAGGGCAGAAGACAATATCCTCTTTGATCTCAGAGTGATGGGACAAGGGTAACAGCACAAATTGAAAGCAGTTAGTTTTTCTACACACAGCGCATCTAGCAACTGAAAGGGTAACGGAGAATCTTTTTTACTCTTTTTTTCAAAGTAATTTTTTCCCCGAATTCTAAGTACCCAAATATTATAGACTTAGATAATAATGACATAATAATGGCCTTTTTTTTTTCACTCTCCTATAAAACGGGGGAGAGGTATGGGTAATGTAAAACAGTGTTGCCCAACCTGATCAACTTTGAGATGTATGGACTTAAATCCCCAGAACTTTATCATTGTTACTGGCCAACTACAACCATCGTAGCATTTGTTAAAATTATAGGAACCCCTCTTGTGTCTTGAGGATTTCTAGCATGAGAGGATTCCTTATGATTTCCTGCAGATCTCTAGCCTAACGGTGCATAAAGAAGTAAGCCTCTCTCTACAATTCTTAAGAATGGCCATGCTGGCTGAGGAATTCTGGGAGTTGAAGTCCACACATTTTGAAGCTGCCCAAGTTGATAAACAGTGATTTAACATCTCTGGATTCCTTCTTCCAAACAAGCTCAGGAAAAGATCCTCTTCACCTTCCTAGTTTGGCAAGTTGGAGACAGCTTAAACCTTGTACTCCAGCTTTGGCCCTTCAGCACAGCTCTAGGAAATAGAAAGGATGGTGATTTCAATCTTCCTACCCCATGCTTAGAAATACTGAACTTAAAAATCATGAAACACAAAAGATAACTGTATGATCACATGGTCTTGCACAAGTGAAAAAGACATTCCCTTCTAAAATCAAGAAAGCGAAAGACAGATTTCATTAACAATAGGGAAAATAATCACACAGCATTAGCTAAACTAATTACTGATTACCTCTTTGATTAAGCTCTTGGATTTTAGCACATGTACATTCCTGAGGAGACATCAGGGCATCCTGCTTGTATATCTCTAGATAGACCCAGATAACAGATAATCAGAGTTGGAAGGGACCTTGTAGGTCATATAGTCCAACCCCCTGCCCAAACAGGAGACCCTACACCATTGGATAGGAGTCCAATCTCTTCTTGAAAGTCTCAAGTGATGGCGCTCCCACAACTTCCGAGGGCAAGCTGTTCCATTGGTTGATTGTTCTCACTGTCAGAAAGTTTCTCCTTATTTCCAGGTTAAATCTCTCCTTGTTCAGTTTCCATCCATTATTCCTTGTCTGGCCTTCAGGTGCTTTAGAAAATAGCTTGATCCCTTCCCCTCTGTGGCAGACCCCCAAATATTAGAAGACTGCTATCATGTCTCCCCTGGTTCTTCTCTTCACTAGACTAGCCATACCCAGTTCCTGTAACCGTTCTTCATATGTTTTAGTCTCCAGCCCCCTAATCATCCTGGTTGCTCTTCTCTGTACTTTTTCTAGAGTCTCAACATCTTTTTATAGTGTGGTGACCAAAACTGGATGCAGTACTCCAGGTCTTACTAAGGCTTTATAGAGTGGTATTACTACCTCACTTGATCTTGATTGTATCCCTCTGTTAATGCAACAGGATTGCATTAGCTTTTTTGGCTGCTGGTGCACATTGCTGGCTCATATTTAGCTGGTCCTCCACTAAGACT
This sequence comes from Notechis scutatus, assembly GCF_049901735.1. Taxonomy (NCBI): domain Eukaryota; kingdom Metazoa; phylum Chordata; class Lepidosauria; order Squamata; family Elapidae; genus Notechis; species Notechis scutatus. The sequence goes on from NC_142009.1 coordinate 29,105,603, forward strand.
CCAAGATCCCTCACACAGTTACTGCTATTAAGCCTGGTTTCATCCAGTCTATATGTGTACTTTTGGTTTTTCTTGTCTAAGTGTAGGACTTTACTTTTCTCTACATTGAATTTCATTTTGTTAGATATGGCCCAGTGTTCTAGTCTGTCAAGATCCATCTGGATCTTGAGCCTATCTTCTTGAATGTTAGCTATTCCTGCCAGCTTAGTATCATCTGCAAATTTGGTAAGTTCCCCTTCTATTCCCTCATCTATGTCATTAATAAACCCTCCCTGTTCCTTCTTCCTTCTGAATATTTATCCACAGTTACATAAAACCATAGTATTATATAAAGAGGAGGATGTAAGGCAACCCTTTTGGGGAGAGTAATTGTTGCATTGCCTTATCAAAGTCAATGCACTTGTCTGTCTTGCCCTGGGTCTAGCCAACAAAATAGACATTATTTTGGGACTAACCACCTTTCTTATGACCTTTGGAGGAATTACAAATACACAATCTAGTTTTCATCAGTTCTGCTTTTCTATAAATGGAATTACATGTGATGCATTGTTTCAGGAAAACTAAGCAAGTAGCCAATTTGTCATGCTTTAGGAGACATAGTAATTGTGCCACAGCAATACAAAGAGCAAAATTCTTCGCTTTTATAGCCATGAGATGCTGAGTTATCTTCAGTGATCTCTTTTCTACTGAAAGTATTTATTTTAACCACGCATGAATCTAACCAACCATCTTCTAGTTAGCTATCAACAAAATGAAATTCAATGGTGAAAAAAATAAGGTTCTACATTTAGGCAAGAAAAACAAAATGCACAGGTACAGTGTATGTGGTACTTTGCTCAATAGTAGTAACTGTGAGAGAGATCTTGGAGTCCTAGTGGACAACCATTTAAATATGAGCCAGCAGTGTGCTGCAGCTGCCAAAAAGCCAACACAGTTCGAGGCTGCATAAACAGAGGGATAGAATCAAGATCACGTGAAGTTTTAATACCACTTTATAATGCCTTGGGAAGGCCATACTGCATCCAGTTTTGGTCGCCATGATATAAAAAAGATGTTGAGACTCTAGAAAGAGTGCAGAGAAGAGCAACGAAGATGATTAAGGGGCTGGGGGCTAAAACATATAAAGAACGGTTGCTGGAATTGGATATGTCTAGTTTGATGAAGAGAAGGACTAGGGGAGACATGATAGTAGTTTCCAATACTTCAGGGGCTAAAACATTATACAAAAGTACCAGTATGGATTTCAACAATGGAGGCAATGATTCACCCAAACAATTTGGAGCTTACCAAAATGATTAAATACAAAGACTTATTAGACCCACAAGGAAATTTGAAACCGAGGCTGGATCTTCAAGAGCAAGGACATAAAATTGATCAATGGGTTTACCTTCAGATTCAAAGCAGATATAAACAAGACAAAAAAGAATTCGGAATTAATAACAAACTGCAACAGTTAGATAAAATTTTATTAGGATCAAATAAAAAAAACATAACAAAATTTTATAACTACTTATTAGAAACAGAACTAGAAGAAGAAATCGTAAAAGGAAATATGATTGCTTGGAGTAAGAACGTAGGGCGCAGCATCACATTAGCGGAATGGGAGAAAGTTTGGGGCAGAAACAATAAGATTACCAAATCGGCAGCATACAAGGAAAATCTTTATAAAATGTTTTATAGATGGCATCTCCCCCTTCGAGGTTAGCGAAGATGCACCCCAACACTGAGTCCGCATTGCTGGAAGTGTAGGAAAAAAGAAGGAACCTTTTTCCATATGTGGTGGTCTTGTGCAGAAACCCAAAAGTATTGGAAGAAAATCAAAACTTGGTTGGAAGAAATCACCAAAGAGCAGATCGAATACAAACCAGAGTCCTTCCTACTAGGGATTTTTGATAAGCAAATTTCCCAAAAAACCAAATACATAACAATACACATTTTAACAGCGGCCAGATTAGCCTTCGCTCAACACTGGAAACAACATCAAATTCCATCAGAAGAAATGATTATTGAAAAAATCTCAAAATGCGCAGAAATGGATAAATTGACTTTGGCGCTAAAAAAAAAGACACTTCACTATACTATGATAGCTGGAATTGTTGGTATAATTGGATTGACCAAAGATAAATAATATATTATAAGGCATAAAAGAAAAGTATCAATACATAATAACGAGGTAACGATATAAGTTAAAAACAGGTGTGGTTATATGACACAAGTTAAGGTGATGAAAACAAAAGAAGATCTTGCAAACTGTTAAAATAAGAATACTTTTAATCCTGTAACCTCTTTCTTTCTTTCTTTTCTCAAAATTCTTTCCCTCTCTTCCTCTTCTTTCTTCTTTCTTTTTTTCTTTCTTTCTTTTGCTTATTTGTGTATGTATTGTGACTGGTTTTAATTGTAAAAATTAATAAACTATATTTAAAAAACAAAAACAAAGTATCTGAGGGCAGGACAAGAAGCAATGGGTGGAAACTAATCAAGGAGAGAAACAACCTAGAACTAAGGAAAAATTTCCTGACAGTTAGAACAATTAATCAGTGGAACAACTTGCCTCTAGAAATTGTAATGCTCCAACACTGGATGTTTTTAAAAAGATGTTGGATAATCATTTGTCTGAAGTGGTGTAGGGTTTCCTGCCTAAGCAGGGGGTTGGACTAGAAGACCTCCAAGGTCCCTTCCAACTCTGTTATTCTATCCTATTCTGTTCTGTTCTAGTTCTATTCAGCTGAAAGAAAGATTAAATTCTTCATTGGAAACAGCTCATAATTCTCTTCCCTTTTAATTTCCCAATTCTCATTGAAATCATTTTTTCTCTGCAGCGTACCACTACAGATTTCAGGTACTAGTCCCAAAGATTAATTTCAACTGAGAAACATTCAAGTAAAGTGCAGTGTTTTATTTATTTGTAAGATTTATGTAGCTCATCAGTATGATTGGCTCAAAATGGCAAACGGTGTTTCTGAGCAACAGTAACGGTTTACCAGCACAAATATCAATAAAAGAGTACGTAAAATGTCAGTGTTCCTATAAAAATGACCCACATTCATTGCCAGTGCCAATGTATTCCCAAAAGCATTCCGAGGTAGCCTTTTCTCTCAAATAATAGAAGACTAGCATGTTGAATGAGAAGGGTTTTCCCTGAGAAGTTTTATTCGAAAGGAATAAAGCCACGATGACAAAAATTTCATGGTTCAATTAATTACATAAGCCCCCACCTATAATCTGAAGTGGTACAGTTCAGAGTCAGGTCACCAGGACATCAATGAGAATTAGGCCTGGAGCAGCTGATCGCTGACACCTGTTGTGAGAGTACACCAGTACACAAAGCTCAGGAGATTAGTCATATTAAAAACATTAATTCCCAAATACATAGACGACAAAGATGAATATTTGGCTGGCTGCTATTTAATTTCCACATTATGAATTAGTCATGATATTCAAAGAATTACAATATATGTCTAAGTACTGAGGGAAAAGGAGAAGGGGAAGGGGGGGGAGATAAAAAGGCATCTAGTCTCTTGAAGATGTCGAAATCAGGCTGCTCTCGTTTTCCAGATACATTTGTGCAACTTGCTCTGGAGACTACAATAGGTTCCACCCCTCTGCTAGGTGGAATCACATTGTCAATTTAGTGTGAGAAGATCAGAGAACGAGGCATAGCTTGCTGTGGTTGAGAAAGCATGGTGTTTGTTCTCTTCCACTCCCCAAAATATCAAAGTCTTCAATAAAAGCTACAGGGTGGTATGACTTTCCAAATGGACCTTTAACATTTGTGGAAACTGCATCTTCTAGAGACGTTAATATCTAGGCATTTCATAATATGGGTTGCCATTAAAGTTTCCTGTTTCGACTCCAGAATCTCTTTGGATATCCAGCTCTGGAAGAAGAAGAGGAAGCAGGGAAAGAACAAATTTGGAAAGACTTTCATTTTACTTCAATATAGTGGTTTCACTTTTAGAACTGGCAGCACTTCTTTGCAAGACTATTTCTACTATTAATTGAAATCTGAAAATTGAATTTCAGTGCATTGAAGTATTTTCCTGCATTTGGGACACTCTTCAGTAACTTCATGGTTTGATTGCAGCAATTCAGTAATCATGGGGCTGCCCCTGAGGACCACTTGGAAGCTTCATCTGGTCTAGAAAGAGGTAGTGCAGGCAGTGTTGGGTTTGTTTTGGTATGCTCATGTGACATCCCTGCTTTGTGAGCTGCTCTGGTAGCCCATATGCCTTTGAGTCCAAGGCAATCCAAGGTGGTAGTCATGACCTATAAACCCCTACATGGCACAATGCTTGGTTACTTGAGGGACTGGCTGTCTCACCAGGCATTGGCCTGGCTGGTTTGATTCAATAAGATTGATACGCTTTGGGTTCATTTGATCAATTAAATTAATGCCATCTATCAGGACATTGGAAGCATGCTTTCCTGATATAAACACCTGCACTCTAGAATGAGACTCCCCAGGAAATCAATGCGGCTCCATTATGTTGGAATTCCAGAAAGCTTTAAAGACTTAGTTCTTCTGCCATGCCTTGAGCTGAGGTAGTTGAGGGGGTGACCTTTGGAGATGTTTCTTTGTGTAGGCCCTGGTGTTTTTGCCATCCTGTTTTTTCTTTTCTTTTTTTTTAAACTGTATTTCTGTGTCTTTATTGTAAGCAAGTCAAAGTTAGCCACCCAGAAGTTAGGCAATGCCTGAATTGAACTGAACTTTATTAAAGCTCAAGGCACAATCTAGATTTTTACAAATATTGAGATTTAAATTACTTTTAAGAGTACTTGCCGTAGTTCTATCCTATTGTTCTAATTCATAGGACTACTTAAAATATAACTCAGCCTGTCTTCACTACAAATGCTTTACAGAATAAATCTGTTCAACCAGATCATCTCGACTTTGAACAAAACTGGCAGTAAGATCAGCCTCATAGACAGTCTTACCTGAAGAGCAGCTGACCATTCCCCAACTTTCCTTGCAGTTCTCAAACTATAGGATCTGGGTCACCTTCTTTAGTTAAAGAGGCCTAGCCAATATCCTGCTCTAATCAAAAGCACCACCACCAGGAACATGCTGGAGTGCTGTGGTATGCAGAGAAACCAGTGAAGAACCAGTTCTTTAGAACCATAGTGCTTGAACCCTTGTGCACATATAGCTTCCTTTCTTTTGTAACTATCAATATGGATGTCTATGGAGATTCTCAGTCATCCAGGACATGGTTGTCCCAAAGGTGCTTTTTCAAGAGGCAACTGGACTTTTTTTTTTCTTTGAAGATGTTTTGCTTCTCATCCAAGCTTGGGAAGAAGCACCTTTGGGACTATCAGTATGGATAGAAAGACTAAGGAGATGGGTTGGAAACCAGCATGTAATGCCAGGGACCATGTTTGGGTTTGCACTGGACTGAAGCCACTTTGTGGAGGTGAGCAGGGAGCATGCTGGAGAGCTATTGAAAGAGTGGCCTGAGGTCTAAAGCTGATCATGGCTTGGTTTCCCTGCCAGCTGAATATGTGGTGAGCTACAGTTGGGAAGATCAGGCAAGGTTCAGTCATCAACTGGCAATATGTGGCTGGTTACTCCAGGATTACCAGCTTTGTGAAGTGCGTGTCTATCTGAGACTTAAGAGGGCTTTCTATTGTCTCATTGGTCAGGACATTTGACCAGGGTAGTTGATTTAACTCTTTGGATGCTTTTGTCCAGTGTGGAGGACAGCGAAGAGGTCCCTGAAAAGGAGCTGGAGACTTCCGGTGACATGGCAGTATTGCCAGGCTGCATGGAGACATCTGTGGGCCTATTTTATCCATCTTGAAACCATACTGGTGCTGGAAAGTTGCTCTCTGTGCTTCGGTTTGACACTTGCCTGTTGGTTTTGCCCTTGGGACTCAGGTACTGGAATCTTTGCAACACTGCCATTTTTTTAAAAGAAAATTGTTTAATTGTGGGGGCTGCTTTTCACCCATAAAGCTTTTCATGGCATAGGCCTGATTGTTTAAGCAACCAATTATCTCCAGTTGTTTCTGATCATCCAACGAGACTGGGCAAAGTGGATGTTTTTCAGGTCCATTAAAGTAATTAAGCAGTGTGCCTTCCCTGTGCGGGAGGTATATTTTGTCTTTGGAACACTTATGAATTCCTTGGTCTGGTGATATCCCCGCCCCCCAATAATAATTGGGAATTGTGTGGCCTTTAAACTGTATGAATAAACAAACAACGATCAAGCTACTGATGCTGGTATTCAAGTCCATTTTAATTTTATTAGCTGCCTTGAATCCTTTGTCAATGCAAAAAGTGAAGATAAGTTATTTAAAAAAATAGATTAAATACATATTTAAAACACATGCAATAGATTTTGTAGAACTTGAATATCACAATTTGACAGAATGCAAAACGTCCCCTATTATTTGTATAATGCAGTTTCTCATTTGAGTGAGCAACATAATTACCCAAAGGTGTACTGTAGTTAATTGAATGTATGTTCCAAGACTCAGAAATGATTTTTTCCCTCTTCCCTCTTTAGAGTTGTGGGAATTGAATTGTGGCAGAGTGTAGGACAATTCTGAACATACATATTCAAACAGGAGAGCTACAACTGAGAAGTGATGTAAAATCCCACATTAAAAACCCTGGTTTACAGTTACTTAAAACTACTTTTCCCAATCCTAGTCTTTTTGGGTGTTCTGTATGCCAGTGCCATCATCTGGGTTATGTTTACAGATTATGGAAGGTTTGGGATTATAAAACCTGTAATTCCCAGTGTATTCTCCAAGAAAGGACCCAGATTTTGGGAAGTGCAGTATCATAAGAGTCTTGGGAACCTCGACATCCTTCACAGCATCCTCCCTTGTGGAAATGATAGAGGGTTGTAGTCACAGAAAGTACCAAGCTGCTAAAAAACCTGAAATTGACTGCTTCCCATCTTGGATGTATAGATCACTCTTGCTTTCTATGAAGCTGTAAGTTCCACCCGCTACTGATAACAATCCTGCTACTGTTTCTTTAATTGCAAGATGAAAGACAGGTGAGTCAAGAACATAGTCAGTTATGCACGTAATTGTTCAGTCCTTGTCAGCTTTCTTCTAAAACACACTTTCCACATCCATCAAATTAGGGGTTGAAATGAGTTCAGGGGTATTATCATATGATGAACATCATCTACGCACCACAAAAATAAACTGGTTTTAGCCCCTTTTCCCAGGGAAATCAGAATTTTGTTTTAGATTTATAGCCAGTTTTATTATACAGAATTTAAGTTTATTAATTTTACTTCTCATTGTTTTGTTCTGGCATGCCTCCAATGATGTCACTACTTCCCACAAGTTGTTCGATATTGTTGCCATTGTAGTTATGCACAACAGTTTTGGCCAACATAGCATAGTACTCAATTTCTGACTTTCTCAAAGCAGGACAGTAATTGATTAGGATAACTAACTTGGCTTTGCCCTGCCAAATCATTTTCAGAGTTTGTTTATATCCAAGTACATATTTACCACTTTTTGTAACCAGCTGAAATCTTTGAGTTTTTCAAATCTAAAGACCTCTATCTTTTTGGTGACCACCATCTTGCTGGCTCACATTGGCCCTCCCATTGCCAGAAGAGAACTTCCAAGTTGGCCAGGCAATGAAAAAAGGCCCAGGGAAGTCAAAATTGATGTCAGAAGGGGAAAAATATGTTTGCTACAGAAGTGGAAGAAAAGGGTAGAACTTTCCAGTACCAGGATTTTTGGGAAGATAGAAAATCGTAACAGTTTGAACTATTTTTTTTAAAGCTTAACATTTCAGCCAACTCTTCAGTAGCACCTATATACCTCAGAGATTTATGAACACCATATAAATGTACATAATTGACTTTTCTGCATTATGAATAGTTGCCCATTTAGATTAGAACATACAGTACACTTTCCAGTTTAGAAAGAGTTGCACCTACAAGCCCCCATCCTGCATCTCACCATCGATGTTCAGGCTTTCATAGATGTGCTCAAAACATTTTTCTGGAATGGGTGGCGGTTCTTCCTCTTCTTGTTCCTTAGACTCATCACAATTTTCAGGTTGCACTGGCTGTGATGCCTTGGGTCGCTTACACACTCGAGCATACATGGCACTTAGTCTCCTTGAATCAGACTCAAGCTGAGCCTGAGGGGCCTCTTTCTCAGGTGCCATTTCCTGCAACTGGCCATGTGACTCCTGGCATGGTTGAGCTGGGGACAACTGCACAGGCATGTTGTTGGATCCTTCAACTTCAGAATCTTTCCCAACAAGTACCACAGGCTCTGCTCCAACTCCATGGGTTGTGGAACAGATCGAATTATCACTGGACACCATCTGACAGCCTGTCCTTTCTTCCAGCCAATCCTTGCTATATAGTTCCTGTTCTTTAATACCAATGCGTTCGTAAATTAGGTTGTCTAGGTTCTGAGTTGATGGTAACATTTTAGATAGGTAGGCCTCTTTGGGAGTCACTGGGAGTTTCCTGAACTGCAGTGGGCTTGGGGATGGTACGCTGGAACCTGGCGCTTGTGGACTCAAGTTTCTGTGTTGTTTCATGTTCAGTTTCTCCATCGTTTGTTGGCTTGAGTTAACTTCCTGTGTATATTTTGGAGAGTCTGCATTTGCTTGCTGAAGCTCTGAAGAAAATCCATTTGATTGCTCCTGTGTTTGGTGACTAGGCAAAGTGTTACCTGTACAGAAAAATATTACTTTAATTATACATTGCTTGAGATGCTTTTACAAAAGATGGGTTAAGCAATTTAATACACGTTAGAAGTGCACTGTCCTCTGTCCCAGAGGATTGATCTCTCCTGCAACAAACCCAGTCAGCAGACATGGCTCTGATAAACACATTCAAGAGACCAGATCAAATTAATAAAATCTTGTTAGGCCATCCAGTAGGATAAGTTCCAGAAGACCTGCTGCCATGAACGAGAAAAGCTTCAGGATATGGCACAGGCAAAGTAAAAAGAAGGAGCAGTAAAGTGAATGAGAACCGACTTCTTACTACAAAGTGTCAGCAAGCTGTAATTTCTAAGAGAATCTGTCAAAAGATTGACTAATCCCCGAGTATAAGACTTAGATTTTTTAGGCTTAAAGTCAGTTGGGATGGATTTATATGGATTCTGCTAAAGAACCAGATAGAGAAGAGGAATGAGGATAGATATAGATTATGTTGATAGGCTGATAATACATGAGAAAAGGATGGAATGCTTAGGAAGAAGGAAGTTATAAGGAAAAGTTTGAGGTTGGCACAAAGAGCTTGAAATTGACCAGGATGGAAATTATATTATTACAACCTTGCCTATCAATGTCACCAGAGGAGTAAGACAGGAGAAGAGGCAACACGATCAATGGTGAGAGACAGATATAGAAATAGCCACCAACTCTGGTTTTATTTTTATTTTAAATCTTGTTTACATTCTTATCATACTGTTTTATGTAATTATTTTTGGATTATTTAAATGTATTTTACATGTTTATTTTAAGATAGAAATTACCAGCAATTTATGGAGATTACAACATCAAAACAAATAAATAAACAATCTTCAAATCGATACCAGTCTTCCTCTTTCTATGTCATTTAGATATTTAGCTACTATCAGGATCAGATATAGACATTTTGACTTTCTGTTTAGGCACCTATAAATACCTAGCAATGCATAGGGAGCAGAGGTGATATTCAGCAGGTTCTGACCAGTTCTGGAGAACCGGTAGCGGAAATTTTGAGTAGTTCGGAGAACCGGCAAATGCCATCTCTGACTGGAGATTTTGCAGTATCCTTCCCTGCCACGCCCACCGAGCCAAGCCCACAGAACCGGTAGTAAAAAAAAAAATTTTTTAATCCCACCACTGATAGGGAGTATGTACTATGGCCCTTAGGGGAAAAAGCATTGAAGCAGGAGAGCTGTTGTGATGAGCATCATCCAGGAAACTGAGGCACAGAACAAACCTGTAGAAAGGAACCTCAGATCAAGAGAGGAACAATTAATGTATTAATGTAAAGTATCATATACCTTTTCTCCCATTGAGAAGAGCAACGGTATGATGAGGAGCCAAACTCTGTTTTAAGGGGCTTTTGATGGGGGAATTAAAATCCAGTGAGGCAAGCCACATGACTTGAGAGGGGCCTTGTCTACATTTTGCTTCTGTGCCAGTTAACACAGGCTTCAGGAGGCATGCAAAAGAATTAGCACAGGGCAGAATCTGGGCACCTTTTGTAGGTTGTCAATTCTCCCTGCACCACAGCGGCCAAGCACATTGGGCTGAATGCCAACACTTGTAATGAGTTTGTTCCTTTTTGTAAAGTACTTAAGTGAAAGAGCAGGTTTCAACACTGTCTGCAGAAGCTGTCAAGAGACTTGCTGAGCAGGTTTCCTCTCCTAAAGATAAAATAACTAAGAGCATTTGTATCTAGCAGGCTGGCCTTGAACCAGTAAGACTTTAAAGGCTTCTTCCTGTATTCCTCCCTTCCCCCCACCCCCAAGCTTACAGCAGCTGGCCTGGGGTGGAGGGTGCGGGGTGGAGTAGGGAAATAGTGAAAGGGGAAAGCTTTACCCTCTGATCCAGTCCAGCAGCTCCGATAAAAATCAGAATTTGACATTTCCTTAAGTCAACACAACATTTGAGAAGATTCTACCATGCTTCACTTTTGCTGGAACAGTATCTTGATGTTTTCTATCTTTGATAGTAATATTGTCCTCTGTTTTTTTACATGTGAAACAGTGAAAACTTAAAAGCATAGCAAAACTCTTCTACTGTCATTCTGTCTCTAGCTACTTAACACTTAGATTTCACTCGCACACACCCAGTACATCAAAGGCGGCAAGCATTTCTCTATATTTTGCTCCACAAACGTCAAATATGTCCTTCTTCCCAAAGTGGTACAACTATTATGGGAGGCGAAACAGGATAACTCAGTAGCTAGTTGCATTTCACATAAAAAATCTTAAACAGTAAGATACAAAAAAAAAAAAAATTCATATGCTTATTTGTATTAGAAATCACAGGTGGCTTTAAAAAATGGTTAAAGAATTTTGTAGCACCTGGGTTTCTAATGAAAAGTGTCCTAAAAAAACAGATACTGTGGCAAAAGGTCATGTCAGAAATCATGTCTTCATACAGCATCTGAGACTTTACAAAATGCTGTTTTATTTTTTAATAATAACACAAATATATTAAACGTATACGTTGCTCAGTGTTATCATTTTATTAAAGTTTTATGAAAGAACATTAAAAACTAATAATACAAACTAATATAAAGAAAGAAAAAAGAGAAAATCAAAGAGAAAATTAAAAGTGCAAGAAAGAAAAAAATAAAAGCAAAATAGAAAAAAAAAAAAGACACTGTGGCTTCTGATCTTCCCTAAAGCAATTAATTATAAGTAAAATTATAAATTTACTTCCTTCTATAAAGTTACATGTCTCTCTTCTTTCTATAATCTATCCTATCTAATCATAAAAACCATACATCACAAGTTATTTTTTTTTGTTTTACTGTAAGAGGTTTCCAGTCAGCAATAAATGTGGATATTGTCTTTTTTTCTAATTAAATAAATCAATTTGGCCATCTCGGTGAATTCCATCTTCACCAACCATTCCTCCATTATAGGTATTTGTAAATCTTTCCCCCTTTGTGCACACAATAATCTTGCAGCTGTTATCAGATATGAAAACAAAATTCCATGGCTTTTTCCAATCGTTTGCCCATCAATCCCAATTGTATCAATTATATGTTAATCTGTAAAATCATCTGAATGTATGCATTTGAATCCAGAATTTTTTAGGGTTTTTTTTTTACACATCCACCAACCATGGTATAATGTCCCTTCTTCTTGTTTGCATTTCCAACATGTATTTGAAATGCCTTTATATGAACTTGGAATTTCTAGAGTGTATATAGGCCAACTCTCAATGACTCTGGGAGGCAATATCAAAGAAATTATAATAAAACCATTAAAGCATTAAAAAAATAAGGATAAAAGATGGCAAACGTGATGAAGGATGGGATCTCATTTTCTTACACTGAATGCCTCAGTGAAGAGCCAGTCTTGTAAACAAATAGCCAGGTGGGGGCCATCTTGAGAGGGGGCTCAATCCAGAAAGATTGGGGTGGGGGTGTTTAACACTTCCATGTTCCAGATTCACATCACACCTCCAGTCCACACAGCACAAATGTAATATTAGTAATGTCCAACAATTTCCTCATAACAGGTCTGTCTTTTATTCATTTTCAGCGCCAGGAGGCTTCTAGATGTCTATGTGACACTTTGGATGGATTTGGTAAACAGACTAAGAAAATATTTAACATTGGTATTTATAGGTTTATTAATCAGGATACCTCACCCTCCTATACAAACACCTTGTCTTAAAATAAGACTTGAAAAGTCCATTCAAACTTTATAATTGAATGTCTTTTGTTGTTAGCTCTAGTTGGTAGACCAGACCAGGTAATCAACTCTACCCTTAAAGCTAAGCTACTTTTCTTGAGATTGGCTATAACAAAATTTTGCGGGTCTGGCTGGCTTTACTTCCTTCTCCTTCTTATACTCCAGTGAATCAAGGAGGCATGTAACTTGTTGCTCTGGGCTTTTAAAAAAAAACATTTCAATCCCTTTTGCCTAGGTAATGGTTCTTGCACATTTCTATCAAGATCATCTTTCTTACTTTCTACTTTTTTTTTTCTTCATTTTGTTTTCTTTGTATATATGGATTCTTCTCTCTCCTCCAAATCCGATTTCTTACTTGGCTGGAAAAGATTTGTATTCTCTGGGCTTCTTTCCACGGACAAATATAGGACACCATGCAAACAAACCAAAGCCAAAAGTCTTTTTCCCACTTGTGTTTTGTGTTTATTTCTAAAATATATAATGGTATTAGCTGAACAAACTAGGCAGGCATTTCAATATGGAGTTTCTGATAGTTTCTTAACTGTCTCTCACCTTTCTTGATTCACGTGGGTCTGTCTAACACTACTTTGATATGCTTATTTCATTTGGCAGCTTCAATACCTTCGCTTCTCAAGCCTGCTTTTTAGCCTACAGAGGAGGAAGAAAAAAATAACTCTTTCCTGGGCTCCTTGTAATTCCTGCCCCTTAGTCGAGCTTTCCTCATTTCACTCCCATTTTCCTACTCCAAGTATTGCAGTCTCTCTAATCAGCCAGCTCCTTCTGTAGATCTTCCCTTTTGAACCTTCAATCAATCAGAATAGAGCTGGAAGGGATCTTGGAAATATTCTAGTTTGTCTTGCTTTCTGATGCTTTGGAAAATAAGTAGACCCCCTCTTCTTTGTGGCAGCCCCTCAAATTTTGAAATACTGCTGTCATGTCACCCCAGTGCTTCTTTTCTCTAGACCAGGGGTCCTCAACCACCGGGCTGCTGGACCGGTCCCGTCCGTGGAGCACTCTGTACCGGGCCGCAAAGAAAAAAAAATGGCGGCTTTCTTCGCCTTCGGTGAATGCTGCTGGGATCGGGATCAAGGACACAAATGAAAGAAGGGGAGGGAGGAAGCAACTCGAAGCCTGTCCTGCTCTCTGGCTCAGCAGCTTCGGGTTTCATCCCGCCTCGTTCCTCTCTCAGTCGCTCTCTCGCTGCTCCACCAGCCCAGGAAGAAACTGCTTCAAAGAAGCCGGGGGTGGCTTTTCCTGTCGCCGCAGCTCCTCCGAGCGCCCGTTTACCCCCACCCCGCCCGCCCCCGCACGCTTCAATTCAGTGCTCCGTTCTGCCTGCCTGCCTGTCTGGTTGTTTGGGAGAAACTTCGGCTGAGAATAATAACTATTCGCCTCTTTTATCAGCCGAAGGTGCTCCAACGAAGGCAGGCAGGCAGGCAGAACGGAGGGAGACACCTGAGGGATGGGGCTGAGGGAGGCAGGGCCGAGGCACTCCTGAACTTGGTGGTTTGCTGGCAGACGCTTTTATTACCCGACTAGGTAACAACATCAGATGTTACCTAGTCAGGTAATGAAACGTCTGCAAGCAAAACCACCAAACTCGGATTCCCCCGGTCCTTGAAAAAGTGTTTGTGCTTGAAACTGGTCCCTGGTACAAAAAGGTTGGGGACCACTGCTTTAATCTGTTTTTTCGGCATCATAACTAGCCAGGATTTGTATGGTTTAGACCAGGGGTCCCCAACCACCGGGCCGCGGACCGTACCGGGCCGTGGAGCACTCTCTACCGGGCCGCAAAGAATTTTTTAAAAAATTCTGATTGGAAGAGTGAATGCTGCTGGGATCGGGGATGCTGCTGGGATCGGGATCAAGGACACAAATGAAAGAAGGGGAGGGAGGAAGCAACCGAAGCCTGTCCTTCTCTCTGGGTCAGCTCTCTCAAGTCGCTCTCGCTCCTCCACCAGCCCAGGAAGAAACTGCTTCAAAGAAGGGGGGGGGCTTTTCCTGTCACCGCAGCGCCTCCGGCGCCCGTTTCCCCCACCCCACCCTGTCCGCCCGCCCGCAAGCGCTGCGTGCGGGTTCAACCAGTGCCCGTTCTGCCTGCCTGCCTGCCTGCCTCGTTAATGGTTGAATCGGAACAGCTTCGGCTGAGTAAAAGAGGCGAATAGTTATTATTCTCAGCCGAAGCTGCTCCCAAACAACCAGAAACAAAGGCAGGCAGGCAGGCAGGCAGAACGGGACACTGTGGATTGAAGCGCGCGCGGGGTGGGAGTGGGGGTGAAACGGGCGCTTCGGAATAGCTGCGGCGACAGGAAACCCCGCTTCTTTGAAGCAGTTTCTTCCTGGGCTGGTGGAGCAGCGAGAGAGCGAAGCCTCCTTCTCTTCTCTCCCCCACCCGGTCCTTGCAAAATTTTCTGCTTGAAACCGGTCCCTGGTACAAAAAGGTTGGGGACCACTGGTTTAGACAACAGACAAATGCTAGAATTCTCTTCCAATCAGAGCATCTTATTCTATCACAATGTCATACTGTATAATGCTGGTTTGTTTTTGCACTTTTTAAAACTTGTATACCACTTAGAATTGGCTATTTGAATAGTTTTTTTAAAAAAGTTAATTGCCAAGACAAAAACAAGTTTATGTATATACATAAACTTTCCTAATTTAGCAGGGGGCCAAATCCCATCTCTTAACTTTCACCACTGAAATGAATAACAGCTACACAAATTCTATTGGTAATGATGGTCTGTCCCTCACCTTTCACCTTTAGGACTTGTGCCTCATCATTTACTTAATAATATACTCTGTGCACAAATGATAAAATTTGGGAGAGCAAGGCTGTTAAAATCTAGAACTACTTGCTGCGCAGCAGAATGAGAATTCACTAGCCCTAGAATTCACAAACCATCTTAATAAGTTTAAAGAGAGGAACACAAAAGAAATAGATTCCCACCATCTGATTGACCCAGCCTATTATTAAGAATATAAACAGGAGACGGATTTCCATGACGGAAGGAAGGCAGAGAGGCCAAGAGCCTCAGAGGCTTCCTTGAAGGCCAAGAAGTAGTTGTGCCAACTGGCCAACATCTTCTTCTTCTCCCCTCTTGACTGCTCACTAAATCTCCCTTTCTCCTGACTGTGAAACATTTCTGAAGGAAAATCTCTGCTGCAAATCTGCTTGAATGCTGCAAGAACCGAAACCTATACATTGTATTGCTTAGGTTCAATACTGAGGTTCACTTGGTCCTTTGGCTAAGCACTCTGATAATGTACACACTCTAGCAGTGGCCCCCAACCTTTGTGGGACAGTTCTGTGGAGAGAGGTTTTTTTTACAGACCGGAGGGGGCATTATTTAGTGTGCTGCCTGCATTCCACAGATGGGGTTTCGCATGGCCTGGTTTCTGGCATGCCGCAGCGTGGTGCTGGTGCACATACTGGGGGTTGGAGTATACTGGTCTGCACTATAGTATTGGTAGATACAGGTGCAAATCCCACCTTTCTTCTGAGTGAGTTTGAACTAATCCCTCTCTTCCAGCAAGCTTCAAAATAAAGAGACCCACTCCTCTTCTAGATCTTAAAAGAAGATGGAAGTAAACAAAATGTAATCATTCAAAATGATGTTTATGTCCATGTATACAGGATTAAGCATGACCTGATTTTTATAAATGAATTATGCAAACAGCTACAAGACATGGGAAATGCTCACATATTGCTGTAGGCTACAGTGTGTTTTAACCATAGTTTTTCACCACGTTACAATTTGTTGAGTTTCTCTTTTTTTAGTACTTTCAGATTAATCTTGATTCCTGGAAACTGCCTGGCCAAGTCCCTGCAGTTTTCTTGGCAGAGGTTTTTGGAAGTGGCTTGCAGATGCCTCCTTCCTGGGGCTGAGAGCTATCAACTCACAAAGGTCAACCCAGCTGGCTTCAAGCCTAAGGTGAGACTAGAACACATGGCCTTCCGCTTTCTATCCTGGCGCTTTAACCCCTACACCAAACCGGCTCTCATATATACTGCTAAACCATAAAACCACTTGATAATCCACAGTGGCTGGATTCACAAAATCTGTAAAACCAAAATCAACAATAGAAGCCACCCAGAGTTGCCCAAACAATAAGATGGGGGGAGGGGGGAATTCAGGGGTGTGATTCAACCCATGTAACAACCGGTTCGGTGAGTGCGCGCATCACACACGTGCATGCGCAGAGCCTTTGCTACTGACCTTCCCCAGCAATCCCTGTGTGTTAAACAGCTGATGCACGGCAATCTGCTGTGCCCCGCAAATTCAGCTGAGCTTGAAAAACAGGATATAAAACACAGCCTAGAGCCCAAGCAGGCAGATGGGCCCAATAGCTGATTGTCGGAGCAAACTGAACTGGTTCGCTCCCAGCTGATCCTCGGAGCTACCAGTTCACCTGAACCAGGTCGAACCAGTAGAATCCCACCCCTGGGGGATTTAAATTTAATAAATAAACAATAAACAATACACACTGGCCTAATGCCCTTTGTGCTCTTTCTCCGTTGCATCTCTGTCACCTCAATCCCTTGTTCTATGAAAGTTGAAGCACACTGTCCAGTCTTCTCCTTTACTGCCCATGCCTAATAAAGTTATCTTTGAACATTTTTCCCATGCTGTTTGTTATTTTATCAATCTTTCTTCCCCATCATCGTCTTTCCTCCAAAGGTTTAATCTGCCAAAATAAAGCACAAATCTGTGTATGTCAGGAACTGTTAGGATTCAAACCGGAAACTTCTGAATCTGTAACTTCCCTATGCCGCGAAGGGTTAGAGCTTAAGGGAAGGGTAATGCACTATTAAATCTCGTCAGCTCCCAGCCAGCCCTCAACTCTTCTCCAGTTTGGCCTGTGGATTTTCTGGACAGGCCAGACTCCCTAAAGGGCTTCCAGCATGAATTAGCTTTTGCTGAGCAACAAAATCTTTCCAAGCGGGTTTGTTTCTGGGTGTCCTTTCTTCTTGGTTTGACCTCAGCTCTGACCCCTGCCTTGCTCTTGGGTGCCAGTTTTTGAATCTCCCTCAGTTCCCTTCCTCGATCTGTTCCTTGACTTTGACTTCCTGCCTTCTTTCTGGAACAGTCCCCACAATGCAGCTCCATCTAGCCCTTCCATATGAATCCGGCCTCTCCCGTTTTTAGGATCACAAGTATCAGCCTGTCTTCTTTCCTCTCTTTCTGCCTATTTGCGCTCCAACTGGTATCCTTTATATTTCTTTATGGCAATTTCTTTTTTTCTTTTTTTCATTTTCCTGCGGCAAGTGGGATGTTTGGTTTTCCTTGCACTCCCTCCTCTTCAGTTAAAAGGGGTGAGCTGCGCATTGTGCCAAGTCTTCATTCCTGCTCTGCAGCCAGGGCGGGGAAGTCATGTCAATACACAACACCTGGTCCAAGCCAGGACCATTTGCCCTAAATTTGTTGCCATTTTAACTCTCCCAATAACTTGGTGTCTTCTCAACCAAGTTGCAAAGAAAACCGCAATGACTCATCAGACTTGGCAGAGCTTTGTGCCTTGGGTGTCCAAATCCACACAAGCGTGTGCGCACACAGACACGCACGCACACACCGACTGGTAGAGTCCACCCCACATCTGAAATCCCACAAATGACACACTACAGTTTCAGGCTTTGGAGCCACCCTGTCTCCGACTTCTCTCCCATTGCCTGCTCTGCTCACAGGCAGAACAAGGAATTGGGGACTTCAGCCCTGCTGCAAAGTAGCTGTCCATGCTTGCAGTTTAAGGCTGGGAATTGAGCTGGCTGCAAATCATGTCTCACAGGCCTTGTGCTGTTTAGCCAACAGCAATTTGGTGTTAAGTTACGCTGGACATGTAGAAGTCTCTGGGGAAACAGTAGCAAAGAAAGAAACATGCATAGCCCTGGAGTAGAACATTAACTCTTTCTATCCAGAAACAAAAGAAAAGAAGGAAAAGAAAGAGAAGGGAGGGAGGGAGGGAGGGAGGGAGGGAGGGAGGAAGGAAGGAAGGAAGGAAGGAAGGAAGGAAGGAAGGAAGGAAGGGACTTTGTATATTCCACAATATTTGAACTGGAAGATTAATCTAATTTCAAAACGAGTGATGGATTTTGATTCTTTACTGCACCTAAGATGGCAAACTAATATTAGAGTTCATAAGAGATTGTGGGGCAAACAGTTCTGACTTCCAGCATAGGGAAGCAGCTGGAGAAATGGGTTGGGTTAGGCTGCTTTTGAAAGGCACAGTTTTAAACTCTACAGGATGAGGAAATAACATATTTTACATTGTAAAACTTTGCTTTTTAAAATTGCTTTCAGTTCCCCTGTGGGACAACAATCTTTCCTGGAAAAGGAAAATCATCCGCAATTCTCTGGCTGATAATTGAGTTTAGTTAGTTAGACTCCCTTAACCTATTCTACTCATAGAGATAACGTTGTGGGAGATATCCAAGCATTCTGCCTTGAACTTTTAGAGAAGGTGAATGGAAATGAAATAAATAAAATAATAGATAAGCAGAGCAAGGCAGATGCATAGACAGAATAATTAGGATTTATTTATTTTATTTATTTAATTTATTTATTTGATTTGCCAATTGTTTACAAGATAATAAGTATAAGTGTATACATAGTTGTGAATACATGAAATGGGTACATATAAGAAAAATAAAAGAATAAGAGAAACAATAGGACAGGGACGGTAGGCACGATGGTGCGCTTATGCACGCCCTACAGACCTCTTAGGAAAGGGGTGAGGTCAATAGTAGACAGTCTAAGGTTAAAGTTTTTGGGGTTTGGGAAGAGACTACAGAGTCGGGTAGAGTATTCCAGACATTGACCACTCTATTGCTGAAGTCGTATTTCCTGCAATCAAGTTTGGTGCGGTTTACTTTGAGTTTGTATCTATTGTGTGCTCTTGTGTTGTTATGGTTGAAGCTGAAGTATTCATTGACAGGTAGGACATTGCAATGTATGATTTTATATACCATGCTTAAGTCAGACCGAAGACGGCGTAATTCAAGGTTTTCTAGTTTTAGAATTTCAAGTCTGGTGGCATAAGGTATTCTACAACGAGTAGAAGAGTGGAGAACTCTTCTTGTGAAATATTTCTGGACTTTCTCAATTGTGCTAATATCAGATACGTAATGAGGGTTCCAGACTGATGAATTGTATTCGAGTATTGGTCTAGCAAATGTTTTGTATGCTCTGGTTAGTAGTGTGATATTACCAGAGAAAAACTACGTAGGATTAGGTTAACAACTCTTAATGCCTTTTTTGGCTATGTAGTTGCAGTGGGCTCTAGCACTTAGATCATTAGAGGTGAGTATTCCAAGGTCCTTTACAGAGCTTGGGTCATCAACAAGATCTTGACTATTCAGCTTGTATTTTATTTTCTGATTTTTTTGCCAATATGTAAGACAGAGCATTTATTTGTTGAGATTTGAAGTTGCCATTTGTTTGACCATTCAGATACATAGTCAAGATCTTTTTGTAGGGTAGCAGTATTGTCTGTGGTATTGAACAGCTTTACATCATCAGCGAAGAGAACGCAATTGCTCTTAATATGATCACAGAGGTCGTTTATGTAGAGTATGAAGAGAGTTGGTCCTAGAACACTGCCCTGGGGGACACCACTATTGACAGGTACTGGATTTGATAGGACGCTCCCGATTTTGACCATTTGTTGTCTGTTTGACAGGAATGCTTCTATCCAGTTATTCAGTTGTCCAGAGATACCATAGGATTTTATTTTTAGGAGTAGTTTGTCTTGTACCACTGAATCAAAGGCTTTACAGAAGTCTATGTAGATTGCGTCTATTGCTTTGCCCTGGTCGAGTTGTGTCGTCCATATGTTTTTGCAGTGTAAGAGTTGCAGATTACAGGATAGTTTTTTTTCTGAAACCAAATTGTTTATTGGAGAGTAGGTTGTTTGTCTCTAAGTGGAGGATGATGGATTGGTTAATAATTGATTCCATGACTTTACAGGTGACGCAGCATAAGGAGATTGGCCTGTAATTTTCAACTAGGCTTGGGTCTCCCTTTTTGAAGATGGGGATGACTGGCTTGTGACCATAGGTTAGGCAAGGAGCTGGTCCTGAAAGATTTTTCAAAGATTATGCTTAGAGGTTTGGCTATGGCAGTGGATAGCTTTCTTAAGAAGTAGGCACATATTCCATCCGGTCCAATAGATAGAGATGGTTTTAGATTGCGTAGTGATTTTTCGACATTGTCTTCTGTGAAATCGATATGTATTAGATCATTGTTGTTATCTGTGGTACGGCTAGGAAATACTGGGCATGATCCATTGCTGTTTACAAATACTGAGCCGAAGAATGTGTTAAAGATGTTGGCTTTAATGGTGTCGTCGTTGCAGTCTTTACCATCAAGTCCTATCAAGGGAGGGATGGACCTTGAGTCTTTTAGTTTGTTGTTTACAAAATTGTAAAAGCACGGGTGGAATTGGTGCTTAGAAGGTTTTCCTCTTGTTTAATGTGATAATTGGTGCATTCAGTCTTTATCTGGTGGCATAAATTTTTGTATTGGTTTTTGAAATTGGCAACGTGACCAGATTTGTTTTTCCGCCAGAGTGATCTCTTTTTGGATTGAAGTTTCCTTATTGATATGGGTAATCTGCTTTTTTGTTTTGTTTTGGGAGTTGTTGTTGGAACATATAGTTTGATGACTCTTTTGACTTCAAGTAAAAATATGTTGTAATGGTCTTCAACGGTATTGCATCCAGTGAATAGAGATTGCCAATCAAGGGATGAGAGATCGTTGGATGTTATTAAACTGCAGTAAATGAACATTCAACTGCCAGTTTCACGCATATGTGTTAAAGGAGGTTTACCTCAGGATAAGCAGGAGTTTCTCCCAAGTGATGCATAGGGTTAGGTTGTATTTTTCTCCTTTACCTGAGAAAGGGGCACTACTTAATTTCTCTACTTCTGGCCCACACAACGTTCAAATACAGAACTTCAGGATACTGAGCCAGAGTTATAACCACACAGCTCAGATCTAATCAGAGGGTTAGAGACATAAATCAGTTCCCAAATTCCAACTGATTAGAAAGGCTCACCAAAAGAGTAAACCTTCTCCTTCCTCCTTGATGCAGAGTCGTCGCAGCCGAAAATGGAGCTCAGGAGGGCTCCGCACAGTCGTCCCCCCCCCCCCGAGCTCTGTTTTCACTGGCAGAGGCACCGCAGGCTGCTCCTTTGCTGTTTCCAGGGAGGTCTCGTGGGCCAAATCTAAGCACCCCGCAGGCCAGATCTGGCCCCGGGCCTTGAGTTTGACACCCCTGTGTGAGAGTGTCAGGTTTTTTTTTTTCTATAAAGGACTGCAGCTCTCGGGATCCGTTCTGCCAAGAGTCAGGAAACAAAGCTGGCTAATGGTGGCAGTAGGGATTTAAGAGGTGGCCTCTCCTTTAGTGCACTGCTGAAATACCAAACAGGGGAAGTGGGGGGAGAGGGAGGATAGTGCCATGCCATGTGGTCAAGGCCCCAAGGTGTTAAGAAGAATGCTTGGCAGACAATCACATTTAAGTTCACATCCAGATCATCCCTATGCCCAGTATAAGGACACAGTTTTAAAAAAAAATTACCTTATTTATTCATTTAAATAACTCACCCGTCTCACAGCAGCTCTGGGAAGCTTATAATCAAAAGTTAAAAAGTGCTTTAAAACCCCATTGAAATGAGGATAAAAAGATTAAAAGTTAAATTCTGTGGCTGGTGGGATCTAAAATAAACCCTTTCTGCTAGAATGAGGTTAGTTCCGTAGGGGTAAGGAGGTTCCTCGGGCACTCTGGACCCATGCCATAAAGGGCTTTAAAGATGATGAGCATAAGTCCTTGACTTATGGTCACAATTCAGCCCAAAATTTCTGTTGCTAAACAAGACAGTTGTTAAGTTGGTTTCCCCATTGACTTTGCTTATCAGAAGGTTGCAAAAGGCGACCAGGAGACCCCCAGGACACTGCGATCATTACAAACACATGCTAGTTGCAAAAGGGTCCAAATTTTGATCTCGTGATGGTGGGGGTCCTGTAACATAGTCATAAAGTGAAAAATAGTCATAAGTCACTTTTTTCCGTGCGGCTGTAACTTCGGACAGTTGCTAAACAAATGGTTGTAAGCAGGGGTGGGCTTCAAAAATTTTTGCAACTGGTTCTTTGCCAGTTGCTGGGTGGACATGGCCATGGTGGGTGTGACCTAGTCTGCCTCCTGCACCACAGCGGGGGGTTTCCCTCCTCCCCAGGCTCCGGAGGCTTTCCTCGAGTCTCTGGGAGGGCGAAAATGGCCTCCCCAGGCTCCGGAGGCTGGAAACAGGTCAGTTTCCAGACTTCTGGAGCTTCCAGGCGGCCTGTTTTTACCCTCCCCGACATGGGCCCTGCAAAATGGGCTGTGTGGGGACTCCTGGGAGGGGCGGGGCGGGGTGGGCGGGGCCAGCTGGGATCAGATTTGCCAGTTCACCAAACTGGCCATAAAATTAACAACCAGTTCACCTGAACTGGGGAGAACTGGTAGCAGCCCACCCCTGGTTGTAAGTTGTGGACTATCTGTATCATGAATGGGACCCAGAAGCAAACTTGACAACAGTGAAGTTCATGTAACAGTGGTGTCACATGTGCCACCCAAGGGCCTCTAGAACTGTCCGTCTTCCTTCCTTTGTACAAGTTGTAGCTTCCAAATACTTTTCAAGGGTAGTCCCATGTAGAGCGCACTGCAGAAATCCAACCAGGGCATGAGTGACTGTGCACAGACCTCACAATCCAGAAAAGTATGCAACTGGTTCACAACATGAAGTTGTGCAAAGGCTCCTCTAGTCACAACTGCCACCTGCTTTTCAATAACAAGATTAAAATAACCTGTTGGGTACTTTTATTTTTTGCTATTGTTTTTATTGACTGCTTTTACTGTTCTTCCATTGCATTTTGTCTTGTAATCCTTTACGTTTCTCCACTATACTGAAAAAGAATGCTATACAATATTGTTTGCGGATAGGACAGAAACAAAAGCAGGAATGTTGCATCGAAGTATCTCTAAGCTGTGAATTATTTATTCTTATTGAAAAACCCGTCCAATCAAAGCAGACCACTGTTCAAGTTAGCAGTATAATTTATATGCCGTATTCATTCAGTGGGTACTGCAGAATTTATTTCCAGAGGTTCAGAAGGCTGCAGTCTTGGTCAATGCTATAAACATAGCATTGTAAAACCTGAGCTGTAAAGTTAAGCGTTTCATATAGCAGCAAGGATACAGAAAAGTTAATCTAAAATAGTTCAGATCTATTTACTTACATAGGTCACCTATTTCGTGGCTCCGGTTTAGCTTTCTTTCTTTTGAATTAATTTGATTTTTTTCCCCCTTGCAAGCTTTAACAGGAGATGCCTTCATTTTTAGATCATACCAATGACTAGCCTGGAGATGTGAGTGTGCTTTCAAATGTGTTTGCCTTTAATTTCCATTAAAAATATGAACACACACACACAAACACACACACACACACCTTGTTTATGTAGGAGTTTTGCTTCAAGCAACAATGGTGGAAGAAAGCTCCTAAAGATCATACTTTCTTATTTTCCCAAAGTTGGCAAGCATACAAACTGAACACCCAGTTCAGATCTGGAAGGGAAGGATATATATCTCTGTGGAGCATTGCCTTAAAGGCATAAGGCTATTCGCGGATGAAAAGCTATTGTTTCAGCAGGAAAGTGAATTTCCCCTTTCACTGCTGGCCTGCACTGCTGGCTAAAGGCAAGGAGGGAAAACAATTCTTTCTCACGCTCCTGTGGAAAGTGAAATGTCATACAAGTCCAATGCAACCAACATTTATTTTAGAAGCCAGTAAAAAAAATCACTTTGGGGAAGCATCACCCAAACCCTCTGGGTCACCAATTATTCTTGGTGGTCTTTCAGAAACCTTTTCTCCACAGATCTCTTAAATTGCTCTCTGCTCATCCTTGAGCTAAAAGAAACTAGAGCAGCCTAAAATCTACTCTCTCCGCTGCCTATCTTTATCTTCCTCTAAAGTTCTGACTTATTGCCAGATAACAGTGTCTTGGGTGTGCCAGAGCATGTTGAGTGCAGCTGTTGGTTAAAATGTGGTTTTGCTTCCCTCCCCTTTTCCTAATATCACTATCACCAGCCAGAAGGAAACATCACAACAGTGCTGTGATTAGTGGATGGTTTGGCAAATGGGTAGATCCCTCGGTTTTGCCAGCTATCATACTCTAATAGAGCTACATGCATTGGATAGTTGACATATGTAGTGTCAGGGCTGTTTGTAAAGCAAGAATGGTTTTGATGTTTAATATACAGCTTCTTCAGCCTATCGGCTGCTGGGTGGGTTTGTTTTAACATGGATTCAGTGGATTTTCAAAAGACCACTAAACCAATACTCCTTCCTCACTAGTTGACCTCCTTTACCACACAAATCCAGTACTAACTAGGTTTGTAGGTCATTGGGTATATTGCATGATAAAACAGGAGAAACTGCTTTTCCTTGTTATAGCTGACCAATCAGCTGTTTTGCTCCCAAAGGAAGCCATCCAAAAGCCTGTGTATGTGTGGGAAGATGCTATCTGGTAAAGCAGTCTTGTCAATGCAACCCTTCCACGCTATATATTAGCTGCCCAGCTCTTCTGAGGAGCTTTAAGTAGGAAGCACCTGGTAGCTCTCCCCTGTTCTATCTCCCTCCAGAAGAAAAAGGATCTAAAGCAGAGGTCTCCAACCTTGTCAACTTTAAGACTTGTGGACTTCAACTCCCAGAATTCTCCAGCCAGCATAGCTGGCTGGAGAATTCTGGGAGTTGAAGTCCACAAGTCTTAAAGTTGACGAGGTTGGAGACCTCTGAAAAGGACAGCAGCCTAGGCTCGAGGGGAGGAAGCATATGAAATACCAGCCTCAATGACAAATAGGTGATGGGCCATCCTGCCTTCTCTGGGCCATCCCTAGAAGACAAACAGGAAGCATAACACATTGCCCTCACCCTTAAACTGCCACTGGTTGCTGCTGACTTCAACTTCAACCACAACAATACAAGAGCACACAACAGTTACAAACTCAATGTAAATTGCAGAAAGTACGACTTCAGCAACAGAATGGTCAATGCCTGGAATGCACAACCTGACTCTGTTGTTACATCCTCGAACCCCCACTCCTTTAACCTCAAACTATCCACTATTGACCTCACCCCATTCCTAAGAGGTCTGTAAGGGGCTTGCATAAGCACACAATCGTGCCAACTGTCTCTGTCCTATTGTCCCCATTTATTTGTACCTATTTCCTATATTCTTACTCGTGTTTATACTTATACTTATTATCTTGTAAGCGATTGACAAATCAAATATAAAAATCAAATAGAAAATAAAAACAATATGTTAGTTCCAGTACAGCTAACTACAAAGAGGCTATCTCAAGCTTGAGCTAAGGCATTGTGGCAGAAAAAAGATGTTGCCAGAAGATGTTTGTATGATGCTAAGAAACAAAGAGAGAAAGGCCCTTAGGGAGATTAAATGGAGGAGTCTGAAACTCTGCCAAAGCACTAGGCAGTTCCTTATACAGAGATAATTCAGACTGCTAATCTTCAAGTGTTTTAGTTTTCAACTCCTTAGCCTTTGCATGACCGAGTCCACAGCAGTACATACTTATCCTGATCTTGCTTCCTATTACTATATAGAATAATTGCATCCCAATGGCTTTGGGTTGGTTGGGGGGAGGGGAGAAGGGAAGAGAGCAAAGAGATTCCGAGAAGAGGCCATTTGGATTTAAATTCTAGCAGATCTCCCTCCAAAAACCAGTCACACAGTGCAGCAGGATTCAAGATGTGTGAGCCAACTCAGTAAAAGTCATAGTTAGAAACCAAAGGGGTCAGTAGACTTTTATTCAGGTGGCCAAAAAACTGCCTCTTGTTGAGAAGTCTACAGTCTCTTCCTGCCCACTCTGGACCCTCTACTTCCAGAGCTCATGGGGAAGAAGCCCTAATTGCAACAGCACAACAAAACCCAACACAAACTTTAATCCATCTTACTGTTTTGTAGTTTATAAACATTATAAAGAGATTATACATGATCACCAATAGAAAGGGCAAATGCTTGCTAAACGACAGGAAGACATAATCAATCTTGATCCTCTGTCAAGGCTCAGGCACATTCCAATTGTCAGCTGTCTTGCAGTTGCAAATAAAGGGTTTGCCTATTCCTGAGTCCTGGGGCATACAGTGAAGCCAAAGCCATCTCAGTAGCAGAAATACTGTATGCTAAACAGGAGAAAAGTCTTCTGAAAGGGTACGGTTGTGGGGCACATGGAAACTGCACAGAAGCTACCCAACCAATTAAGAGAAGATTCATGTGAACCCCCATTATAGGAGATGTCCATCAAAGTTCAGATGGCCCAATTTTTTTCAGAAAATTACTCTCCTGGCTATTCTGAAGAATCACACGTTCTCTACTAAAATGAATGTTGATCTGTACAACTAGTTTAATGTTACATTCTTTGCATTGCCATGGACCAAAATATTCTACAGGGGCTCCCAGCTTCTTTCGTAGTCAAGTATGCCTATAACTCAGTAAGGAGCATAGTACAGATGGTCCTCATTTAACAACTACTCATTCAGCAACCATTTCAAACTTGTGGCTGTGTTGAATGAGTGGTAGTTACATTGGGTCTTCAAAGTTCTGACTCTGGCAGCACTCCACAATCGCATGATTGTGATGCAAGCACTCTGCAGCCAGCTCAGAATTCTGATTGTTGCAGCTCCAGTCATAATTTGCCTTTCACAAGCAAAGTCAGTGGGGAAGCCAGCAGAAAGCTGCAATCATATGAGGACCTCATGTAACAACCCCGCCCCATCCTTGCTCAATGTTGGTAACTGGGAAATGCAGAAACAGCTGTTGCTAAGTAACATGGGTTTGCTTAGTGACAATGTTCCCAGTCTTAATTGCCATCAGAACCCAAGTACTACCTGTATGCAACAACTTCATAGAGATTTCTAAAATTATTACCAAAATGCCCTCCATCACAATAAAGGTGAGGTTTATGTACAGCTAGATAGCAGAGCCAAGCATTTTTTTCTTGCTCTAGTCATTGCAAAATATTCCCACCTGTAGCTCAATCCTATGCATGCTGTTGCAATCTTTGATTTGTTATTGTAATCCACACTTCCTTAAGACAAGCCCACGTTCATTTAGTTCCTGCCTTTTTCATTTGCATTAACAACTTCATGGATTCAGGCTGAAAAGGAGTAACTGTTTCCAAACACACAGGAATTTTAATTTAATACTCCTTAGTCTAGCCTAGAGAAGGAAGACACTCATTTTTATCAGAAATAAATCTTGGAAATTTGCAACATTGTGCTTTCCTTATATGAGTGAATGACGTCTACTCATATAAGGGGAAAAGTTCACTCAGGGGAAGTTCAAGTTACTGTCTGTTTACAGATACAGATAATCAGAGTTGGAAGGGACCTTGTGGGTCATCTAGTCCAACCCCCCGCCCAAGCGGGAGACCCTACACCATTTCTGACAAATGGCAGTCCAATCTCTTCTTGAAAGTCTCAACTGAGACTTTCCAGTGACCAACTCCAATGAAGCTCACATTCCTGGCACTGTATTTTGAAGAAGGCTTAATATAGAGAAAAATAAAACTCCTGAGAAAATTGAGATACTTATTTACCCGTTGGGAAGAGAAAGGAAGCAGGAAAAAATGTGGATAGCTCTGATGTTTGAATCATAACAACAATTTGGGAGAGAAGTTGAAAGTCAATGAGATTCCTTGTGCAATGTGTTTTGCAAAAAGAGTACTTATTTACACACACAGCCTATTTTAAGTATCCAAAGCACTTCATGTCCAGCCACCTTACCTTTGTGTAAACTTTGATCTGAAAGAGACTCCCTCTCTGGAGACA
Organism: Notechis scutatus; assembly: GCF_049901735.1. Classification (NCBI taxonomy): domain Eukaryota; kingdom Metazoa; phylum Chordata; class Lepidosauria; order Squamata; family Elapidae; genus Notechis; species Notechis scutatus. Next base: position 29,133,843 of record NC_142009.1, read on the forward strand.
ACCCATCTTCCAATTTTGTCTGCATAAGAAACCAAACAGATTAATGAGTCAAGGTATAGATTCCCAAATAAGAGGACATTGACAAGTAACAGCTGGCTAAACAAGAGGCTTAACAAGGCCATATATGCAAAACATTTCTTTTTTTAAAAAGAAATAAATAAATCCCAAGAGGTTTGTTGAGTAGCTCTGCAAGAAACAGTCAAAACAGCCTTCTTGTGATTACTTTTGGACTGCTACACGAGCGAAACATTCTTAAGTTCTAATCACAGTTCACCCTTTTTTGACAGCAGTATCAAGAGAACTTGGAAACCAACTCCTTTGCTGCTAACACTTGCAAGAATGTAAAAGGAGATAAAAATGATAATATTTAGAAGTTTAGACAATGAGGAAGTGGTCAACTGCTGGTTAAGAGAACACCATTCTAGAACAATTATTCAGTAAAAAATAGTAGGGACAGAATTCTAATTTGGAAGCATTTTTGAGCCCGGGATAGACCAGCTTAGAATTCTTCTGGGCAACATCGTTCAGGACAAGCCAATGAACCAAACAACAATTCCCATTAATGCTGCATATTCACACATCTATTTTTTTACCACTGTGCTGCCTATATTTGGTGATGTTTAAGTGGCAATGTAATATCAGAAGATTAAAATGGGGAATTTCATTGTCCTTATAAAACTGAAATGAATATTTTGCTGTTTTATTCCAGAGTCACATGCTGATAAGCTAGTTGGCTAGTGGCGCATATCCTATGATATCTTTTAAAAAGTCCTTCTTCCTGTGCTCTGATGTAGGAGGATGGTTATATTGTTGAGTTTCTGTTGCCATCTAGAGGCTACTAATAGTTCCAACATGCTTTTCTGAAGACGAGAGTGATTTTTAGAAGAGTCTCCATTGGTTATTACTTGGCCAATGAGAGGGCCAGCCTGGAAGCACAGCCATGTTACCTTAGAGAGCTTACTAGTCTTAGCAACACCCTCTGAGATCTTCTTGGCTCATGTATTTCACTGGATATACCGAAACACGTAGAGAAAGAAATATTTCTCTTCGTTTAACATGTTGCAAATACAGGACTGCACAGATTGCAGGTTTGTAGTAAAGAATAACAGGGAATGCTCTCCATAAAGCCTGAATTTACTATTAAGAATACAGAATAATAGAGTTGGAAGGGACCTTGAGGGTCTTAAAGTCCAAACCCTGTGCCATTTCAGAGAAGGGGCTGTCCAATTTCTTCTTAAAAGCCTCAAATGATGGAGCACTCGCAACTTCTGAAGGCAAGAAGTATCAGGACTTTGATCAAAGGAACAACTGAACAGTTTCACTATATATGGCCATATGCTACAAAGGGAAGATCAGCTTACAAAATTAAGGAAAGAATCTATGTATACCGTAACACTCAAATATCTACAGGTATATATGTGATTGGTCTTGAGAGACCTGGAAATAAAATTTCCATCAAAAAATCTCTCCAGATGTTTTTATCTTTTGGATTTACAAAAATGGTCACTTAAAAAAAGAGCCTTTTTGATGGTCTATCCTTTCCCCAAAGATATTTTCTACCTATACATATATATATTAGCTGCTGAATATATATATATTATTCAGCAGAACTAAATATATATGTATCTAAAATACTGTATATATCTGCAGAACTGGTTCATCCAACTCTTGTTTTTGAGATTTTATTCTGCAAAGAATTTTTGTTATGATTCTATTCATTCCACTTATAGATATATAAGAAATGCATTGGGAAATGTATTCTGTAACTTTGAGGCTGCAACCAGCAAGACCCTGTTTCTTTGTACAACTGATACAACTTTATTGCAACACACAGGAAACAGCTCCCAATCTGTAAAATAAATATAACAATTAAAGGCTTTGATCAAAAAGCAAGAACAACTGTCATCATTTTACAAGTGTAAATACTCCATCTCACACTGGTTAGAAGTAATTGGTTGATTTGTTCAATCAAGTTTTAATACCAGTGTTAGAAACACTCACCAGTTCGATTAGTTCAGACATACTTAAGTCCTTCTTCCTGGTTCTGATAGACAAGCGATGCTTTTTCCTGAATAAAAACACAAAAGTTTCATTATGAAGGGATTGCATTCATTAATAACAGAGAAAATATATTTCATACCTTAGCATAAGAAGCTGTAATATACAAGTCAGAGCATTGTTCCAATTTATTTCTTGAGCAAACAGTGAATCTTTGATTTACTTAACTTTAAACTTACAATTTGAGGCAGGAATATTTTACAGTTCAACAAATGTTTAAGGATAAATCGGCGAAATATTGGAAATGTCATCAGATACCTGGATCATATTACCATATGTCTTGGACATGTGCAGAAGCTAAAAAATATTGGACTAAAATACACACATGGTTGGAAAAAATGGTAAAACAGCATATAGACTTAAAACCAGAGATATTTTTATTGGTGATTTTATCTGAAGATTATAGTAAAGAAATAACATATCTGATTATTAATGTTTTAACTGCAGCTAGAATTGTATTTGCTCAAAATTGGAAAAATGAGAAAATTCCAATGGAGGAGGAGGTGATTAAGAAAATAATGGAATGTGCAGAAATGAGTAGACTAACATTAGCAATTAGAGAACAAGAAGAAAAGGAGTATTATAAGATTTGGGATTCATTATATAAATGGCTAGATAGAAGAGTAAGAAATTGAAATAGATTATAATAGTAATGATATATTATAATTATTTTTGAATAAGTTATGAGTATATTATGAATATAATTTAGTAAAAATTGAGATTTGCTTTTAAAGATAGCCTGGAAATAAAATTTAATTTTTCATGGACTGTACGATAATGAGATAATATGAGATGAAATGTTGATTAGAATCTAATACGAATGTAAAGTTAAGAGGAAAGGATTACAGATATTGTGCACATGATATATATACCAAACCAACACACTGTATAACTGAAAGATGGTTTTATTTGTTGTTTTATATGTTATAAAAATTTTAAAAAAATTCAACCCCCCCCCCCCAAATGATTCGGGAACTGAAGTACAAACTTTCTCCATGCAAAGAGTCTCCCCTACTGCTGCATTTTTGTCTTACTAAGAATATCCAGCAACTGAGTAAGGGGCTACTTACTGTACAAGCTTAGTCAATTGCATGATGCCCACAAAAAGAGTTCTGGAAAGTATGCCAACAATGCTTAGCAAAATCAAGTGGCAGATACTTCATCTCTGTGGCAATTCACTAAGGCAGGGATGTCAAACTCATGTCATCACGGCGGGGTCACGTGATGTATCGAGACCTTCCCCCCCTTCAGTTAACTGGGCATGAGCGTGGCCAGCACGTGACACATCCGGTCCGTGGGCCAGGAGTTTCACAGCCCTGGACTAAATTATCTTCACTGTATGCACATGAATGTTCAGGTTACTCTTGAGGCGGTCATGTTAAGACTTATAAAAGTTACATTGTCTGGAGCAGAACTTACAATCTAGTGGTTTCTACATGTGCAGATTCCACAGTTGCTACTCAGCCTGGCCCATTAACCCAACACATCCAAAGGGAACAAAAGACTGTACTAAGATCTATTTTATCATAGATAAAATCTATAGACAACATCTTTTAACAATATTTTATACCACCATCCATTTTGTCTTTAAGGTCACACGCTATTACCAATGTAGAATGTGGCCCAAAGAAGTGTGCTTCTTATTGGGCTAAACCCAGGGGTGGGATTCAACCGGTGTAGCTACCAGTTTGGTGAGAGTGCAATTTGCACGCGCATGTACAGCTTTTCAAAAAAACCTATCAGCTGTGCTGCCCAGACAGCTGACAAGCGCTGTGCATGGATGTGCAGCGTTTGAAAATCCTGTTCTTTCCTGCTTTTTCAACCTCAGCTGTGCTGCGCAAAGCAGCTGAGGTTGAAAAAGCAGGAAATAGAGGACAGCCAAGAGCCCAGGCGGGCGGGCAGGCGGCCCAAACAGGCAAGCAAAAGGTCGTAACAGCGAACCGGTTTGCTGTTCTTCAGAACTGGGCTGAACCAGTAGCATGCCAACCCTGGCTAAACCCCACTTTTTTATGGGATACACATAAGAATGCCCAAACTCTGTATAATAATTTTATTGGGGAAGGTGATACAGTTCCTATCTCCACATCACCTGATTGAACAAGAAGATTCTAATTACAGGACTATCAGAAAACATGGTCCAAAATGCAGTGTCTTGAGGATAGAGCCATCCAGCAGTGGTTCCATATTTGTTTTAGCTAATAATTAAGGACATTTTTTTTAATTCAGACCATTATTGAAATAATAATGCAACAAAATATTTTTAATGCAACATTTGTCACATTATAGTATAATTGCCAATTGACATGTGTTTTTGCTTTTTGCTTTTTCTGGATGTTTCAATTGATTTGCTATTACACAAATCTTATTGCTTGGAATTCAATTCCCGGGTTCTTTTTAGAGAAATGGTACAATATTATTAATAAGATATACAAATAATTGTTACAAGACAGTGTCCTCTACTTTATAATTTGGGGTAAGCAGAAGATACGGAACTAATTATCTGACTGAGTCAAAATTCATTTCACTCATGATATGAATATCTGAATGGGACAAATGAGTGATTATGGATGTCTGGTAGAAACTTTTTAAAAAAGCAAGTTAAGAAGCAAATAATCTACCCATTATCTCAGTAATGTACATCCTGCCTCCCAACTTCAGCAACAGAGTGCTCAGTGTCTGGAATACTCTACCTGACTCTGTGGTTTCTTCCCCAAACCCCAAAAACTTTAACCTTAGACTGTCTACTATTGACCTCTTTCCTAAGAGGTCTGCAGGGGGCGTGCATAAGTGCACCAATGTGCCTACCGTCCCTGTCCTATTGTGTTTTTTTATTTTTTTATTTTTCTTATATGTATCCATGTATTCATAACTATGTTTTTACTTACACCTATTATCTTGTAAGCAATTGACAAAAATAAAAATAAATAAATAAATAAATAAATAAATAGTCTCTTTCTCCCTCCTCCACCCATGACATCCCAATATAGATCAGGCAGACAGACAGTTGCATACTTTTTAAAGGGAAAACAGAGAAGCAGCAGAAGGATCATGAGTACGATGGGAGCAACAGATCCTAAACTTCCAATGAGTTGGGAAGATGGGAGTTTGAAGAATGGTGTGAGCTCCATGTTCTCTGTCAGATGAGCATCCATAAATCCACAGAGGGAAGGGAAACTGAAAGAAAGAAATAAAACAATAAAATATGCAAAAGGATTTGTATGGGAGTATACAATAACAAATGAAATGCATAGAAATCCACTAGAAGGACCTGTATACTGCAGGAGTCAAAAGAGGGCTGTGAAAATATTTACAGACCCCCACATCCTGGACATAAACTGTTTCAACTCCTTCCTCAAAATGACACTATAGAGCACTGCACACCAGAACAACTAGACACAAGGACAGTTTTTCCTATTCCATTCCATTCCATTCTAGTCCAGTCCATTCCAGTCCAGTCTAGTCTAGTCTAGCCTAGTCTTATTTCTATTTCTACTCTATTCTATTCTATTGCAGAACTTATTCTCAAAGTAAGGATCACGCAGCTGAGAGAGGAACGAGAGCGGGAGGAACTGACCGCTGCTGAGCCAGAGAGCAGGACAGACTTGGCTTGCTTCCTCCCTCCCCTTCTTTCATTTGTGTCCTTGATCCCGATCCCAGCAGCATTCACCGAAGGCGAAGAAAGCCATTTTTTTATTTTTTTTTTCTTTGCGGCCCGGTACAGAGTGCTCCACGGACCGGTGCACCGGTCCGCGGCCCGGTGGTTGAGGACCCCTGCTATAGAGCACTGCACACCAGAACAACTAGACACAAGGATTCCATTCCATTCCAGTCCAGTCCAGTCCAGTCCAGTCCAGTCCAGTCTAGTCTAGTCTAGTCTAGTCTTATTTCTATTTCTACTCTATTCTATTCTATTGCAGAATTTATTCTCAAAGTAAGGATCACAAATTAAGACCTTCCCCATTGCAGTTTTCAGGGGGCCCATGTCTCCATGGTAGAAGTCATCTATTCTCTCAACACTGTTCAACTATTTACAAAGTCTGCACTATTATTACTATTAACCTTCTCATCACTCTTTATAGCCCATCCCTTCCCACTTGTGACTGTATGACTGTAACTTTGTTGCTTGTATCCTTACGATCTATACTGACTGTTTCCTAGTATGATTTGATTGCTTATTGTACCCTATGACTATTACTAAGTGTTGCACCTTATGATTCTTGACTCTTGACGAATATATCTTTTCTGTTATGTACACTGAAAGCATTTGCACCAAGATAAATTCCTTGTGTGTCCAATCACACTTGGCCAATAAAAAGAATTCTATTATATTTGCACACAGAAAGTTATGATTCAGCTCCTGGCACCTGCACGAAAAAGGACCTGATAACAGCCACTGCTACAGACAAGCCCAAGAGATTTCTGCCGATCAGGGTAGACACTCCTGGGCTCAACAGAGGGAAAAAAATTGAGATAGATGTACAGGTAGACCAGGGATGGGATTCAACCGGCATTACTATTGGTTCAGTAATTACGTTTTGTGCTAGCTGCGCGCGTGTGTAATATACAATAAGCTTTGCTGCCCAGACAGCTGATAAGCACTGTGCACAGATGCTCAGCATTTCAAAAACCACTTTTTTAGTGCTTTTTCAACCTCAGCTGTGCCACGCAAAGCAGCTGAGGTTGAAAAAGCAGGAAATAAAGGTCAGGTAACAGCCCAGGCGGGCAGGTGGGCCAAACAGCAGCAAACACAGAACTGGTTCTGTGTCTGCTGCTCTTCAGAGCTACCGGTTCTATAGAGCCGGGCAGAACCAGTAGCATCCCATCCCTGAGGTAGACCTTGACTTACGACCACAATGGAGCCCAACGTTTCTGTTGCTAAGTGAGACATTTATTAAGCAAATCTTGCCCCATTTTACAAGCTTTCTTGCCACAGTTGTTAAGGGAATAAATGCAGCTGTTAAGCGAGTAGCACGGATGTTAAGTAAATCTGGCTTCCCCACTGACTTGGCTTGTCAGAAGGTTGCAAAAGATGATCACATGGCCTCGGGACACTGCAACAGTCATGAATCATTTGCCAAGCATTTGAATTTTGATCATGTGACCCTGAGGATGTTGCAGCATTTGTAAGTGTGAAGAACAGTCATAGCTCATTTTTACAGTGTTGCTGTAGCTTTGAATGGTCACTAAATGAACTGTTGTAAGTCGAGGACTACTTGTAAAGCATCTTTCTCCAATTCAGTTCTAATATAAAAAGTTCTGATGGGCTCCATTCGTCCTTTTACCCATTGATAATTTATTTTCTCTGTATCCCCTATTCATTTATTTTCTACCCTAGGTTTAAAAGCAGTATTTACTCTTTTCTATGATATTGGGCCACGGTGGCATAGTGGTTAGAGTGCAGTACTGCAGGCTACTTCTGCTGACTGCCGGCTGCCTGCAATTTGGCAGATCAAATCTCACCAGGCTCAAGGTTGACTCAGCTTTTCATCTTCCGAGATGGGTAAAATGAGGACCAGTGGTGGTATTCAGGGGGTTTGCCCCAATTCGGGCGAACCAGTAGCAATGATTTGGCATGGGTCACTGAACCAGTAATGACTTCTGGCTGGCCACGCCCAGTCGCCACTCGCTCGCTTGCCCCACTCACTCGATGCTCGCTCACTCCACCCGCTCGATGCTCGCCCCGCCCAGGCATTCCTCACCTCCTATGCAGCACACTGGGTCCTCGTGGCTTGCCCTTCTAACCTGCCTTGTGTCTTCCCACATGGTGCCTACGCCCCAATTGAGCAGCCCTGATCTGCCTGCTTACAGGCAAGCCTGCGAGTTGCACTAGCTCCCCCTACTGTCCCCGGAACTTGCTGGGGACTCCCACCATCCCTGGAGCTTGCTACCCTCCCCCACTGACCCTGGAGCTTGCCAAGGCCCCCCCCCCCACTGTCCCCGGGCTCGACTGGCTGGCTTCCCTGCTGGTGTGGCTCCATCCCGGGTGGTGGCACTGGCTGCGGCCTAACTAGCTCCCCCCGTACCATCCCCAGGCTGACCTGGCTGGCTAAGACACCACACAGCACGCTCCCAGATCTCCCTACCACATGGCGGCCACGGTGCAGCTCTTGGGGAGGGCAGGTGGACGTTCTGGGGCTGCTTCCCGGAGCAGTGCTGCCACCGCTGCTGCTCGCTTTCTTCCGTTCGTCCCCAAGGAGAAGGAAGGAAGCACCACATGTGCAGCCCTGGGACAACTGCCCTCCCCGCCCTCCCACCACTGCTCGCTTTCTTCCTTTCGTCCCCTGGGAGAAGGAAGAAAGCAAGCTGCGGCGGAGGTGCTCCAACTGGGAGGGCTGGCGGATGTCCCGGGGTTGCCTCTTGAAGCAGCGCTACTGCTGCCACCGCCACTCACTTTCTTCCTTTCATCCCCTGGGAGAAGGAAGAAAGTGAGCAGTGGCAGAGGTGCTCCGATCAGAGGTGCTCTTGGAGCAGTGCCACCGTTGCCACCGCTCACTTTCTTCCTTCTCCTGCCACCCGCTGCTCTGGAGCTTGTCCCAGACCAGGTGTGTGTGTGTGTGTGTGTGTGTGTGTGTGTGTTTGTGTGTGTGTGTGTGTGTGAGAGAGAGAGAGAGAGAGAGAGAGAGAGAGAGAGAAGAAAAAAGAAAGAAAGAAAGAAAGAAAGAAAGAAAGAAAGAAAGAAAGAAAGAGGAAGGGAGAGAAAAAAGAAAGCATGAAAGGAAGAGGAAGGGAGAGAAAGAAAGAAAGCATGAAAGGAAGAGGAAGGGAGAGAAAGAAAGACAAAGAAAAAGAAATAGGAAGGGAGAGAGAGTGTGTGTGTGTGTGAGGGAGAGAGACAAGAAAGAAAGAAAGAAAGAAAGAAAGAAAGAAAGAAAGAAAGAAAGAAAGAAAGAAAGAAAGAAAGAAAGAAAGAAAGAAAGAAAGAAAAAAAGGGAGAGAGAGAGAAAAAAACCCTCTGTGCTATTATTTTTAATTGTTCCATTATTTATCATATATTAATATTTTACACTTTCCTTGCACCTAGAATGACAGTCTTTCTTTTGCACAGGTCTACCACATATTTTTCAGGGATTTACATGCATTCAGTGTCTATAGTCCACAGCATAAATAAATGTGTGTTTAACAAAGTTGAAAGGGACCTTGCAGGTCTTCTAGTCCAACCCCCAGCTCAGGCAAGGAAACTGAGGATGCCAAACTCTGAGTAGAGGTCCTGGGAAAGGTGTCAGAATAACAGAATAACACTGAGAAGGGACCTTGGGGGGAACCATATGCCATTTCAGAGAAATGGCTGTCCAGTCTTTTCTTTAAAAACTTCCAGTGATTGAGCACCCAGAACTTCTGGAGACAGGCAGTTCCACTGGTTAATTGTTCTCACTGTCAGGAAGTTTCTCCTTAGTTTTAGGTTGCTTCTCTCTTTGTTCAGTTTCCCTGCATTGCTTGTTTGCCTTCTGGTGCTGTGAAAAATACATTGCCCCCCTTCTTTTCTGGCAGCCCCTCAAAAGCCTGTTGCCATTTCCTCCTTTCAGTGGTCCATGAAAGTACATAGTACATAGTATGGAGGTAATAAAGTCAAAAAAAGGTGAACAACATTTTTATAGAACTATAGATATGTTGAAGCCGGGTGTGACAAGGAGTATCTGGGAGGGGAGAATAACATTGACATGAATAACATTGAGTTGGCTACACCCACCCAGTCACATGACCATCAAGCCATGTCCACAGAACCGGTAGTAAAAAAAATTTGAATCCCACCACTGATGAGGACCCAAATTTATTTTTCTATGTTGACTCTGTAAACTGCTTAGAGAGGGCTGTAAAGCACTGTAAAGCAGTATATAAGTCTAAATGCTATTACTATTATTCTAGCTGTGATTTGAATGAATGCTGGTAGCTACTGTTATTTAACATAGTCAGGAATTAGTGATGGGATCCTACAGTTCCACACCTGAGATCAGGATGAAAAAGGCCCAGGAGACAATGCTAGGAGATGATCTTTGAGTCCCATCACTGGTCTGTTAAAAATAATGGCATAGTCTCCCAAGAAAAGATTAAACACTCCATTAGCTAGCTGTCTGTTCATTTTAATTTTAAAATGACAATTAAGAAAATTAGCACTGGAGGTATAATAGAAACAAGGTGGCACAGATGTAACATATTAGGGTAAGCAGCATTCCTGGGGGACTGGCATTGCTTTAAAAAGCTCTTTAAAAAAAGGGAGGGGGGAAGGCACAGTTTGTCCAAATTTTCCATGGCAGAATGCAGTACAATACTGAGACCACCAAGAAGAAGCTGCTGGAGTCACCCTAATGGCATGTGTTGTAAATGACAAACAGGATAATCCAGTTTGGGTGAGCCAGAGGGAGCAATGCAGGAATCCCAGCAGGACAGACTTGATTTAACTGTCCCTCCCAGTTATGGCTTGAGCAAGCTGAGAAGAAAGGAAAGTGCAAGGAAGAGAAGGAACTTTTTATTGGCATCCGGTGTAAATTAATCAGTCAATTAGATTTATAGATGGCTATAGCTCAGTGGAAAAACAAATACTTTACAAGAGAATGGCTCATATTCTACCCTGTTTATCTCTAAGTAAAGTTAGAAAGCTGCTAATAATCAGTGTTGAAAATCTGGAATCAAATGATCCAGTAGAATGACTTGATCCAATGCAGCTTTCTATGCCATAGCACCTTTTAGAAAAGTAGGTATCCTCTGTGTAATTAATAGAAGAGTTAACACTAAAAAAAAGATCCCTTCTGTTGCAGAAAACAATTTTGTTTTATTCCCTGACATACTTGCATCCAAGAGTGACAGCAGTTGTTGGCTAATCTCTTTCTCTGCAATATGGGATGGGGGAAAAATCATATTTCCATTCAGAAAGATGACAAGGTGGATCAAAAGAACAGCAAAATGTAATGCAAATAAGATGGAATTGAAAATCCCAGGAGTGAACCTGGGTACTGAGATGTCAAATCTGCAGCACCCTGCATGCTCTCAAAATCTCTTTCCTATTTCACAAACAAACACAAGGTCAGTAAGAGGAAGCGGAATCAGGTATATGAAGCTAAAGGCTGCTAGAAGTGAGGATTGCAAGGATGGAAGGGGCTTTAGAAGTCATCTAGTCCAACCCCTGCTTGTGCAAGATTCCACTGGTGTATTTCTCATAGATTATCATCTGGTCTTTGAATACTTTTAGTGAGTGAGAATTCATACTTCACGTGACAGCGTATTCCCCTGATTTACCGTTCATGCACTCAATTCCTCCAGATATTTTGCCTGAGCCCCCTTCCTTATAATTTTAACAGAATGGCTTTACTGCCTTATGGAGCAATAAAGAATACAAGTAGTCCTTGTTTTGTGACCGCCTTGTTATTTAGCAACCATTCACGGTTATGACAGAGTTAAAAACTAACTTTGTGATCAATACTTGCATTTAAGACTTTAGCAGGTCTATAAAGCAAAGGAAAGCTGAAAAGAGATTATAACCACAGTTTTGGTTTACTTAGTGAGTGCTTTCCTTAATGACTGAATTGTTGATCTCAGTTGTGGTTGCTAAAGGAAATTCAATAACTATCAACCAATCTTTGACCTTCCCTTTTTGGTGAAGATTGTTGAGAAGGCAGTTGGCCTGCAACTGATTATTTAGATTAGTTTCAGACTAGGATTTAATACTGGGACAGCTTTGGTCATGCTTGCCAATGACCTGTGGCAGAGCCAGGATGATGGTGGAGCATCTATTCTTGTCCTTCTTGATCTCTGAGCAGCTTTCTATACTGCCATCTACAGTATCCTTCTCATCTAGCTCCATGGGTTGGGAATTGGGAACAACCACCCAAAGACCTGGGATAAGCAGGTCTTGTTGTTTTGACAGTGGCCAGGAATCGTCAGACTATATCCAACATTTGTTTAAAAACCTTCAGTGAGGGAGTGCACCTGTGAATCCAGGAGACCAGCTGTTCCATTGCTTAATAATTCTCATAGTCAGGAAGTTCTTTATTTTGAATTTGGATCAGTCTCTGTAAAGTTTCTACTCATTAGTTCTTGTCCTACTTTTGGGCACTATGGAGGATAAATCTACACCCTCTTGCCTATGTTGGTCCTTCAAGTATTGGCAGTCTCCTGTGATGTCTTCACTTAATCTTCTCTATTTTAACTTTTGCTCATAGGATTTAGCCTTCAGACCCCTCATTATCTTCTCTGCAATCTTTCCAGTTTCTCAGCATCCTTGTATTATGGCTATTGATGCAGCCCAAGATTACACTGCTCTTTTGGCAGCTGCAACATGTCCGCTCATACTTAATCTAGAGTCTGCCAGGACACCCTGGATCTTTCTCAGAAATATTACTGTTGATCAGGTACTATCATCCACCATTTTATTTATTTATTTATTCCATTTTATCAAAAAGGAGAATGTAGTCAAGTTTATCAAATGCCCTACTGAAATCTAGGTGCGGTATGTTCACAATATTCCCTTGATCTACTGAATGTAAAGGTTCCTTGAAAGGGCTGTTACTTAGTTAAGAAAAAAAGATAGCACAACCTATTTTTAATACACGCTGGTTCACCTTTTACCCTTTAAGGGGCTGCAAACCTGTTGCATGTTGATCTTTACTAAGATCTTCCCATGCATTGTTATTGAGGTGATTTCTCAGTCCCCGTTTTCTTCTTCTAAAAGATTGGCGAGACCTTTATCTTCTAACTACTTCTATAGTAAGGTTTGGCACTTTCACATGGCACAGAGAGATGGCATCTTCCCTAAATAGGTTTAGATCAGGGGTGTCAAACTCAAGGCCCATGGCCCACATCTGGCCCACAATGTGGTCGAATCCAGCCCATGGGGCCATCCTGGAAAATGTAAGGTGCTAGACCACATTCCTTCGGCCTGGTCTACCCAATGCGAAGAAGAAACATGCCAGCAGTTTGGGGAGTGGTGTCAAAGCTGGCCACGCCCGGCCAGCCAGCCATGCCCCATGAGCAGTGTCAAGCTGGTCACACCCATCCACCTGCCCCCCCCACCCCCAACCACAGCCCTGACGTGGCCCTCAGTGAAATTGAGTTTGACACCTTTAGTTTAGAGGGAAAGACCAATTATTTATGCAAGATAAATCTGGCAGTTTTATTTTATTTAGTAATTAAATTTGAATGCTGCCCAATTCCCCATGACTCTGGATGGCTCATAACTGAAAGAAATAGGAGATGGTGAGACTGACAACCAACTGGAGAAGAACGAAGCAAACAGTCTTTACTCTCCTTTGCCAAAAGCCCCTGTGAAGAACTAAGACTTTAAGGCACATTAAACAACAGCAGAGAAGGATGATTCAGATCTTGAAGGAAACCTCGTTCTAGAGCAGGGGTGTCCAACCTTGGCAACTTTAAGACTTGTGGACTTCAACTCCCAGAATTCCTCAGCCAGCTTTGCTCTAGAGGGCAGGGGCTGCTATAGGAAAAGGTGTTGACAGATGTATGAAAAAAAAATACAATGGAAGACAGGAAGTCCTTCAAGAAACAAGTCCTTTTATCTTCTATATATTTATACTTGCCCAATTTTTTTACTGACCAGAGGGCATATGCATTCAGTTTCAATAGCCTCTCATTTCCTGGTTTTGTCAATGTTGAACCAATCTAAGACTTAGCCCTTAAACCAAACATACCTATGCTCACTGAACTGTTGTTTCTGGAAAACAAATTTAGTCATACACAATTGGCAGGTTTACTCTTTGATGAATTTGCTTTCTTGAAAATCAACTTACACGATGAATCTTAATAGTATAGTTTTTTAATAGTAATCATAAAATTATTTTAAGATGCACAGTAAATGTTTTAGAGGTACACTTTAAATGGATAAGAAATGCAGTCAAATATGTATTCTAATTAGAATTTAAAAAATAATAAATGGCTATTGGGTTTAAGATGGATAACCAAAAGACACAAACTAGCAAGTCAATCATTTAAAATATTCAGAAGATTTCTTTTGAGTTATAATTTTAAAAAGTGGAATTTAATCAGTTTCCTTCCTAGAACCTCAGTTTATGCTGAAAGGTACAGTTTACAAATGTAGAGTGCCATATTATTTTGACTTGCTAGACAGAAAAATCCATTGATAGAGCTGTGGTGCCATAGTGGTTAGAATGCAGTATTGCAGGTTATTTCTGCTGACTGCCAGGAGTTCAATACTGACCGGCACAAGGTTGACTCAGCCTTCCATCCTTCCAAGGTCAGTAAAATGAAGACCCTGATTGTTGGGTCTGTAAAACCGTTTAAAAAGTGCTGTAACGCACTGTGAAGTGGTATATAAGTCTAAGTGCGATTGCTATTACTAGATCAAATACAACTTATTCTATTGTAAGAAAACAGAAAGTAAGAATTACCTATGAACAAGCCCATCCTTGGCACCAGGCTTTATTTCTAAGAAAAGTGCACTGAATTGAACCTTATTGCAACTATTGAGTTGTATATCCCTATTCTTGCTTTCAGAAGAACAACATTTAAATACTTTATTCCCCTTTCTGAGTAATGTTCAGATTATAACATCAATCCCCTTTCCCCGTTTTTCCTGCCAGTAATTCATCCAACAGTCTACAAATGTCATTTGCTAACTTTATCACTATGTAAGCATCCTCTGGCTCTCTCACATAAAATATCTTTATCATATAAATGTAAATGAAAAAAATGTGATAGTATGCCTCATCACATAATTAGGCAGACGTTCAACAAGAAGTCTATCCCTCTAAGCAATTGAACTTGCTACTGGTATTATCCAGATAGGAACTCTGCTAAAAAGTCCCTGAAACGTGGACACGGTCTTACTAGAAACCCAATTAAGTTAGAACTCCAACATTGGGGGGGAGAGGAATCCCCATCATTCATACATTCATCTTTCCTTCTACCTCCCAACTGAACACCAAAATGGAACCATGAATACAGAAAGGGAGGGACCTTAAGACGCTTATGAAATTCCCCAGCTTTGCAGAAAGATAAACCAACTAACCAGTGAAATCTACTTTACAGAAGCTCATGGAGGGATGCTAGAAGAGACAGAAGAAGCAGGAAACAATGATGACCAGCTTGGCTTATGCTTTCAAGGCCTCTTTATTGAGGAAGCTGTCTAGGGTCTGCTTTTGATATTTTCCCATGAAAGAACTTGATATAATTTTACATCACCCTAAAACTCAAACGAAGGCTGAGCCAAAGTGCTAGCTTTTTAGGTTCTGGGTTAAATATTTTAACATTAAATTTTCTAGATTCTTAACTTACATGAGTCTACAAGGCAATGTAAAATTGGCTCTTTTTAAAAATTGGCTCTATTCTAATATACTTCAATAGCAATGTTATATTAATATTTTCAAGGAAAATATCCCTCCCTTCCTACATATCGAAAACATGTAAGGCAGACATGAAAGCACATGAGCAAGGCCATCTATTCTAGGATATACAGTGACCCTTAGATGAATTGGTGAATTTTAAAAGAATTGCAGAATGGATATTCAGAAAAATACTCCAATAGTTTAGATAACTCTTAAAACAGAAATGGAGAAGTTATTGTCTCAGTATTCCACCCCTTAGGTGGGAATGATACAATCCTCTTAATTTCTGGAAGAACAGATGAGCCAACAGTTGAACAATAGTGTAAGAAATGTCAGCCTTTCCTAACTCATCCCCAAGATGGGACTAAGTTTTTTCCATTGACATTCCTTTTCCAGAATTGCATGGGACTTCTCTCGTTTCCCACATCACTGTCAATCTTGAAGGAGTTCAATAATCTTGTGGCTAAAACATTAGTTTAGCAGAATGCCAGTCACGGACGGGCTTCCAAAATTTTAGCAAACAGTTCTCTATCTGGTTGCTAGGTGGGCGTGGCCTAGTCCCCGTCCTGCACCATGGTGGGGGATGTTTTCGCCCTCCCCGGGCTCTGGAGGCTTTCCTCCAGCCTCCGGGAGGCCCATTTTCACCCTCTCCGAGCCTCCATGTGGGCGCTGCACTTACCTGGGATCCAAAATGGGCCCCATGGAGACTCCTGGGAGGGACGGGGTGGGGAGGGCCAGCCAGCCATTGCAACTACCGGTTCACCGAACCAGATGTAAAATTAACATCCAATTCACCTGAACTGGTGTGAATCAGTAGTAGCCAGTGCTGCTATATGTATTGCTCGCAACTTCCTCAAATGGTTTGATGACCTGAGCCAGGGGTGAAAATGGAGCCAAGAAAGCCACTCACTACACTCATTGCTGTGTTCCATGCTAACCTAGTTTGGACAATAGCAGAACCTAGTCCTATTCCTAAATCACAGTAAATACAGGCTATGGGGCCTGTATATCAACACCTCTTACTCCCAACCTAACAATTGGAGGAAAGCACATGAAGTAGCTGTTTGAAAGAACTCTTCAAAGATTCCCTAGGCAGCATGGGAATTCTGGGAATATCTGGCCCCTATGTATTTGGGATAAGAAAAGTTGAGTTACAGAATAGTTAATATAGATTAAACCTGCAGGAAAGTAAGAAACCCAGGCTGTTATCCATTGCTCTACACCAGCAAGTAATTTTGGGATTTGTAAATCAGTGCACTACATTTACACTTCTTTATTAGCTCAACCCATGGAGCTTTCATCAGTTGTGACAGTTTTCTAAGATCCAGACACATTCTCCACAAGTTTTTGGCTAAGAAAATCATGGGACAAAGAAACCCATCTGTAAAGTGAAGAGGAAAGTATATTTTATGACCCTTCCATATTGTGATTTTTCTAAGGCATGAAAAATCACTCCTCCTCCAAAACATATTAGCTAGATTTTTAAAAAATAAAAGTTTAACTTACTACAACTTGGTATCATACGCTGGCAGATTGGAAAATTGGTGGAAAAACACTACCAGTTGACTAATAGCAATTGGCCAAGATAGTTAATGTTTTGTTCTCAAGAAATTATTAATGCATAAAAAATTAAACCATGATTACTCCAAGTATGCACAATCTGAAATGTAAACCAACCACACAGGCCAGGTTCATACAAACACTAGCTAAAATCTGATTAGTTGGCTGGGTTGTGAACAGCGTATCTCATGAACCTATTATGCCATATTTTTACACCCTTGCAGCACATTTTCTAATATCTATTAAGTATATCTGTG
Organism: Notechis scutatus; assembly: GCF_049901735.1. NCBI lineage: Eukaryota > Metazoa > Chordata > Lepidosauria > Squamata > Elapidae > Notechis > Notechis scutatus. Next base: position 29,151,010 of record NC_142009.1, read on the forward strand.
GAAGGCTATCACCTACCTCTACCCACAATTGATACCTGCAAGAAACAGAATGTTGGACTTTGTGGACTCCTCATCTGATCCGACAATAGAATAAAAGATAAAATATACACTGCTCAAAAAAAATAAAGGGAACACTTTACACAATGTAACTCCAAGTCAATCACACTTCTGTGAAATCAAATTGTCCACTTAGGTAGCAACACTGATTGACAATCAATTTCACATGCTGTTGTGCAAATGGAATAGACAACAGGTGGAAAGCATAGGCAGTTAGCAAGACATCCTCAATAAAGGAGTGGTTCTGCAGGTGGTGACCACAGACCACTTCTCAGTTCCTATGCTTTCTGGCTGATGGTTTGGTTACTTTTGAATGCTGGCGGTGCTTTCATTCTAGTGGTAGCATGAGACAGAGTCTACAACCCACACAAGTGGTTCAGGTAGGGCAGCTCATCCAGGATGGCACATCAATACGAGCTGTGGCAAGAAGGTTTGCTGTGTCTGTCAGCGTAGTGTACAGAGCATGGAGGCGCTACCAGGACACAGGCCAGTACATCAGGAGGCATGGAGGAGGCCGTAGGAGGGCAACAACCCAGCATCAGGACCACTACCTCCGCCTTTGTGCAAGGAGGGACAGGAGGAGCACTGCCAGAGCCCTGCAAAATGACCTCCAGCGGGCCACAAATGTGCATGTGGCTGCTCAAATGGTCAGAAACAGATTCTATGAGGGCCTGACGTCCACAGGTGGGGGTTGTGCTTAGAGCCCAACACCGTGCAGGATGTTTGGCATTTGCCAGAGAAGACCAAGATTGGCAAATTTGCCACTGGCGCACTGTGCTCTTCACAGATGAAAGCAGGTTCACACTGAGCACATGTGACAGACGTGACAGGGTCTGGAGACACCGTGGAGAATGTTCTGCTGCCTGCAACATCCTCCAGCATGACCGGTTTGGCAGTGGGTCAGTAATGGTGTGGGGTGGCATTTCTTTAGGGGGCCACACAGCCCTCCATGTGCTCGCCAGATGTAGCCTGACTGCCATTAGGTCCCGAGATGAGATCCTCAGACCCCTTGTGAGACCATATGCTGGTGCGGTTGGCCCTGGGTTCCTCCTAATGGAAGACAATGCTAGACCTCATGTGGCTGGAGTGTGTCAGCAATTCCTGCAAGACTAAGGCATTGATGCTATGGACTGGCCCGCCCGTTCCCCAGACCTGAATCCAATTGAGCACATCTGGGACATCATGTCTCGCTCCATCCACCAATGCCACATTGTACCACAGACTGTCCAGGAGTTGGAGGATGCTTTAGTCCAGGTGTGGGAGGAGATCCCTCAGGAGACCATCCGCCACCTCATCAGGAGCATGCCCAGGCATTGTAGGGAGGTCATACAGGCATGTGGAGGCCACATATACCACTGAGCCTCATTTTGACTTGATTTAAGGACATTACATCAAAGTTGGATCAACCTGTAGTGTTTTTTTCCACTTTAATTTTGAATGTAACTCCAAATCCAGACCTCCACGGGTTGCTAAATTTGATTTCCATTGATAATTTTTGTGTGATTTTGCTGTCAGCACATTCAACTATGTAATGAACAATGTGTTTAATAAGAATATCTCATTCATTCAGATCTAGGATGTCTTATTTTCGTGTTCCCTTTATTTTTTTGAGCAGTGTATTTATTGCCAAATATCAAGAATGCCTCTGACTTATAATTCACCAGAAACTGGGCAACTCAGGGATGGGAGTGGAGGTATGTTATAGTTGCTAACATACCTATTGTAAATGAAATAACAAACAGGAGAACGGAGGGCAAAGCAGGTTAGTTTAAACAAATACTTATTTCCTGCTTGTCCCACATCTTCATCTCCTCCTTAAACTATGATTGAGATAGGCTTAAGTCATTCTTTGCTGTAGTGTTTTTCTCTTTATTCCAAGTAATGCTTAAGGGTCATCTCAAAGTACACTAAGTTGGTTGAGTTTTACCACTGATTCCCTTGGAGAGAAATCAAGTCACAGGTAGAAAAAGAGGTAGGGCAGATGTCAACAAGGATAACAAAATTTGTTCTACTTTGGTTTTCTGTAGACTCAAAATAAGTGAATTTAAACAGAGTAGTTTTAAAAGCCCCACGGTTATTTCAGCAATTACTGCTTCTTCGAGGGCAGAACTGGAATATTTTTCAAGCTAAAATATTTTTCAAACTACCTCCTTAACTTTTGTTTCCAGTGAGGACTCTTAACATTTTGCCAGTGTTGAAAATTGCTTAAATGGTCAAATCCACAAGTGGAAGCGAGAAACTGTGTTCGCTTCAGGCAACAATGCCTCCTGAGCTCACTGGAGATCATCCTCGTCCAGGCAGATCTTGTAGGATGGATGGTCTTCCCCAAGCTAACACTTTTTGATTCCCTACAACTCTCAGCTTGGACAGCTGCTAGACCATGACGGAGCTTTCTCCAACGCAGCAGTTCCCCAAGTTAGTAACCTTACAACCTTCAGCGGGTTCGGAAGCTTACCGAGATACCTAGAGGGCACCCCGTTAGGGAAAGCTGACTTCGGAGAGGCCAGGGCTGTTAATGCTGATTCATTCATCTCCCCGAAAGCTGCAGGTGGCGGAGGAAATGGCAACACTCACCACGAGGGAGGAGGCGATGGATCCTCCGGGCTCCCCGAGCGTCTCGTTTTGCTAGCGAGGAAAAAGTTCTTCCTTCCGAGGACCGGGTCTGAAATTTGCTTCCTACAGCAATCAGGGAGATGGCTATGGTAGGCGGCGGGCAACAGGCTCACTCTTCTCAGGCAGGGTGGCAGTTACTTCCTGGTTACTTAGTCTTCTACCTCAGAAAAATTCCGAGGATCCACCTGTCCGTCTTCAGACAGGTATGAAAGAGCAACGGTTAAAAGTTTCCGGCCCGGCACTGTAGGCCGCTCTCGTGGGAAGAGCGCGGGGAGAGGGAGAGGCTCCTTAAGCGCTCCTGAGACCTTAAAGTCCCAGCTATTCGGGCCAGCAGCCGAGTTAAAGGCATTGGGGCCGCCGGCGAATCTCGCGCCTTTGACGGAGTCACCGGTGGCGCCGGCGAGCCCTCGCCTTGGCCTTTAACAGCCCTCCGAGCGGGCAGATTTGGGGCTGAGGTGCTGCGCTTTGCATTGCCATTTAACTTTTCCGCCCTGATTTTTCACGAGGTTCAGCCCTGTTGATTGTGAAGGCGTGAGAACGGCAATCTTAGTTTCATTTCCAGCCTGTGACTCAGCTAAAGTTCAAACAATGTTTTCTCTCCTGCCGTCGAATCACCCCTGGAATTCAGCCACAGAGGGGGGTGGGAAGCAAGTTATTTGCCTAGGGAGTTTCCTGTTAATTACATTAATTAATTACATTAATTTTAATTTATTGAAATGCCCAGCTGACGTTTGTTCATCAGGTGAAGTCAGATGAATAGAATAGAATAGAATAGAATAGAATAGAATAGAATAGAATAGAATACTTTATTGGCCAAGTGTGATTGGACACACAAGGAATTTGTCTTGGTGTAAATACTCAATATACATAAAGAAAAGGTACATTCGTTAAGAATCAAGAATCATAAGGTACAACACCTAATAATCATAGGGTACAATCAACAATCAAATCATACTAGGAAACAGTCAATATAAATCGTAAGGATACAAGCAATAGTTACAATCCTACAATCACAAGTGGGAGGAGATGGATGATAAGGAGTGATGAGAAGATTAATAGTAATAGTAGTGTACACTTTGTAAATAGTTGAACAGTGTTGAGGGAAGGGGAGAACTACATTTAAAGCAATAAATATTATTGGGCTGTGTTTAAATCTGTCCAGTAGTAGTGTATATGTATTTTCTCTCCCACAGTCACTTTTCCCCCCCCTTTTGGACAAGGCTTCTATATTAACGTTAGTTTTTGGGTTTGCCAAAAATCAATCTTGGAAAACTCACCATTATTTTGTGTCAAAAGACAGGAGAAATATCAGGCAGAAATGTAATATCTGTCTGTAAATAGAAAAGTTGGCACCCATCATTATTTCACAAATAACAAAAAGAAAAGAAAATAGTGATTTTGATGCTTTTACACTACACACACACACACACACACACACACACGTAAAAAACAATCAAAGGAAGAGGCAGGGATAGCAGATAGAAGAAAATGGAACATAGAGTAAAAAAGTGTTCCTTCTTTTGTAATTAATGTCTATAAAATACAGTGCTTTAGTTCTTATTGAAAATGATTTAAATAATTCAGGAAAATTGGAATTTTTACAGCACTTATTTTTTCCCCACCAATAAGACTTAAGTGTATTGGAGCAAATAAAGTTGGTAATGTTGTGAAATAAAAATGAACAATTTTTTGGGGAAAAAAAACCCAGCAGATCTCTAAACTGATGCTGTATCTGTTTCCAATTATGTATGTTACCCATATTTCTTGAAGAAAGGGAAGAATACAAAATTTTATTTATATTTTTATTTATTATTATGTTTGTAGCAGTCCTAATATAGAAAGTACATGTGGTTCATGGGATACATAGAAGTTATTAAAATATTTGTGATTAGTTTGAAATTATAAACATATGACATATAATAAATATCCCTAAGCAGTTCCTCTGGCTTCCACTCGCCTCACATCCTCAAAATAGGAGCTTTCCCAGGAAAATCAATGTGGTTGGGCAGATTCTACTGGGAAACTGAAGTCCTGAAGGTAATTTTTGGCAAGGCCTGAAGAATTTGATTTGTTAAGACCAGCACTACTTAGCAGCTTACTCATAACAACAGCCAAAGTTTATTGTATTTCTATACTACTACAATTATACAAAGATTTGTGGAGTAATATAATTAAGTAAAATGGTAATAACGCCATAACACCATTTTAAGTGAAATGGTAACAACACCATTTTTAATACCGTTCATATTCAAACTTTTTTTGTGCATGCTTTTGAATCAGTGTTGACTCCTGGCAACAGCATGTCCCTGCAGTTTATTAGCAAGATTTCTGAAATGATTTGCCATTGTCTGTTTCCTAGGGCTAAGAAAGAATGACTGGCTTGAGATCATCAAGCTGGCTTCATGCCTAAGGTTGGACTAGAAATCACAGTCTAACCTGGTGCCTTAACCACTGTACCAAACTGGCTCTCTATTCAAACTTTATATATTTATAGTTTTATAGATTCAGCAGTTCAATGAATCAGTGGAAATCAAATGGTTATATGATTTAAGTATAATACAAAATTTCATATTAATGAGTTATAAAATTAATAGATAAGAAACATCATACAAGCATGGGGAAACTATGGTCCTGTAGATAAGGAGTTTCCAACCTTGACAACTTTAAGCCTGGCAGACTTCAACTCCTAGAATTCCCCAGCCAGCAAAGCAAATCCTGGGAGTTGAAGTCCTCCAGGCTTAAAGTTGCCCAGGTTGAAGACCCCTGCTTTAGATAATGCTGAACTATCCCTTTCAGCATTCATCAATGGCAGGCTGCAGAGAACTTTGATTCAAGAACATCTGGAGAGTCATAGATTCCCCACCCCTATTGTTGGATAAACATGTATCAAGCACATTTCGTTTGTTTTTTGCATTACGTAATATTTACAGTTGCCAATGCAAATTATAACTAAACAAACAGTAAATAGTTTCATGTACTTTGTAAAAAGGCAAAAGGGATAAGAACTATCATTCGTTTAACTTTATTTATTAGATTAATGTGTAGTCACCACACCCATGATACTATGAGCCAAGGAATAAGGAATAAGAAATACCTAGGTGCATCCTGGAATAACTGAATGCTTGGCAAGAGAGAAGAGCAGAGTTTCTTTCCTTTTGAGACTTTTCTACCAAAAGTTGGCCCTTCTGACCAACCGCTATCAATCTTCCTTGCAACAAAACATCATTCTGACATGTGGCAATACTGTGAATAATTTCCTGAGGTGTTGCTGGTCCTCATCAGCAGCAGCCCACAGTAAAGCTTAAACAAAGGGGTTTAAATCAAAATTAAGTGAAGGTCTGAAATCATAACAACTAGCTAGGTACCTTGGGCAACTTATGGTTACAGATACCACAAAAGTTTTACACATGTGCAGTTTGATACCTTATCTTTGACATTTAACATTTAAGAGCTTGCCAGATACGGCTTTTGCTAGGATGGGAAAGGAAGTCCAACGTTCCATATATCTCCCATATCTGAGTCACAAAATACTGGGATGACCACAGAAAGCGGCAAAGAGATATGGAACTAATAGTTACTTGGATTTCTGTAACCCTGATATGGTAACCCAGACCCACCAGTAGGAAGAATAAAATTAGGTGGAATAAAGATCTTTTAAAGTCACTAATTTTCTGTTCCTTTATGGCCTTACCCCAGGGATGTCAAACTCAAGGCCCGGGGGCCAGATCCAGAGCTTAGATCTGGCCCGGGGGGCCACCCTGAAAACAGCAAAGGACCATCCCACGATGCCTCTGCTAGCGAAAACAGAACTCAGGATGGCCATGTGCATCCCTCCCCAGGCCCCGTTTTCGGCCACAACGGCTTTCTGCAGCCCTTTGCCAAACAGAGCTGTGTTTTAGCTGCCAGAGGGCTGCAAGAGGCCATCGCAGCCAAAAACAGGGCCTGTGGGGGCCCATGCAGCCCATCCAAGCTCCATTTTTGCTGGCAGAGAGCTGCAGGAGCCCATTGCAACTGAGCCTGTTTTCATTGGCAGAGTGCTCGGCCCACCACAGGCACACTCAACACAGTTGATGTCAAGCTGGTCACCCCCATCCCCCCAAGGTCAAACACAACCCTGATATGGCCCTCAATGAAATCAAGTTTGACACCCCTGGAGCACTAGTATATATCAAGCATCGTCCTGCCAAAACTGAATCTATCCATCCAGCCCAGTCATTTAGAGGTCTATTGAGATTCACCCCAGTTGAAGATACAGGTTTTTTTTTTAGGGAGCCATGGAAATTACAGTATCTTGGAGAACCCATCTGAAAGACACCAAGGCAACAAAACAGGTGCAAAAGAGAGGAGAGAAAATATTAAAAAGAGACTTAGATTGGTTCCTCCCAATTTCCTGGGATAAAAGAGGAAAAAGGGAGAGACTGGCAGATTTTCAAGATTTTGTATTGAGCTTGCTTCAATAACATATTCTCCTCCTCCTGTGGAACTTGTTACCTGATCTAATCTATTTCATGCAGCTGACAGGTGTAATAAACAGGACTTTCCTGTTGGGGTGGCTCCAGTTTATCAAATATTATCCCACTGGAAGACTATACTTCCCACAAGGTGGCCCCTACTTGATTTGTAAGCAAGTGGAAACTGATTGCAGGCACCATTACAACCTACAACTGGATATTTTAAGAATAGACAATTTAGTGGTGTTGATTATTTTCTAAAAATACATATTGATAAAGGAGAATATTTGTAGCTCAGGGTTGAAATGAGGGGTCCTTGGAGCTCTCTAAACCAGGGGTCCCCAACCACCGGTCCGCGGACCGGTACCAGTCCAGCGGAACAAGTCCTACCGGGCCGCTGGCTTGCTGGGCGCCGCCATCTTTTTGATGAAAAAGTGCTTCCGGTGAGCTTTTCCGGGTAGAAAGCTCACCGAAGCACGTTTCATCAAAAAGATGGCGGCGCAGCGCTCGTGAGCTTTTCCGGGTAGAAAGCCATTTCTACCTGGAAAAGCTCACCGAGCTAGCGCCGCCATCTTTTTGATGAAAAGTGCTTCCGGTGAGGTCACGGAAGCACTTTTTCATCAAAAAGATGGCGGCACCCAGCTGATGCCGGTGCCGGGCCAGCGCCCAGCTGATGCCGGTACTGGGCCGCGGCGTAAAAGGTTGGGGATCACTGCTCTAAACCAAGCTGTGAGAGCACAGGGGCCCCTCTGATTTCTGTTCATTGTTTAAAGTCCCTTAGGATTGACACAGAACAATTTTGTTAAATAAGAGGTATGTGAAACAGTTTTTCATAAATAAAAGCTTGTGTGGGTGAGAAAGACTGATACAAATACACACAGAATGCAAACTTCAGGCTAATTCATCTAGTTCTCTAGCTGTATGGTCAGAAATTCATAGTTGAATCAAAATGAAAGTGTACCTTTCCAACCCTCATTTTGAGATGCCCCTCAGTATACACTAGAAAAACATAAGATGCCATGTTATCCCATTGCACAAGTAGAAAACAATGCTTTCACTCTTTAATCATACATTATCCTGTAGCTTTGCTACTATTTTCCCAAATCAGTTATGTAGCCAAAACTTCAAGATCCATAGTAATAGAAAGGAATAATTATTTTAAATATTACATAAATTAAACCTCAATGTGTTGAAAAACAAAAACAGTTCCTTTGGTTGAGATAACTCTGTCAGGAGGGGAAAAGGGGAGTTTATTAAATTGGGCTTCTATTCCTTATTTTCACAAAATTACTGAAAATGCAACCTTCTGTTTCATATTAATAACATTATAGGATAGGATGAAATAATTTTTATGTCAGCTGGTCACACAGTGGTGATTAAATCATTACTGTTTAGAAGTGGTTGTTAGGGTTTTGGAATTAACCCCTAGCAGAGTATTGCAGCAGTAGTCAAACCAGGAAGCCAAAGGAGAGCGGAAGGGCCCCAGAGTATACACACACTGAACACAAACACTGTTTATAGTTTAAATAGTTTTTAATCCAGTAAGAGTTTAAGCATTGTCATTCAGTCCATTAAGTCATTCACAGTATTTCCATCCAGTAAGACTCACTAGTATAGTCCAAGTTAAGAGTCCTTGCAATATCTTTATCAGCCGATAAAGATATCTTCTCCTCCTCGGTTTCACTTTCCAGAGAAACAAACGCTGGATATTCAGCAAACAGTAGCAAACAATAACAGTTCAGTCACAGGCACTCACAGTCAGTAATCACAGTTAGTCGCAGTATCACACAGTAACAGTAGCACACAGTTACAGCCAGCCAGACAGTAAGCTTTCCAGCTTCTAATGCTTCCTTATATTGTAACTTCTAACCGCACCCTTAATCAGCTAATTGCCTGCTGCATTGTGCTTAAAGTGATAAGCACTTAAACCATGATATCTAAGTTTTATATATTTATTCACCCAAACCATATTTGGTATCAATGTTATACCTAACATACTCCCCTTTTGGGTGAAATAAATATATAATTCCTTTACAATCTTATCCCATATTTTTCACAACTCTCCTGGTGCTTACTGGCACCTTGGGCTTTAGTAAAATTATCAGCTAAATTGTCCTCCGACATACAGTACTCTAGCTGAATCATCTTACTTCTTACAGATTGTCTCACGTTTAGGTATCTTAGATCTGTATGCTTGCTCCTTGTTTTTACTCCAATATTTGTGGCCATTTGAATTGCTGCCTGATTATCTTCATGTATAATTATAGGATAATCTACAGTTATACCTATATCAATTAACATTTGTTTATACATTATTAATTCTGTACATAACAATGATAAACAGGAGAATTCTGCCTCCATAGTAGACAAACTTATATGCTGTTGTCTTATTGACTTCCAGCCTATTAATGTATTACCCAGCATTATGGCTGTTCCTGAAGTCGACTTTCTAGTGTCTCTTTCTGATGCAAAGCTAGCATCTGCATAAGCACTCAAAATTAAATCATCCTTTGGTTCTAAATACAATGAATAATTCATTGTCTTTTTAAGATATCTTAATATCCTCTTAGCTGCATTCCAGTGTCTTTCACATGGTGCAGAATTGAATCTAGCCAACTGATTCACGCAGTACGATATATCTGGTCTAGACCAATTACTAATATAACTCAAACTACCAATTAAAGATTGATAAATCACCTTATCAAACTCAGGGCTTTGTACATCAGTGTTGCTAAACTCCTGACTCATTGGAGTCTTAGCTGGCTTACAAAGCTCCATCTTGTAATCTTTTAGCAATTTGCTTATCTTATCTTCCTGAGATATCTTAAAACCTTTCCTTGTTTTCTTTATATTCAAACCGAGATACTTCTTTATCTCCCTAATTGCTTGATCTTTATTCTCTTTCCTAATGATGCTATTATTTTATTTGCTTCATCATTAGTTTCAGTTATCAATGCAATGTCATCTGTAAATAGTAATAATAATGATACTTTCCCATTTGTCTCCCTCTTAAACAGACATGGATCGGCTAAACCAGCTTTAAATCCTATATTGTCTAGTTCCTTTACAATATACTGGTTCCATTCATAGCCTGATTGTTTAAGACCATAGAGACTTTTCTTTAACAACCAACAATCATTATTATCCTTATTTTCACTTTTAATACCAACAGGTTTTTTCATATAAATAATATGTTTTAATGGGGCGTGCAAGTAAGCAGTTTCCACATCTAAATGGTTAACTATATAGTTTTTACTAGCTGCCCACACTAAAGCTGCTCTCAAGGTTGCTGCCTTAAGACTAGGTGCAAACACCTCATCGTAGTCATTAGCATTCTGCCTAAAACCTTGGGCTACTAACCTTGCCTTATGGATTAAATTACCATCTTTATCTATTTTTACCTTAAATATCCATTTGCAGCCAATGGATTTCTTTCCTGCAGGTAATTTGGCATTTTCATACACCTTCATATCTCTTAATGAATTCAGTTCCTTATTCATTGCTGCATACCATCTTTCTTTTTCCTTATTAGGATACTTTTTAATTTCTTCAACAGAATTAGGAACTTGATTAATCTGGCACACTGTGTTAGCCTGGTACCTATCAGGCGGTCTAGATACACGTGTAGTTCTTCTGGGAATTACAGGGCTTACAGGAGGACTTTGTTGAACTACTACCTGTTCATCTTCCTCATCCTGTTCAGCTATTGAATCTGTTTCTTCCTTTATGGGCACTATTTCATCCTGTATTTGTCTCTTTACTTTATTTTTAAAGTTACAGGGATAACTAATGGGATTTCTATAGGATTCAATAATTACATCTTTATTGGCATCCTGTTCTAATTTCTCCCATCCTTCATGTTCTAGAAATTGGGCACTAGCACTACATAACACTTTAGATGTGCCTTTCTCCCAAAATCTATATGCCCTATGGTTTGCCTGATAACCAACGAAGAAAAATCTTTTAGCTCTATGTTCCCTTTTTTCTGAGTTGTGCAGGAATATGCACCCATGCTGGTGCACCAAATGTGTGCAGGTAACTTAGATCAGGTTTCCTGCCATGCCATCTGGTGAATGGAATTTCACCTGTTGTTGTATTAACAACGTTGTTCAATATGTTATTAGCACACATTGTAGCCTCCCCCACAAAGAATCAGGTAACCCAGAATCATTTAACATTGTTCTAACCATTGCCTGTAGTGTTTGGCCTCTTCTTTCAATAAAAGCATTATGTTCTGGCCTGTATGGAGCAGACTTCTTATGCTCTATTCCAGCTATCTTAAGTCTGTTCTGGAATTTGTTATTAATAAATTCCGTGCCATTATCTGTCACCAGGGTTATCAGTTGTCGTTTAGACTTTCTTTCAGCAAACCTAAGCCAATTGAAAAAATGTTGATATGTTTCAGTTTTGCTTTTCATTAAATAGCAAAACCCATATCTAGAATAATGGTCCATAATGCTCAGTATATATCTAGCACCCCCATACTGGGTTTCTTTGGACCTATTATGTCTGCAAATACTACTTCTAAAGGTTCTTTTGTTTTGAAACCATTTAGCCTATTTGCAGGCAATACTTTGCTCTTATCTTCACAGCAAACATTACAACGCAAATATTTATCACAATGTTTTAACCTTATTCCTTCAGATAACTCAACTGTACGTTTTAGCATTTTAAAATTTACATGCCCCAAACGCCTATGCAATAAATGGATACATTCATCATGAGGCTTTATATTATTAAATACAGTTTGAGCCTCCCCTTTCTTACTATTATCTAATACATATAATGTTCCATTTAAAGCTGCAGTTACCCTTTTGTTATCTTTTTCAATTATGCAATTATTATCTTTAAAAGTAATTACATAACCTAATTTATCTAATACCCTTACTGAAAGCAAATTAAACTTTAGTTGCGGTACATACAACATTTTTATATCCTGGTTTATGTACGGACAACGTGCAAAACCTTGACCTTTCGCTTTCAGGTTCCAGCCGTTGGCAAGAGATATATGTTGAGAACTTGTAGACATTTTTATAAATTTTGTCTTATCTCTTGTGATGCAGTGGGATGCGCCACTGTCAACCACCCATAAATTATTCTTCACATCAGAGTTGCTAAACGTGGCTAGTTCAAATGCTTTCTTTGGCTTTTTACATTCTGGCTTTTTCTCTTTTTGCAGAATCTTGCCAAATGTCCTCTGCCTCCACAATTAAAACACTTTTTAATTGTGTATGCTGTTGAAGATAAATTCTCTTCTTCCAGGTGCTTTACTTTGCTTTGCTGGTTTCTTTCAAGCTTTGAAGATAATTTCTCTTCTTTCTTATCTTCTCTCAGCTCGTCACGCTCACGCCTTCTTCTGGCTTCTTCTAGTAGCCTGCCTGTAATCTCGGCTAATGAGAGGCTTTCTTTTGGCAATACTTCCAACGAAGTCACATAGTCATCATAGCTTTGATCTAATGAAGATAATATTATATAGACTTGTTGCAGTTCATTAAATATAAGCTCTTTTTCTTGTAAATCTTGAAAAATGCTCTTCATACAGTTTAAATGAACTAACATATCTCCATTCCTCTGAAGATGCGTTCGAAAAAGCTTACGTGTAAGATTTATATGTGCTCCTACACTGTCCCGAACATAAATCTTCCTGAGGTTCTCCCAGCAGTTTGCAGCATTTTCTTCTCCACGAATATGGACAAGCTGCTGATCACAGAGAGTCAGTCCTATGATGCATAAAGCCTGCTCATTCTTCAGTTTAAAGTCTTGTAACTTTTCGTTATCATCATCATTAGCAGGATCCCAGCTACTCACATCTGGTGGGTTAGCTATAATGTCCCACAATCCTTCTCTGCGTAGAAGTAAACTACATTTCATTGACCATGAAACATAGTTTGTTCCATCCAGCCTGGATATCATGGACAGTTGTGACAAATTTACTTGTGCCATTGCTCTTCAGATATTTTGACTATTTTAAACTAATTAAAACAGTTTGTTTTTACAGTAATGTGCAACTCACACCAACTCTCTCTGCTTTATCCTGGTTAGTTAGACTATGCTCCTGGGCCCATAACCAATGTTAGGGTTTTGGAATTAACCCCTAGCAGAGTATTGCAGCAGTAGTCAAACCAGGAAGCCAAAGGAGAGCGGAAGGGCCCCAGAGTATACACACACTGAACACAAACACTGTTTATAGTTTAAATAGTTTTTAATCCAGTAAGAGTTTAAGCATTGTCATTCAGTCCATTAAGTCATTCACAGTATTTCCATCCAGTAAGACTCACTAGTATAGTCCAAGTTAAGAGTCCTTGCAATATCTTTATCAGCCGATAAAGATATCTTCTCCTCCTCCGGTTTCACTTTCCAGAGAAACAAACGCTGGATATTCAGCAAACAGTAGCAAACAATAACAGTTCAGTCACAGGCACTCACAGTCAGTAATCACAGTTAGTCGCAGTATCACACAGTAACAGTAGCACACAGTTACAGCCAGCCAGACAGTAAGCTTTCCAGCTTCTAATGCTTCCTTATATTGTAACTTCTAACCGCACCCTTAATCAGCTAATTGCCTGCTGCATTGTGCTTAAAGTGATAAGCACTTAAACCATGATATCTAAGTTTTATATATTTATTCACCCAAACCATATTTGGTATCAATGTTATACCTAACAGTGGTGTAGAATTCCAGAGACGCATCCTACATCCATTAAAAATGTGTAGAAAATTCCTCTGTAGGCCTGTCACTTGTTTTCAAAATGACACATCTAGAAGCTTCATTATCCAGTTATCAATGCCACCTAAAAACTAGGATTTGTAAGTGTATAATATTAGTAACTTAGCAACAATGTCAGTTTATTAAATCATACTGCACACATCCTATTCAGGGCCCCAGAATTCCTTTTGGGAATGATCGGATGATGCCAAAAGTAGATACAAGTTAGCCAATATCATGCAAAGTAGCAGCAACTTATTTCTATGCCTTATTTCTGCAATTTAAGAGGCCCCCAAAGTAGGCGTAACTATTCTTTTCTCTTTTCTAGTCCAGATTGGATTAGAAAAGACTGCATATAGAATTCTCCATCAAGAAATGTACAACCATGTTCACATTTCATATGCTGAATGGCCTGATGACAATGACTTACCAAGAGAATTATAATGACTTACTAAGGTTTGAATTTTGCTTGTTAGCCAAATGAAATCATGAACCTCATGTATGCTAGGTGAAAAAGGTAAAGAATTCTTAGAAAACAGACGAGAAATAAAGCTACCAACTGGATCTATTCAAGCCTATAATGCAGACTTTTGACCAGGTTCATCTTTTGTGCCAATTACCCTAATTTCTGAAACTGGTAGCTCATGCATTATCACTTTTGGCAAGATGGGCAAGCATCTAAGTTTAATTAAATAAATAGAAAAATTGCTGCAATTAATCATTTCAAAATATTTGGAAGTTTCAGTTGGTCCAGAATAAGGTGACATGGGCAGTTCTGGGCTTTTCACACTGTGCTAATATAATACCACTGCTTTGCAGGCTCCATCAGTGAGCTTCCTAGTACAATTCAAGATTCTACCAGTAGTTATCACCTGTAAAGCCTTCCCAGCAGAATCGGAAGATATTTGCTGGACCATCTCTCTTCATTTGTTTCTGCCTATATCAGCAGAATCAACAAGCTGGGTATGTTCCTGGTTTCTTCCATTAAGCAATATTATTTGGGTGGAAATCAGGAGTTGTGTCTTCTCTGTTGTGCTGCTTGCTCCAAGGCAGAGGTCTCCAAACTTGGCAACTTTAAGACTTGTGGACTTCAACTCCCAAAATTCATCAGCCAGCATAGCATAGTATAACTGGCTGAGGAATTTTGGGACTTGAAGTCCACAAGTCTTAAAGTTGCCAAATTTGGAGACCCCTGCTCCAAGGGATAGCATCAACTGGAAATCCAGATAGCCCCGCTCCTGTTGGTCTTTCATGAAGCACCAAAGACCCGATTCTTCCTTTAGGCATTTGGGCTAAGGTATGAAATGAAGCATACAAATAAAACAGTGACAGGCAAAAAGCAGGGTGCCTTGATATGAGCAATGTGATACAGATTTACAGGGAGAATTATTATTTCTATTGCCCTGCCTAAACAAGTTTAAGGTGGTTTATATTACAAGATAACCATGTTAACTTTTAAAATAGACTAAACAGATTAAAACTCATAGTGATGAAAAGCCATTAAAATTATTAAAAATACAGGCAGAAAGGATGAGTCCTTTAAAAAATTTTTAAGAAATCCTAAAATCTGCAAGGAATACACATTTCACTGAGAAGGCCCAGCCCAATGGTGGTGACACCGAAATATGATTTCTCCTTCCAGGTTAATAAACAATTGGAATCATGCAAAGAAAGGCTTTGTCTTAAATAACCAATGCTTAAAATATTTAGGATTTTAAGAGGGATAATCAGTAGCACTTCATTTTTTATCCAGAAATCTATAGGCAGCTAGAACAGTTATTTAAGAATCTGGCACATTTTGAAATAACTGAAATGTCCAAACTATATATTACATCAGTTTTATATAGAGCAGATTGCAATACTTCTCCATTCTCAAAATTACTAGCTGATGTACCCTTGTTTTAGGACATTGTTCAGAAAATGAATAGAGCTCTCAGGTTAATTGCAGCTCAGCTCCTGGGCATCCTCCAGATAACCATACCCTGCCCCATGATAAGCATCTCTTTCTATCTTAATTTATTATCCTGATCCAACCCATTATTGCCCATAGATAGGCATTTTGAGACAGATTGGAGTAATCTGAGAACAATGATGTGGAAAAACAAATTTGGGAACTGGTAGCATTTTGATAGTCACCAATACCAAATCTCTTGATGACCGCAAGCAGAGATGACATAGAGATGCTAAAAAGCATTGATGACTTAATGGAAGGTCTGACTGGTTCCATATAGAAGCTTGCTGCATATTCAAGTTCATCAGGAGGCCATGTGAAAAGATAAACTCCTGAACACAAACAGCAATTTAAAAAGCTAAGTAATTAAGTAACAAGAGCTGAAATGGTTAAAACATCAGTCTAGAAACCCAAAGACTGTGAGTTCTAGTCCTGCCTTGAGTACCAAGCCAACTAGGTGGCTTTCAGCCGTACGAATGAGGCAATACTACTGATGAAAAACCATGCCAACAAAACTGCAGAGATTTGTCCAGGCAGCCTCCAAGAATTGGACATGATTGAATGAAATTTAAAAAAAAACATGTTTGATTGAATGGTTAAGGTATAAAACTAGGAATGGGGAAACTTGAGTTGTAGATCTACCTTAGGAACAGAAGCCATATAGCTTGTCTTCAAGCCAGTCTGGAGGAAAAGCCATCCAGTGGTCAACATGACTTCTATTCCTTTGCTAGAAAAGAGGTATTGGACCACACCCTGTTTCCAATGATAAAAGGAAGATGCTGAGTGAGTATGAGATACAAGTGGGTTCTTGTGTAGAAAATCAGGGAGGAAGAATTTATTGTGGAGGGATAAAGTGTGGCTTAGCAGGTGATTGATGGTGAAGGAGGAGTGGGTGTGGATTCCAGGAAATCAACAGCAGAAGAACTGGAAGTAGCAGCAAAGCCTAGTACCCTCTCCACTCCAGCAGGGATGCTAACATCCCACAGCTATTCCAGGCATCTTCATTCTGCCTTCCCCCAACACAACCTGAAAGACTGCGTAAAGCCAACATTTTGCAGCAGTTCAGAATAGCAACTGACAGCACAGAAGCCAACTAATTTCAGGGTGGCTAAAGTCTTTGTTATAGCTTAAATAACTATATAACTATACCAGTCAAGAATACATTAAAACTTTACAGTCAGATCAGAGGTGGTATTCAGGAGGTTCTGACCAATTCTGGAGAACCGGTAGCAGACATTTTGAGTAGTTCGGAGAACCAGCAAATACCACCTCTGGCTGGCCCTGCCCCCATCTATTCTCTGCCTCCCGAGACCCAGTTGATTGGTTGGCTCTTCTTTTGTTGCCTTGCACAGGAGCTGGAAAGCAGGCTAGTGGGGGTGGGGAGGGAATGGGATTTTTCACTATCCTTCCCCTGCCACGTCTACCAAGCCATGCCCACAGAACTGGTAGTAAAAAATTTTGAATCCCACCACTGAATCAGATACAGTTTCCAGGACTAAGATTAACATGGAAGTAATTCAAAGATCTAACTACCCAGGAAAACTTTGCTAGATATTAGTTTACCAATGAAATATAAGCAAGTAAAATAACCCAATGGGCTCTGTACTGAATTTGTATGGTAGTGTACAGAATTTGTACTGAATTTTACTGAACTTGACATAACTCAACTTAAGTTCCCACAGTTCTTTCATATCACCTGGGACTATTTTGAAGCAAACTGAAGTTAATTGACTAGAAACAATCATGTCTATTACCTTGCAGCAGACAATTGAACTCCAAGGGTGAAAGGCTGGAGGTATGAAACCTCCTTGTTCAGAAGCCCTGTGGAAATTCACATCTTGCCCGATCCCTCCTACTTTGGGGATAGTCCTTGGTCATTTCTGCTGCTAACATCTATCTCCCAGGGGAATTTCAACTAGCATCCTCCCCTTCACCCTGGTATGTGATAGGACTGCTTTTCCAGCAATAAAGTAGTAAACATGGAAAATTTCTATAGTGCTCTTGGTTACATTACATAGAAATCTGAATCTAAAGAATTTCAGTCCTCATTGGGAGATAAATTGATCTCACAAGAAATAAAAGCATACTTTATTTTTTAAAAAGATGAAAAATTGGAACACAAAACAACTTAAAAGAGCATCCAATGTTCTGTGCAGAAAAAAACATAGTACTGTTTTGCTACAAATGAGTGCTTTGCAGTAAAATATTTGCAGAGTTTCTTCAGAACTTCAAAATTATTATGGATCACAATATTTTAGAGAAAAAAAACCCTATCTTTTCAGATATACCTGCAATACCATATCTGAAAGAATGAATTTACATGCAATTGCTTTATACTGTGCAAAAATAATATTAAACTTAGAACAACACACGAAACATAAATCAACCTGATAATAGCACAAATTCCTGGGTAGAATGTTTCTATTTCTTCAGAAAGAATAGACTCTTGAAACAGGTCTTACATACACTTCAATTATTTGGGTGTTTCTTCCTTCAGTACATTAATTTGGATGCTACTGGAAAAATGGACAAACCCTATTCGTTACTAACCTCTTCCCATGATTTCCCCTGAAGTCTACTTTTTTAGTTTTAAGAGTAACAAACTTTTTTGACTTTCAGCAGAGGGAAGAACTGGGTTAATTTGACCATAAGCAAGAGTATCTCTCCCTTCTGGGAATGCCTAAGCCTGTCTGGCCTAAATAGGCCTAAATGAACCTGTTTTTAAGAGACATCCAACAAGATAGATAGATAGAAGAAAAGATGAAGGAGATATGCCTATTACAGGTAGTCCTTATTATCACAATTGAGATAGAATTTCTGTGGCTAAGCAAGGTAGCTGTTAAGTGAATTGTGCCCAATTTTTTTTTCCCTACTGTTGTTAAGCAGATCACTGAAATGATGTGAATCACATGGTTGTTAAATGAACTGGCTTTCCTCGTTGACTTTGTCAGAAGCTTGCTGGGAAGGCCACAAATGAGGATCACATGACCTTGTAAATACGTGCCAGTTGGCAAGTGTCCAAATTTTGATCATGAGGCTCAGGGAATGCTACAACAGTCATGTGTGTGTGTTGACCGTCACAAATCACCTTTTTTGCAGTGCCATTGTAATTTCAAACAGTTGCTAAACAAATGGTTGTAAGTCAAGGACTACCTGAAACAGGTCTGCACTGTTGAACCCTACAATCTGCTGAAGCATCCTTACCCCTAACAACAAAAAAGGACCAGATTTAGCTGTGTTATCATACCTTATGCAGCTATGTCTTAACCCAAACCTCAAAGGCTGTTTACACACATGGATCCATTCCTTCAGCTGCTTTTTCCTTTGCTTTCTTCCTCCCAACTTTTTTCATCTCCACAAGGGAAGAAACTAAAGAAGGGCTGGGAGGGGGGAAACTGCTTGTTTTAATCTGTAGACTGCAAGATTCAATGATTGCATTATGTAATATCAGTATGTACACTGCTCCAAAAAATAAAGGGAACACTTAAACAACACAATGTAACTCCAAGTCAATCACACTTCTGTGAAATCAAACTGTCCACTTAGGTAGCAACACTGATTGACAATCAATTTCACATGCTGTTGTGCAAATGGAATAGACAACAGGTGGAAAGCAGAGGCAGTTAGCAAGACATCCCCAATAAAGGAGTGGTTCTGCAGGTGGTGACCACAGACCACTTCTCAGTTCCTATGCTTTCTGGCTGATGGTTTGGTCACTTTTGAATGCTGGTGGTGCTTTCACTCTAGTGGTAGCATGAGACGGAGTCTACAACCCACACAAGTGGCTCAGGTAGTGCAGCTCATCCAGGATGGCACATCAATGCGAGCTGTAGCAAGAAGCTTTGCTGTGTCTGTCAGTGTAGTGTCCAGAGCATGGAGGCACTACCAGGAGACAGGCCAGTACATCAGGAGACGTGGAGGAGGCCATAGGAGGGCAACAACCCAGCATCAGGACCGCTACCTCCGCCTTTGTGCAAGGAGGGACAGGAGAAGCACTGCCAGAGCCCTGCAAAATGACCTCCAGCGGGCCACAAATGTGCATGTGGCTGCTCAAACGGTCAGAAACAGACTCCATGAGGGTGGTATGAGGGCCCGATGTCCACAGGTGGGGGTTGTGCTTACAGCCCAACACTGTGCAGGACGTTTGGCATTTGCCAGAGAAGACCAAGATTGGCAAATTTGCCACTGGCGCACTGTGCTCTTCACAGATGAAAGCAGGTTCACACTGAGCACATGTGACAGACATGTAAGGGTCTGGAGACACTGTGGAGAACGTTCTGCTGCCTGCAACATCCTCCAGCATGACCGGTTTGGCAGTGGGTCAGTAATGGTGTGGGGTGGCATTTCTTTAGGGGGCCGCACAGCCCTCCATGTGCTCCCCAGATGTAGCCTGACTGCCATTAGGTCCCAAGATGAGATCCTCAGACCCCTTGTGAGACCATATGCTGGTGCGGTTGGCCCTGAGTTCCTCCTAATGCAAGACAAAGCTAGACCTCATGTGGCTGGAGTGTGTCAGCAGTTCCTGCAAGACGAAGGCATTGATGCTATGGACTGGCCCGCCCGTTCCCCAGACCTGAATCCAATTGAGCATATCTGGGACATCATGTCTCGCTCCATCTACCAACGCCACATTGCACCACAGACTGTCCAGGAGTTGGGGGATGCTTTAGTCCAGGTGTGGGAGGAGATCCCTCAGGAGACCATCCGCCACCTCATCAGGAACATGCCCAGGCATTGTAGGGAGGTCATACAGGCACGTGGAGGCCACATACACCACTGAGCCTCATTTTGACTTGTTTTAAGGACATTACATCAAAGTTGGATCAGCCTGTAGTGTTTTTTTCCACTTTAATTTTGAGTGTACCTCCAAATCCAGACCTCCACAGGTTGCTAAATTTGATTTCCATTGATAATTTTTGTGTGATTTTGTTGTCAGCACATTCACCTGTGTAATGAACAAAGTATTTAATAAGAATATTTCATTCATTCAGATCTAGGATGTCTTATTTTTGTGTTCCCTTTATTTTATTTTTGAGCAGTGTATTTACATGCTGCCTCCTATGCCTCCAAGCAATTTTTGTGGAGTCAAAATAAGAATGAAGGATCAAATGCAAAAAAAAAGCAGCAGCACAGAAGTTTGATTTGCGAAAGCATCAGGCACAGGTTAGAGTAAAACCAACTCAGTTAACATTGCAGCCTCTCTAAGGAGGAAGAAGAGACTTGTAGTTTCTCTTTATGGAATAGACCTTAGGAGAAGCCTTCCATTTTTCAGCCCAGTGACAGAAGTTCATTTTCATAGAGGCCAGTTTGGGGATTTCTCATGAAAGGAAGGGAGGGAAGGGGCTGGAGTGAAATGCTGACTGTTGTCTCCAAAGTGCATCTGCAACAGATTTGCTCAATTCCATTCAGAGTTGAAGGGGGAGGAAATAGTTCCAGATGTTCTGATGAGCTGCAGAGCCAAGAGCAGCAGGAGGAAAGAGTCAGCCTCCCTACCTACTCTTCCTTGTCATTTGCCAAGTAAAGCACCTACTCTAACTTTCCCCAACCTAATGCCCTCCAGATGTGTTCAGCTTGCACACATATGTATTACATGCATCATGCTGGTGGGTAGATTTTGAGAATTATAATCCCAGAACATCTGGAGACATCAGCTTGGGGAAGACAGATGTACTTTATTCTATGCACTGTGCATAAGAATTCATGATTGATAAGTAGTTCAACCTGCTTAAATTTGTGTTGCTTCAAAGGAGCATCCAAGATCTTCAGGGTATTTAGCAGATCATCATCAATTGAGTCAACAATGTAATGTAAAGGGCAAATGCAATTTCAGTTTGTATCAACTGTTTCCAAATCACAGAACACAAAGGTTTTATTTTATTTTGTATTAGTCAGATGCCCCTTCTCTATTATGCTCACTTCCGGATACCAGATTTTGAGACGAAGTCAAATAAACTGGAACCAATTCAAAGAAAAGGAAGAAGATTGGTTAGGAGATTGGAAATTAAGCCCCATAGAGGCACAGAAGGAACTAAGAGCATTTTAGCCTTGAGGGAATGGGAAGAATGTAATGTCACTCTTCAAACACCTGAAAATATGCCACACAGAACACGATGTCTGTTCTTTATTATCCTAGAAAGCAGGGTCTGGAATCATGGATTTAGGTTAAAAGAATAGAAACTTTGGTTGAATACTGTTATGCAATAAGAGTAGTTTGACATAAGAACAGGTGTGGAGGTCCTGTCTCCAAATACGTTTGAGCAGAGGTTAGAAAACTATCCATGGAGTGTGCTTTAATCTTGTTTCCTGTGCTTAGCATGGCACAGGGTTGACTTCAATGGCCCAAACTGCTTCTCTCTAATCTGTTTCCATCACTGTTCATGATTTGAATAATTGAGGTGGGGGAGGAATTTACCACTATGATGCCAAATTTTATCCAGGGCTTTCAGCCCTTGAAAGCACATGGCTGAAAGCTACTGAATAATAAAATGTAAAATCTGTCATTTGTTGGCTAGCCTTTATAGCAAGCTTTGTTGGAGAGAAGCTGAAAATGAAATTGAATAAATGCAAGAAAGTCTCATTGTGAATATGTATTCACATATTTCAGTTTGCTTAACCAACATTTATTGAATAAAAAAATCTAAACCACTCAATGGCTGAGTCTGCAAAATCAAACAGATCTCACAAAGTTGTAGGGCCATATGATTCATAGCTACTGTGTTCAGTGGGACCTACTTTCATACAATTCTTTATCTAAAGTGTCAATTAACCAAAGCCAGTTTTCTGACATTTTTCACCACTCTCTCAAATGTTTTCTTTAAATATTTTGTCTTGAAAATTTTATTCATCCATCCATTATATACTGATTATCAATTAAGTGGATCCCAAAGAAACATATGAGGTAAGACTCTTAACTAATGTTATTAGTTTTAATATTTTCTCTACACTAATCTAATTTTAATTAATGTTGTGATTTAAAATTGTTTAATCTAGCCAGTTATCTTTTGATATTCTACATTTTTATTACCGTACTTTTATTACCTTAACTTTCAGATCTGTCTTTTATGGCATTGTATTTATATATTATTCGTATTTATTTTATGAATAATAAATACATTTACTTTGGTTTTACAGTGATTTGTTTAGTCATGTTTTACAGATAAGATTGTGCTTATTGGATTGGTTGCATATTTTGTTACTTGCAGTTTTTTTTCTTAGTCTATGACAATCACTGAATGATTTATGTGGGTAAAATTATATATCAATTCATCCCAATTACAATTTAAATCAAATCATTCAATTATAAAATATATAACCTAAGTGTACAATATTACTGCAGGTTAAAGTCATTTTCAATACAGATCAGTGAACATTTTGAAAAGGAAATTTTATAGCTCTATGAAAACTGTGACTGAGAAATGTAGGCAGGTGTTTGTTTTATAGAGAAATGCATGGCAACATTAGACTGTTTATTGACTCAGATGTGAATGAGCCACATATTCACAAATACCATCCCATTCCTGCTCCATTTTAAAAGTATTCAATTCTATCTAATTTGAAGAATTAAAATTACCACCTTTAGTATAAGCCTCCATCTTTAGCAGAAAGTGATTCTTCACCAAGCACAACTTTCACAGAGTTCTTTTTAGCAAAATTTATTGAGATAAACACGTTATAGTTGGAACAATGGTAGCAGCTAAACCAAGAGTCTTCAAACTTGGCAAGTTTAAGACTTTATGGACTTCAACTCCCAGAATTCCCGAGCTAACATGACTGGAGGAGGAATTCTGTGAGTTGAAGTCCACAAGTCTTAAAACTGTCAAGTTTGAAGACCCCTGAGCTAAACTGTTTTCAATTTAGGACCAAAATCTGAATGCACAATAGAGCAGAAATGTTCTAACATCCTTCTAGGGTGATATAATGGAATGTCTGAGTAACCTTGGGGAATGAAGGGAAGAGATTCTGCCTAGGAAATGATCAGTCAGAATAGGCAGGAGCCCCAGCACCTTAACCAGCAAAACCTGCCCTGATAAATCGAGTTGTTACAAGGGGGCAGGAGGAAGTTTGTACTCTCAGATTTTCAAGATTCAATCAATATAGTCTTGCAATAAAGTAGAATTAGTTCATCCAGTCGTGTATCCTGTCTGGAAACACCTTCTAAGGCTGACAATCAGCATGGAGGTGGGTCCCTTCAGTGATAACAGGGAAGTTTGCAGGTGGTAACAGTAGAAGTGTTTTCTTTTATAATCTTTCCAATTATGTGGTTCTATGGCTACCTGATGTTTTGATATATGTAGCCAAATATACACTCATGAAGAAAGATTGCAAACTGGAATATTTATGTGAAAAAGTAAAGAGTTAAATTCTGAAGTTTACCTCAGAACACTGCCAACTATCTACCACAAGCCACAGCAGTGCCAAAAGATTACACAGGCATGGTAATGTCATCCCACTGTTATTATATACTTGTATCCTGTGATCTGATGCAAGTTGCCATATTTTTGTGATGATATTATTATCCATATTTTACCACTTGCCTCCTCCCCTTTCTTCTCTGTCCAAACACCCAGCACTGGAGTTTAATATCTCTGAAATTTAAAAATGGGGGAACAGGGAGCATGAATCATCACCTGCTACGCAGTAGGGAAAATACAAGATTCAGACTAGTGCCCAATTAAACAATTTCTGAGCTGCCTCAGACAAAATGTATTGACTGGATTCATACATTGCACTAATTTTTAAATTATACTTTATTGAGTAATTGAGGTTCTATTACCCTTAAGTAATAAATAATCATTTACAAACTATAAAGATAAGGTTTCTCAACACACTAAGCCAAAATCAAACTTCTGCCTTGTACTTCATGTGAACTTTGTCACTGGACAGTTTCAAATGGCCCTATTCAAATGGCCCACCTTGAGTCACTGTCCCACCAAAGGATTGCCACCCTGGAGCAATATAAAATCATTCAGTATGTTATACACAGTTGAAATCCTACACAAATTACAGCTACACTTCCCCTCAATCCACATTTTCAAAAATTGTGAGAATCTTTAGTCATATGCACCATTGTAATACAACAACTGTCATTGGCCTCTGAGGGTTCTTGGGAAGTAATCAGAAATTTAGCACTAAAACCCTGTGAATTTTTTTAAAAATTTTAATATATGCAAAACAATATCCATTATCTGTGTTGCTAGTTTTGCAGCTGCCCTCCCTTCATAGGTTTAAGTAAGGGTATTAATTACACTTGGCTGGAAATCTCTCAGAGTTGTCAGGACTTGACTTCTTTATTTCTTCAGCCTTCCATTGGGCCAACTGAGCAAAGAAATCATTCCTCTCAGCCCTCTTTCCTTTTATGTTTTGCAGATTACTAAGTGGTCTTTTCCTGCACTGCTCTGGATACGTCAGCAGTTTTCAAAAGCTTGCTAGTCCAATATGGCTCATCTTCTACCTCCACTCCAAATCATAACTCACTTTTCTCTTCCTGTCAACAAATAAGCCCCTTTTTATTTCCCCTTCCCAGTGAGAAAGCCTGTGCTTTCTCAGTCTGTGCTTATTAAAAGTATGTCTGAGTTGTCTTGTGATAGGATAGAGAACAATATTCAGCTACTGCATTTTATAATAATGATAATGATAATTGCAATAGTGAGGATTGTGTAATAGAGTTAGGCTGCCTAAATAACTAGTTGTTAATTCCTCCTATACTAAAAACCTTGATGATGCTGCAAAAATGATAGGACACCATAACATTAGTTTTGTACCCAGCTTTTTCCAGTGCTTTTACCAACATTTTGCTGCAGCAATAAATTAGGAGATGGTAAGAGAGGAAGAACACATCCTCAACAAAATGTAGGCTGCAGGATTATAACTTACTGATGACATATTTCCATTCCCTGGAATAACCAAAATCCCCTCACTCCATATAAAAGGGGAACAAGTAATAACCCAGCCACACACAAATACTGGCACTTTTCCTTCCCAGTCCTCCCTTCTACAGAGAAGGGGGAAATTAACATAATTAATTTCACCCTGATAAGTCACAAATCATCATTCCCTTAAACTATCTGCTAAGTCAACTGAAGTTCAAGAGCTCAGGGAAAAGCTAGAGTTCCTCCACAGATGGGAAAAGTATTGCAAGATTTCACTGTTTTTTTTTTAATTGCTCTATGTATGTATAAGGGGGAAAGTTGTTACACTGCAGTAGAGCAAGAAATAATTTGACTCAGCTGCTGAACTTATCCAGTTTTTGTGACCAAGGAGGCCCAGAGCTATTTCTGAATCAGTTGTCTAGCTCATTTTTTTAAACAAACTTTATTAATTTTACAATTAAAATAAACAAACAACACATACACAAATGGAGAAAAGAAGAAGCAAAACAGAGTTGAGAAATAAAAGAGAGAAGAGAGAAAAAGAAAAAGAAGTAGAAGTAAAGATAAATCAAAAAGGGTCATTATTTCTATCCTTATTTTATGCCATATTTACAAGTAATCCTTAATGCGAATATATAATTACCACTACAATTATAGCTTATCCTCTTTTACAATGTTATGTAGCCCATCTTTGATCTAACCATTCATACCAGCAGTTCCAGCTCTCATAATACATTGATGTTTCTTTATCTTTTAATGCTAGGGTTAATTTATCCATTTTTGCACAATTTAGTATTTTTTGAATAATCATTTCCTCTGATGGAGTATGAGGTTGTTTCCAACATTGTGCAAAGGCCAATCTAGCTTCCGTCAATATATGTAATATTATATACTTCACTTTTTTTGGAAATTGTTTATTAAGGATCCCTAATAGGAAGAACTCTGGTTTGAATTCAATCTGTTCTGTCATCGTTTCCTCCAGCCATGTTTTAATTCTCTGCCAATATCTTTGTGCTTCTGTATAGGACCACCACATGTGGAAGTATGTTCCTTCCTTTTTTTTTGCATTTCCAGCAGTTCGGACTCATAGTGGGGTACATCTTTGATAATCTCGAGGGGGGGAGGTGCCACCTATAAAACATTTTATAAGCATTTTCTTTGTACAATGCCGATTTTGTGATTTTATTATTTCTATTCCAGACCCTCTCCCATTCTATTAAAGTAATACTATGTTCTATGTTCCTACTCCAGGCTCTCATATTTCCTTTAACTATTTCTTCCTCTAATTCTGTCTCTAATAGATAATTATAAAATTATCTGGGCCTAAAATAATTTTGTCCAATTGCTGAGGTTTATTATAAATTCCGAATTCTTTCTTATCCTGGCGATATCTGTTTTGAACTTGAAGATATGCCCAACGGTTAATTTGTAGTCCCTGAACTTGGAGGTCCTGCCATGATTTCAAATTTCCTTGCAGATCCAATAAATCCTTATATTTAATCATCTTGGTAATATCCAAATTATTAGGTTGTATCATCGCCTCCATAGTTGAGATCCAGATCGGGATCTTTGAATAATATTTTTTCCTTACTTTTTTCCAATTGGTCAGGAGGGCATCTCTAATTAGGTGTCCATGAAAGTATTTCTGACTGGTTTTCCCTATATCTTATAAAAAAGGCATGCCATCCCCTCTGTAAGTCATGACCTCCTAGGACTAATATTCTCTTATTAGTTAAGTTCACCCATTCTTTCAACCATACTAAGGAGGCTGCACTGTGGTACAGTTCCCAGTTTGGAAGTGCCATCCCTCCCCTGCTCTTCATATCCTGCATTGCCTTTAAATTTATTCTAGTTTTTTTCCCTTGCCAGATAAATTTGGAAATTATCCTTTTGAGTTCCACAAAGTATTTTTTATGAATTTTGATCGGTATTGTCTGAAATATATTGGATTTTGGAAGAATAGTCATTTTAATGGCAGCAATCCTACCCTATAAGAAAGTTGTAGCTTACCCCATATTTCTAAATCTTTCTTTACCTGTTGCATTAGTTTATCATAATTGTTTTCCTTTAACATCTTACAATGTGCTGTCAACCATATTCCTAAATATTTAATTTACTTTATCACTTGAATTCCCATCTCCTTTTCTAATTCTAATTTCTGTTGTCTAGCTCATTTTTATGGGACATTACTGACTGGTGTGAAAGTATTGGCTATAATTAGATATTCCCAACAGGGACTTGAAAGATACAATATGATTGTGGTTTACATAATTTCTAGTATTGGTGCATGTAGGTAGGGAATTCTGGGAATTGCAGTCTTGATGCATTTTTGTGGTCCTACTTGAGTAGGCTAGTTTATGGCATTGGTAGATCAGACTTTAAAGTAACACATACTGTATACAAAGAAGGGATACATCTGGACATCCTTGACTTCCCCCAACTAAGTTATTTTTTTTCCATCTGGATATCCAGCCTCAGAAAAAGCAAATTTCCATGCATTTTTCACATTTAGAATTCTCTAAAGAGCATCTATAATAGCAGACTGAAATAAGTTAATAACAAATTTAATAAAGAATGATCCATTATGCAAATGCTGGCTGCAGGCAGCATTAATGACACCCAGGCATAGCCAAAGTAGAGAAACTCAGAGGAGCCAGAACAAATTCAATGCTCCTCCTCAAAATTCTTGATTATTTCCATATCTCAAGCTCTGAGTAACGCATACAATCAGCACATTTTTAAACAACCAAAGCTTAGAAGGATGATGAAGTTGGCTATGTATATACTTGCAGTGAGGCAATACTATATTTTACTGTATATAGTAAGGAATATGTAGGACATGCAGTAGTCTAACTCTCATAAAGACTTGATATCAACTTTCCCCAGTCTAAGACTTTCATTCTTAATGGGCATATTTGGAGGATGAAGCATGTATGAATAAAAATCTAAAACTGAAGCCAAATGTATTCTGCCTAGCAACATTTCTGCTTAATTAGACTAGCACTAAACAACAATGTAAGCAAAAGTGACCAAAGGACAACAGCTTGAATGCAAGCAGGTTAAAAAAATACAGTGGGTTCAAGATCTGTCAATCTTGTGGTACAATAATACATGACAAAAGATTGGGACAACTGTAAACTCACACCCATCCCTAAACAGGAAAAGTACCGATTTTGTTTCTTTTAGATAATATCATATCAAATCACATGGAACTCGAAGTGCTACATTTTAATATAGTTATTGTTTATTTTATGTATCAAAATAAAATATTATTTTTTCCTGATATTGCCTAAAAGAAAAACAAACAAACAGATAGTGCATGTCCGTTCTATAATTATCAAAATAATATGATAGCTGATCTTTGTTTACAAAAAGATTCTTTAGAATATAATTTTGACTGTGCCTTGTTCGAGTAGGGAATTAATCTTTATAATATTGAGAGACCAACATTTTCTGTTTACAAGAAGTAGCTTCATATACAGAAGGCCTCTAACTCAGGATCAAGCAAATATTTCACGTGAGTGAGTATGTATGTATGTATGTATGTATGTATGTATGTATGTATGTATGTCTCTGACTCCCATGCCTGGAAACACCATCATGTCTTTAGGGATTTGCAAAAGATCAACAGAATTGAGGCTAATCAGATCTCCAGATAGTTTCAGTACAGTCATTTTACTACAGATTATGAAAAGTTTCATTATATTTTATAGGATGTAATTCTAAATCAGGTGGTACAATTTCTACTTTGAATTCCAACATAATAATGAGGAGTCTGTTATGAACTAACTAAAACCATTTAATAAAACTTATTAACATTATGTTAAGCAGGCTTGAAATCCTGCACTTTGGATTGGCCCTTGGATAGCGAACTGGGATTGGTCCTCATGGAGCAACCTGATTGGCTATTAGTTTAACATCTTTCATTGGGCAAAAGTTAAGCATGTGGACACAGGTCATTGGTTAACAGGTCAGTAGCTAGCTCTATAAAAGGGCTACTGCTGCCCAAGGGTTTTGCTCTCTATTTCTGATCCTTAATAAAGAGTTGAAGTTCACTAAGTCACTGACTCGTCTCAATTACTTGCACCCATGCACAGAACTTAACACTGGCGACGAGGATGGGATGCAAGAGACGATAGAGCTGACTGAACACTAAAGAGCGCCAAACAGAGCACGTGGCTGAGCACGCACCAACGACGGCAACATGGCCAGCGGTGCTATACCACCCGCTCCATTTGACCCGGCAAACGAAGACTGGGACTCATATATGGATCGGTTCCAGATGTTTCTGGAGACCAATAACTTAAAGGACGCGACAACTGGCAAGAAACGAGCAATATTCCTGACCCATTGCGGGCCAGCCGTATTTAAAATGGCGAAATCACTTGCAAAACCGGCTGAAGTGAAATCAATGGACTGGGACGCCGTCGCTCCTCTCCTAAAGGCCCACTATGCACCCGCAGTGCCCACACTTGTCCGAAGACATGAATTTTACCAGAGGGACCAACGGAAAAGCGAAAGTCTCGCAGACTACATCGCTGACCTCCGGAATTTGGGAGGCCTCTGTGGGTTTTCCAACCTCGAAGAAGCTTTGCGAGACCGCATAGTTCTGGGATTAGATGACCAGACGGTGCAAAGCAAGATCATGGCCAAAGGGGACATCGATCTTGCCGATGCCATCGCAGACGCTACTGCAGCAGAAGCAACCAGGAAGTCGGCCGCTCGAATGCGCCGCACCAACGCACCGCTCCGTCAACTCGCGAATGACACCTCACCTCGCCCCGAGAGGCACTCAACAATGGCGCATCATGAAGACCTGGAATCCCCATCAGAAAGTGATGAAGAGGTCAACCGACTCCGGTCCGAACGAGACCAACAAAACCAACGATTCCCGCGACAATGCGCGGGTTGTGGGGCAAATCACCCACGATCCGATTGCAAATTCCTCGACGCACTCTGCCGTTCCTGTGGAAAAAGAGGCCACATTGCAAAGGTCTGCAGAAGCAAGCGAGGGTCCAGTCCCAAGCGCAGGGAGAATAACTGCAGCCAGTCTTCGGGATTCGCACCCACGAATCGGAACCACCCGAACCACCAATGGAACAACCACTCCTACAGAAATAAAGCACCTGCCTCTTCAACGAGACGGGAAGAGGCACACCAAACCATTACCATCGGCCACGCTATATCCTTAGACGCAAGGAAGATCCGAGTGAAGGTCGCCATCGAGAACCAACCTTGCGTGATGGAAGTCGACTCGGGGTCGTCCCTCTCAATGGTTTCCTGGAAAACCTTCAAGCAACTAATCCCGGCCATCCGTCGACAGGACCTCAGCCCCCAAAGGATCATCCTCAAGGATTACCAGGGCAACAGAATCCCGGTCGTCGGTTCCAGCCAAGTCCAAGTCTCCTTCAAGAACCGTATCGCATCACTACCACTGACTGTCGTCGATCGGGATCGGCCTAGCTTATTAGGCCTTCAATGGTTCGCCTCGCTCGGGATCGTGGTAGCCGGCGTCCACCGAGCTGAGAGCAACGACTGGGAGGAGTCTCTCGTCCAAGAATTCCAGGACGTTTTTTCAGACGGACTAGGCAAGTACAAGGGGACCCCAATATTGTTTAACCTCAACCCTGAAGTAGCTCCCATCCGCCTTAAGCCTCGTCGGGTGCCTTTTGCACTAAAACCAAAGATCGACGAGCAACTCGATAAATTAATAGCCCAGGGCGTTTTAGAACCAACCGACCACGCCCGTTGGGAAACCCCAATTGTAACACCCATTAAACCAGATGGATCGTTAAGAATTTGTGGGGATTATCGGGCCACTTTGAACCACGCACTTCAGCAAAGTGCTTACCCAGTACCGGTGGTTCAACACCTTCTCCACTCCCTGGGTGGTGGGAAGATATTCGCTAAATTGGATTTGGCACAAGCGTACCAACAGTTGCCCGTTGATGCGGAAACTGCGGAAGCACAAACTATCGTTACGCATAGAGGCGCTTTTAAATGCAATAGACTCCAATTCGGAGTGAGCGTAGCTCCGGGAATTTTTCAAAGTTTAATGGAGAGACTCTTACGAGGCATAAAAGGGGTCGTACCATATTTTGATGATGTGTTAATCGCCGCCCCTAATAGAGACATCTTAGAAAAGCGTCTCAGAATGGTTCTAAAGAAATTTCAAGACGCCGGCCTGAAGGTTAAAAAAAATAAATGTCAACTGTGTACCGAGAGGGTGGAGTTCCTGGAATACCTTCTCGATAGTCAAGGAATCCACCCCACTGATAACAAGCTAAAAGCGATTAAAAACGCCCCAACGCCCAAGAATAGAACAGACCTCCAAGCCTTTCTGGGGCTTATTAACTTCTACAACATTTTCTTGCCCCAGAAGGTGACTGTAGCGGAGCCCTTACACAGACTTCTTGATAAAAGAGCTACCTGGGTCTGGGGACGTCGAGAGGAACGCGCCTTCCAACAAGTGAAAGACTTGCTAACCTCCGATGCTGTTTTGATGCAGTACAACGAGACTTTACCTTT
Source organism: Notechis scutatus (assembly GCF_049901735.1). NCBI lineage: Eukaryota > Metazoa > Chordata > Lepidosauria > Squamata > Elapidae > Notechis > Notechis scutatus. The sequence continues at coordinate 29,183,185 of NC_142009.1, forward strand.
AACTATTACTTGCGACGCTTCACCGTTTGGAGTGGGAGCAATCTTAAGCCATGTACTTCCAAACGGAAACAAAGCACCTATTGCATTTTTCTCACGAACATTATCAAAGGCCGAAAGGAACTATAGCCAACTCGATAAGGAGGCCCTTGCTGTTGTGTCTGCTGTGAAATGCTTTCACGAGTACGTGTATGGACGAGCATTTACGATAGTTACAGATCACAAACCATTGCTTGGTATTATAGCGGGAGACAAGCCAACCCCCTATATATTATCGCCAAGAATGACTAGATGGTCTGAGTTCCTAGCTGCCTACAATTACGTGTTGCAACATTGCCCAGGGAAAGCCATTCCCCACGCTGATGCGTTGAGTAGTTCTCCACTTCCGGAAGCCGTCGACAACCCAGCTCCAACCCTCACGACGCTCCAAATCGAAACGCTGCACTCGCCGCCGCTAACAGCGAGAGACATCGCGATTGAGACAAAACGGGATCCTGTCCTGGCATGAGTCCTCAGCTGGGTCGAACGAGGATGGCCAGCCGACCAAATCCACGTCGATTTGGCACCATTCAAGAATCGGCAGACAGAGCTTTTCTCCCAGAGAGGTTGCATTCTCTGGGGGGATAGAGTAGTCGTCCCAGAGAGGCTACAACAGACTGTTTTAAAAGTATTACACGAGGGACATCCGGGCATCGTGCGCATGAAGGCGCTCGCACGAAGCTACGCATGGTGGCTGGGCATTGATAAACAGATTGCAGCCTGGGTAACCACGTGCCAGAAGTGCCAAGACGTTAGCAACGCCCCACCTAAAGCGACGCCAACCGAGTGGGAAACCCCTCGAGGTCCGTGGTCCCGTATCCACGTTGATTTTGCGGGACCCACCAAAGGACACACGTTTTTATTAACAGTTGACGCCTATTCAAACTGGCTAGAAATCCAAAAGATGAAGACAACCACAACAGAGTCAGTCATTAATAAACTGAATAAATTATTCGCAACACATGGGTTACCAGACGTTTTAGTTTCTGATAACGGGCCCCAGTTCACGGCCCTAGCTTTTGAACAGTATCTAGCGGACCGGGGCATCCACCACGCGCTCACCTCGCCAGCGCACCCTGCGGCTAACGGAAGGGCGGAGCGAATGGTACTGTTCGTCAAGAAAACCCTACATAAAATGGACTATGGGGACATCGACGACAAGCTCAACCGAATACTCCTGCTCCAACACATCACCCCACACAGCATCACGAATAAGACGCCTGCCGAACTGCTAATGGGGCGGAGACTTCACTCTCACCTCAACCGCCTCCATCCCTCTTATTCACCAGAAAAACCCTGTGGATCCAGCGGGAAGTGCCGCGAATTCAAGGTAGGCGACTTGGTGTTTGCTAAAAACTTTTCAGGCGACCCATTATGGGTCCCTGCAACTATTACCCAACCCACCGGCCCCAGATCCTACCACCTACAGACTAATGACGGGAGACTTTGGAAACGCCACATAGATCAACTTCGATCTAGAATGGCACCCACCTCCCGTGACTTCCATAATTCACAAACTAAGGGGGGAGGAGATATCGAGGAGGCCGAAAACGGGCTAGATGATGACATAATCACGGGGACCCAGCAACCTAACCGAAGAAACGCGCAACCTGACGAAGAATCAGGAAGCAGGGTGATATCTTCGCCCAGAAATAACACGAGGGAGGCAAGCCCACGGGACCCGGAAGCAAGCCTAGGAGACTGGGATAACAACAACGAGAGCCGCGCCGAGTCCTCCCGCGCAGAAACGGAACTAGCCGCACCAGAAACCCTTGATAGCGTTCCACCGGAATCGGACTGCAGACAAAAACCGGTGGAACTGCGAAAATCAAACAGGCAGGTGAAACGACCTGCATATCTACGCGAAGATGTTACCGCACCCCTCAAACGGAACCTAGGGGGGAGGGGTGTTATGAACTAACCAAAACCATTTAATAAAACTTATTAACATTATGTTAAGCAGGCTTGAAATCCTGCACTTTGGATTGGCCCTTGGATAGCGAACTGGGATTGGTCCTCACGGAGCAACCTGATTGGCTATTAGTTTAACATCTTTCATTGGGCAAAAGTTAAGCATGTGGACACAGGTCATTGGTTAACAGGTCAGTAGCTAGCTCTATAAAAGGGCTACTGCTGCTCAAGGGTTTTGCTCTCTATTTCTGATCCTTAATAAAGAGTTGAAGTTCACTAAGTCACTGACTCGTCTCAATTACTTGCACCCATGCACAGAACTTAACAGTCTATTTAGAAGTAGGAAAAGATGTCAAGCATAGAGAGTAAGGAAGATAGCCTTGATGGAAATATGCGGGAACCATAAACTAGCCAAAATATTTTTTTAAAATAGGATATTCAGAAATGGTTCAGAGCAGAGGTGGTATTCAGCAGGTTCTGACCAGTTCTGGAGAACCAGTAGTGGAAATTTTGATTAGTTCGGAGAACTGGCAAATAACATCTCTGACTGGAGATTTTACAGAATTCTTCCCCTGCCACGCCCACCAAGCCATGCCCACAGAACCGGTAGTAAAAAAATTTGAATCCCACCACTGGTTCAAAGGCCTCCCTAATTCACAAAACAAAGAGGAGGTGCACCACAATGGTACTTACAAGGTTCTGTTATTATAGCAATCTCAATAAAAGCAATTTCAGCCTTGTTGTCTGGTCTGGCCTACCTAGAGAGGCTGATATCAAGTGTAGTAGCAGAGACAGCCACTGCTCATTATACTGTGTTGTGAAATTAAGGAGTTTTCATCATGTCTTCTGATTGCTAGTTGGTGTTAATGGATGCATTCTGCTAGTCCTCTGCCATGCACTGAATGTTGTAGATCAGGGGTCCCCAACCACCGGGCCGCGGACCGGTCCCGGTCCATGGAGCACTCTGTACCGGGCCGCAAAGGAAAAAAAAATAAAAAAATGGCGGCTTTCTTCGCCTTCGGTGAATGCTGCTGGGATCGGGGATCAAGGACACAAATGAGAGAAGGGGAGGGAGGAAGCAACTGAAGCCTGTCCTGGTCTCTGGCTCAGTGGCTTCGGCTTCCTCCCGCCTCATTCCTCTCTCAGTCGCTCTCTCGCTCCTCCACCAGCCCAGGAAGAAACTGCTTCAAAGAAGCCGGGGGGGTGGGCTTTTCCTGTCGGTGCAGCTCCTCCGAAGCGCCCGTTTCACCCCCACCCCGCCGCCAATCAATCCAGGTTCAATCCAGTGCTCCGTTCTGCCTGCCTGCCTGCCTTCGTTTCTGCTAGTTTCGGAGCAGCTTCGGCTGAGAATAATAACTATTCGCCTCTTTTTCTCAGCGAAGCTGCTCCGAAACTACCAGAAACCAAGGCAGGCAGGCAGGCAGGCAGGCAGAACGGGCACTGGATTGAACCACGGGCGGCGGAGCGGGGCGGGCGGGGTGAACGGGCGCTTCGGAGGATCCGAAACCACCAGAAACGAAGGCAGGCAGGCAGAACGGAGCACTGGATTGAACCGCGGGCGGCAGGGCGGGGCGGGGCGGGGTGAACGGGCGCTCGGAGAACTGCGCTCGAAACCACCAGAACGAAGGCAGGCAGGCAGAACGGAGGATTGAACCGTGGGCGGCGGGGTGGGGGTGAACGGGCGCTTTGGGGAAGCTGCGCCAACAGGAAAAGCCACCCTGCCGGCTTCTTTGAAGCAGTTTCTTCCTGAGCTGGTGGAGGAGTGAGAGAGCGACTGAGAGAGGAACGAGGCAGACACCTGAGGGATGAGGCTGAGGGAGGGAGGGAGACACCTGAGGGATGGGGCTGATGAAGGCAGGGCCGAGAGGCGAGGCTTCTCAGCCGTCCTGCAGGGACTATCTGTTGCTCAGGGTTGCAATGAGGAGGCATTGGCGTTCCCTGAACTTGGTGGTTTGCTGGCAGACGTTTTATTACCCGACTAGGTAACAACATCAGATGTTACCTAGTCAGATAATGAACGTCTGCAAGCAAACCACCAAACTCGACTCCCCAAACTCCCCCGGTCCTTGAAAAAGTGTTTCTGAGTGAAACTGGTCCCTGGCACAAAAAGGTTGGGGACCACTGTTGTAGATGACTCCCAATTTTTCTTCTGAGGCTGCTGGGTCTTTTGGGTAACTTAAAATGTTTTGGAGGGCTTTAGTTGATTGTGTGCTATGATGATGCCATGGGGTAATAATAGTCTGTTGGTGGTTTCTGAGATGTTTTTGATGTATGGCACTGTTATCCTTTTCACAGATTATGTTGTTGTGTTATATTGAGTTGAGTGGCCAGGCACTTTTTTATTAAGTTATGTGAATATCCATTTTGTTGGAAAACGTTGTATAGATCTGTTTCCTTTTTCTGATGTTCAAGTTGCTGCAGTATGTTTGTGTTCATCTAAATAATATTCTTAAACAGCTTCTCCTGTGGGACCTGGGGTTGTTATTTAGGTAGTAGAGTATTTGGTTGGTTTATGAGAGTCTTGCGTTTCTAATTTGCTATCGCTGCCTCTGCTGATAAGGATACCCAGGAAGAGGGTTTTTTTTCCCTTTCCTAGTGAGTTTTATTCCTCTGAAGATGTTGTTGATGGTTTCTCTAGTTGGTCCTTTTTATTATGAAAAATGTGTCATCTACATACCGGATCTATACTTTGGATTATATGCATGGGAGTGCTATGATAATCCATCTAGCAGACAGATTGCTGCAATAGTCATGAGATAGTCAAGAAATGAACCATCTGTTTTGATATCTTGGCACTGAGGATTTGTTCTTACAAACTTTAATTAAATGAAATTTACAAATTCTGGTTTATAGATGAAGGACTTTAAAGAAAGTTTTATCAATGTAACTACTGAGGAGACTCCCAGCTAGCAGGTCTGAGAGCAGAAGTTAAATACAGCAAACCCTATCTTGTTTGTGTTCAGTTTGAGATGGTGGGGGGAAATAAAATTATGAACAAGAAAGAAACAACATTGGCCGAACTAAAACCAGGCAAAGATATTTAAGCCCAGCTATTTTTGAAAATTTAAGTTTTAAGAGAGGAAAGAATTTAAATGTTCCCTGTAGTATAATTTGTAGGGCTGACGGTCCAAAATCCAATACTTTTGTGGAATTGCTGAGCCAGTCCTATCAAAAGTAGGCAATCCAAGAGTCATGTAAAGTTATGGTTGTAGAGATGCATCAATCCAGAAGTTAATGAGGTTATATATGATCCAATAAATTTGCTAGCTGGTCTCCTTTGCCTACTGATCAGCAACCCTGATACCTGATAATACTTCTTTAAACATTCTCTTTAACATTTCTTTCAAATGAATTTTCTTTCATTAATGCATCAAATGTTTTTGCTACTTTCATTTGTATTTTTAATCTCGAAAAGTACTAAAATAATATGGAAGAAAAAAAAGGAGCCTAAGAAGTTTACCCTTCTTCCCATTTCTAACAATGTGCATTGCTAATTGGATTTGAAGGTTCATTTTACACAGCCAAATGTCTTCAGGAGACAACAAAATGTTTCAATGAGGTAGAGAAGCTTCTTCAAGATGCTTACTTGCCAGAGAATCCTTTTCATGAGCCCCCAGGAGAGTGAGATGGATAGGGAAGTATGTGATGTGAGTTGCTTTATCCTCTGGAAGGAGATGTTCTTGTTTAATGCAGCACAGCAGGGGGGGGAAAGAAGACATCAGAACCCAAGATCTTCCTCTCAAAGAACAATTCAGACCATATCCCTTCCCCCAAACTGATCTATTTTCCTTCCTTGTATCTCCAAAAAATAAAATTAGTAAAAGCTCCCAGAATAATTTACAAACTGAAAAACTTTCTCAATTTTGTTTTACATTGTGTCATTTTTAAAATAGCACACACATACACACAAGTATTTGATTTGCAGGTGCTAATTGTGTGATCTAGCAAATATGTGGCATCTTCACTCTGCCAGACTTATAATTCCCTGTAGAAGTATCACTCCATCTGGACAATTAAAAACAGCAAAAGAAATAATCCTGCATATTATACCAGTGGGTCTAACCAATCCGACTTTCTGGCAATTAGAGACAAATAAGAAACCCACAAGCAGGATAAATGGGCAATTTTAAAATTCAGTAGACATTAATATACTACTTTACATTGCATTTGGCTTAATTATGGAAACCCAAAATACACTCATGCACCAATTTGGCTTATATTAAAAAGGGTTTTTAAAAAAGGAAGTGTCATATTGAAGAATATGAAAAGATTTGGACTTTCCCAGAAGTATCTTTTCCACTGTGTGGGGAAAAATACTGTATAGAACAGGTAGGCCTTTACAAAAAAAAGCAACCAAGATCTTCTTCCCATGTTCTCATGGCTACTATCTTCAGGTGAATTGAAAGCTCCCAAACCAGCAATGCACCCTAGAGGGCACCCTTGCCTTATAGAATCTTGTCCTGCCCATCTGAAGGTTTAGTGCAGAGGTCTCCAAACTTGGCAACTTTAAGACTTGTGGACTTCAATTCCCAGAAGAATTCTGGAAGTTGAAGACCAAAAATCTTAAAGTTGCCACGTTTGGAGACCCCTGATTTAGTGTTCTGATAGTGCAGGCTACCAATTAGAGGCTCTTATTATTACTTTTCTCACTGCTGAATTATATAGAGTTTCTCACATAGCCTTGAGTTAGCAGAAAACTATCAGCATGAAATTTGTATTTGCATTGGCCATTTCCTATCCTGCTTTTTTAGCCGCGTTCTGATTCATTGCCAAATGATGCTGTCCTGATTTTGCATGTTTGGCATGTGACAGGCAAAGCATGTAGTTTATTTCTCTGGCTTTGCTGTTCTCTTTCTCTGGCCCATCACTGGATGGCAAGAAAGACATCCACTAAACATGATGCTTCCTCTGGAATGGAATGGATCTGGCTAGAGGATTAGGTCTATCCTGTCTCTAGGCACCTTCCTGTGCAACTTGTCTTCTTCCATCCCATTCTGTGGATATCTGAGATGATTTCTTTGCCCATGGTGTCAGGATTCCGGCAGTTGCCCTAATTAAATCACGCCACCAGATGGTCGGGCCCCACTTGTCCAGCCAGGAAACATTTCTATGTTTTCTAGATTTGCCAGATGGTTTGTTTGGAAAGCAATGAGGGGATTGCTTCCTCATTTCATTGTTACACTACTTTAGCCTTTTAGATTATAGGCTAAAGACATCATTTCACTGCCCACACCACTTCACTGGATACACAATTTCAAGCTCCAACAAGTTGTTGTTGTTAGTTGCGAAGTCGTGTCCGACCCATTGCGACCCCATGGACAATGTTCCTCCAGGCCTTCCTGTCCTCTGCCATCCCTCAGAGTCCATTTAAGCTCATGCCAATTGCTTCAGTGACTCCATCCGGCCACCTCATTCTCTGTCGTCCCCTTCTTCTTTTGCCCTCAATCTTTCCCAGCATTAGGCTCTTCTCCCGTGAGTCCTTCCTTCTCTTTAGGTGGCCAAAGTATTCGAGTTTCATCTTCAGGACCTGGCCTTCTAAAGAGCAGTCAGGGTTGATCTCCTCCAAGACTGACCGGTTTGATTGCCTTGCAGTCCAAGGGACTCACAGCAGTCTTCTCCAGTACCATAGTTCAAAGACCTCAATTGTTTGGCACTCAACCTTTCTTATGGTCCAACTTTCACAGCCATACATTGCAACTGGGAAAACCATATCCTTGACTCTATGCACTTTCATTGGCAGGGTGATGTCTCTGCTTTTTAGTATGCTGTGTAGATTTGCCTAGCTTTCCTCCCCATGAGCGTCTTTTAATTTCTTGGCTGCAGTCCCCATCTGCAGTGCTCTTGGAGCTCCAACAAGTAGTTTTCCGTATATTTTACATGCCACTCTTCAGGGAGACAACCATAAAATGACAGTAAATGAGGCTTAACAGGGACTGGAGTAAAGGAGAGAACATGCCCACATTAGCGTAAGCTGCCCCCTGATCTCATCCATTATATGTCACCTGACTTCACATCTGATGAATAGCAAAGTGGGATCATTTAACCTATTTTATACCTGTCCTTGGATTCTATTAGTTCAGGGGTGTCAAACTCACGTCACGTTGGCGTCACGTGACGTATCAGGACTTTTTTCTCCTTTGCTTAACCAGGCATGGGCGTGGCCAGTGCATGACACATACAGCCCACGGGCTGGAAATTTGACAGCCCTGTATTAGTTGAAGAAAAAAGAATAGTAAAAGTATTTACTATAGTAGTATTTTACTATAATAGTAAAAGTTCTTTAACCCAAGTTTGGTTACTTAGGTCATTTCATTCATGAGCTGAGGACACAATTTTTAGAGTTGTGGTGGGGTAAATAGTTGCCACATCATATTTGTACTGAAGTTAAAGAAAGCAGGAAAAGACATCTTACATACCGATCTGCTGAACATTTAGACTTGGATCTGTTTTGCCTTTTTGTAAAGGAGGCACAAGGCTAGTTTTATTCTTTTATTGTTACTTTCCTTGAAAGCCCATTGGACAAAAATTAGAATAATAAAAAACAAGCATTAAAAATTGATCTCAAGAACTGTTTTCTATTTCAGTGTAAGCCAGTCTACAGCTTAATCTCTTGCTTGCTTTTTTCATTATGTCTTCTTCAGTTAGGCCAGGGGTCTTCAAACTTGACAACTTTAAGACTTGTGGACATCAACTCCCAGAATTCCTCCTCCAGTCATGTTAGCTCAGGAATTCTGGGAGTTGAAGTCCACAAGTCTTAAACTTGCCAAGTTTGAAGACCCTTGGGTTAGGCTATTATCATCATTTACCTTCTCTATTTTCTTCATTTAAAACAAGATGATTCCTGAAAAGTTCTGGATTCCAACGCTCAGCTTCAACTGTCAGATTCTGCTGGTCACCAAGAATACATACATATCTTAGACTAATATATTGACTAGAATAATGTACCTAGAAATGAGTACAGATACCATGGCGTTGTTTTAATCATAACTCATTTAGATACATATATTTATTGTCAAATGTAGTTCTGCCTCCCTTGGCAGGCCAACTCATTGCAATTTTCAGAGCAACAATAAATAGCATTAGATAGCACCAGTTAAAGGAATACAAGCATAAATAATATCAGGGAAAGTATACATAAAATCCAAACCAGCCATCATACATTATGAGGGCTCATATAAAAACTAGGTTTCATTTAAGACTAGAAAGTGCAAGTGAGGTCTGCATCCTTGACCTCAACAGGAGGCCGCTTGCAAAGAGTTTTCTTAAACTACAATTAGTGATGCATTTTTCATATTTTTATGGGGCTAATACAAGACAATATATGACTCCTGTATTACAAAAGCTTCATGTTTTTATTGCAGAGATTGAGTTCAAATATCCTACATTACCTTGTACCAGAGTATCTGAAATATACATATTTTTTCATATGGTCTTGCATATGTTTGGGGGAGGCCATTCTTGCTATCCTACTAATACAGGCCATTTGTTTGACAAGAACTTGAGAGAAACCTTCTGGGTTTCCAAAAGGAAAGCTTTTCAGTTCTTCTTCTGATGACTTTTTGACCACATTTTGTTGAATAAGCTACAATTGACTAAGGTCATACATTGTATTAACCATAAACAGGCAGTAAAAATTAAATAAACTATGTCTCAGAGCACTGTGTGAACTTAGTTAAAATGATACTAAGAACATCTCTCTGGTTTGATCTTGTGATAGGAAAGACCCTTTTTCAAAATATTCAGATCTGAACTTAAATTTCAGCTTGGATTGGCTTCATTGATTATATTAGATAAGATCTGCATTTTGTACTTCTAACCACATCCACAGATGGGGCATTTAAGACAAAGTAACCAGAAGCAGGCAGGGAATAGGGAGAAGGGCTGTTAGCAAAATAGAGTGGAGGGGGGGAGAATGTGCTGTGTTATTGAAAGTACCTCCAAAACTTAAACCGCCTGCCCTTCAGGTACGCAACTTTCACAGGATCTATGGGGAAGGAGGTGTTTTTAATTTCTCTGAAAGTGTTATCTTGGATACCTTCCAGGGCCTAATCAATCACCAATGTCTTAGAGTTGGGAGAGTCCAAGTAGTTAGAACAGGTTTTTCAAATGAAGGTTTTTTTCAAAGACAAATAACCTATTTTGGAAGGAGACGAAAGGAACATGCAGAATTTACTGCCTGGGGATGATTGTGGAGAGAGAAAAAGGACGGGGGTGAAAAAATGGTAAAATTCCAGGAATGGCTTCTAGTCAAAATTTTGCTTTCTTATTATTTATTTTTTCTACTCAAATCTAATATTCCCCTGAAATGAAATATTGGCAACATTTCACACATAATGTCTTCCATTGTGTAACTCTGTTCCAGCATTCAGTGATGTGATTCACACATTGTAGGAAGCCATAGTTGCTTAACAATGGTTTATTAAATAAGACACAAGTGGCTGGGATCACACATTAAACTATAAATCATTGTTTAGAACAGTGGTTCGCATAACCCTTTCTTCACCAGGGACCCCCTTTAACTACCTTTTGTTGCCACAGATCACCAAAACTTAACTCAAGATTTAAATCATAACATTTCTTTAAGCCTTTGCAGACCCCCTGTGATGACATAATGCCTCCCTGGGGTCCCCACAGATTGAGAACCAATGGCTTAGAAATAATGTTTAGGCACATATAACATTGAGATGTAGTTTGTTCAATGAACCCAATTAGTGTTTAGTTTGGAATTCCAAGAGAGAGAGGAGGGAGGGAGAGGGAGGGAAAGAGAGAGGGTGGAAGGGGGAGAGGGAGGGAGGGAGGGAGGGAGAGACAGGCATGCACACACTTATACACACATACTTACACACACAAAATCTTGTGGTCAAATGGCTGTTTTCCTTATTTTAAAGTGGTGAGTGGAAACACAGATGTGCCAAAATGAAGAACCATAGTCATAAATCAAAATGGCTCAAAACATAATGATCTTATAGCCAGAAAGTTTTATGTTAAAGTTTAGTGTTCCTAAAAGGTCATTTTAATATTTTCACAACAGCATTAATGCTAGCTGTTGGAAAATACCGTGTTTCTCATATAATAAGGCTGGGTCTTATTTTTTTTTGAGCCCCGAAAAAATGGCTAGGCCGTCTTTTCGGGGGTGACTTAATTCCCCCCCCCTTGCATCTTCGGGCGGGCGGCGATGGCTTGGATGTTAACCTCCGGGGTTGGTGGGGCACTTTGTATCGGGGTCAACGCAGGCAGCACCATATCCGAGTGTGCAACAAAAGTACTTCCTAACAGCAAGCCCCCCCCACACCATTCCCCCCCATTTCGCATGTTTTAATATAGGCCTTAATTTGGGGGGAGGGGCTTAATTTTATTTCATGCCTATAAAACATGCTGGGACTTCCTATTGAGGGAGGCCATATTGTTGGAGAAACAGGGTAGTTCTTTCTTTAGTCTTACGTAGACAGAAGCTTCAATCCAAAAAGAAGTCACTTCGGCGGAAAAACAAATCTGGTCACGTTGCCAACTTCAAAAGCCGATACAAAAATTTATGCCACTATAAAAACTGAATGCACCAATTATCACATTAAACAAGAATAAAACCTACGCACAAAATTCCACCTGTGCTTTCTACAATTTTGTAAACAACAAACTAAAAGACTCAAGGTCCATTCCACCCCTGAATGGACCTAATGGTAAAGACTGCAATGACGACACTATTAAAGCCAACCTCGTTAACACATTCTTTGGCTCAGTATTTGTAAACAGCAATGGATCATGCCCAGTATTTCCTAGTCAAACCACAGACAGCTACAATGATCTAATACACATCGATTTTACAGAACACAATGTTGAAAAAGCACTACGCAATCCAAAACCATCTCTATCTATTGGACTGGATGGAATATGTGCCTACTTCTTTAAAAAGCTATCCACTGCCATAGCCGAACCTCTAAGCATAATCATTGAAAAATCTTTCAGGACCAGCTCCTTGCCAAAACTATGGTCACAAGCCACGGTCATCCCCATCTTCAAAAAGGGAGACTCCAGCCTAGTTGAAAATTACAGACCAATCTCTTTATGCTGCGTCACTTGTCATGGAATCAATTATTAACCAATCCATTATCCTCCACTTGGAGACAAACAACCTACTCTCTAATAAACAATTTGGTTTCAGGAAAAAACTATCATGTAATCTGCAACTCTTACACTGCAAAAACATATGGACTACACAACTCGATCAGGGCAAAGCAATAGACGCAATCTACATAGACTTCTGTAAAGCCTTTGATTCAGTGGTACACGACAAACTACTACTAAAACTAAAATCTTATGATATCTCTGGACATCTACATAACTGGATAGAAGCATTCCTGTCAAACAGACAACAAATGGTCAAAATTGGGAGCGTCCTATCAAATTCTGTACCTGTCAACAGTGGTGTCCCCCAAGGCAGTGTTTTAGGACCAATTCTCTTCATACTCTACATAAATGACCTCTGTGATCATATCAAGAGCAACTGCGTTCTCTTCGCTGGTGATGTAAAGCTATTCAACACCACAGACAATACTGCTACCCTTCAAAAAGACCTCAACTATGTATCAGAATGGTCAAACAAATGGCAACTTCAAATCTCAACAAATAAATGCTCTGTCCTACATATTGGCAAAAAAAATCAGAAAATAAAATACAGGCTGAATAGTCAAGACCTTGTTGATGATCCAAACTCTGTCAAGGATCTTGGAGTACTCATCTCTAATGATCTAAGTGCTAGAGCCCACTGTAACTTCATCGCCAAAAAGATGTTAAGAGTTGTTAACCTAATCCTACGTAGCTTTTTTTCTGGTAATATTACACTAATAACTAGAGCATACAAAACATTTGCTAGACCAATACTCGAATACAGCTCATCAGTCTGGAACCCACATTACATATCTGATATTAACACAGTTGAGAAAGTCCAGAAATATTTCACAAGAAGAGTTCTCCACTCCTCTACTCGTTGCAGAATGCCTTATGCCACCAGACTTGAAATTCTAGACCCAGAAAACCTAGAACTACACTGCCTTCAGTACGATCTAAGTATAGTATATAAAATCATACATTGCAATGTCCTACCTGTCAATGAATACTTCAGCTTCAGTCATAACAATACAAGAGCACACAATAGATACAAACTCAAGGTTAATCGCACCAAACTTGTTTGCAGGAAATACAACTTTAGCAACAGAGTGGTCAATGTCTGGAATACTCTACCTGATTCTGTGGTTTCTTCCCCAAAGCCCAAAAACTTTAACCTTAGACTGTCTACTATTGACCTCACCTCTTTCCTAAGAGGTCTGTAGGGGGCATGCATAAGTGCACCAAAGTGCCTACCATCCCTGTCCTATTGTTTCTTTTATTTTTATTTTTCTTATATGTATCCATGTATTCATAACTATATTTTTACTTATACCTATTATCTTGTAAGCAATTGACAAAAATAAACAAAAATAAAAAATAAAAATAAACAATGACCACAGCAAAGATTGAAAGTAATTAACTGCCATGAAGAAGAAATGTCACATTTCCTGATAGCAGCTTGATGCTTTTGATTTATGCAACTCATTTATCTTTACCAAAAATAATGTCAAACTCTTGCTGCAAAAGTTTGAGGCCTCCTGTGAATTGCGAAAAAATATAATGTACGGAAAATTTGCTTTCAGATCACACCTACAAAAAGAGACTGGATAACTGAATTTGTTACAGATCTGAAATTAAAGAAGAGTCTTGTGGCTTTGGTATGTTGACCAAAACTTTGATGTTTCAAACGTAAGAAAGAAGAAACTGCAGGAGCAGTTAGAGATTATCCCCCCAACCTTTTGGAAGTACTACTGATCTATACGGAGCAGCATAATTCTCTCACAACTGAAAGTTATGAGACATAGCAGGAATAATACTTTGGATTTGGCCATCAGCTATGATATAAAAAATTATGGGAAGGAAGGAGACTAGCAGTATCACCAGCTGCATGGCTTTGGCCTTAAAAACAGAAGTAGGAGCAAACAAAAAACCCTGGAAGCAGCGCATGGTGAATGGAAACAATGAATGTCTCTAGAAAGAATGCAGAGAAGAGCAACCAGGATGATTAGGGGACTGGAGACTAAAACATATGAAGAACAGTTACAGGAACTGGGCATGACTAGTCTAGTGAAGAGAAAGACCAGGGGAGTCATGATAGCAGTGTTCCAATATTTGAGGGGCTGCCGCAGAGAGGAAAGGATCAAGCTATTTTCCAAGGCACCTGAAGGCCAGACAAGGAATAATGGATGGAATCTGAACAAGGAGAGATTTAACCTGGAAATAAGGAGAAATTTTCTGACAGCGAGGACAATCAACCAATGGAACAGCTTGCCTCCAGAGATTCATCACTGGATGCTTTCAAGAATAGACTGGACTGCCATCTGTCAGAAATGGTGTAGGGTCTCCTGCTTGGGTGGTGGGGGGTTGGACTAGATGACCTACAAGGTCCCTCCCAACTCTGTTATTCAATCCTATTCTAAATAGTAAGACAATATGTTAAGAGTATCAATAGTATTAACTCTGGGCCTAAAACATCTGAAGAGTTACTAATAGGGTTGATTTAATTAAGTCAACAGAAAATTATCACAAAAATACACAAAGCCTGCCACTGTTAAGCAAATACAAAGATATCTTTTCACAGAATTAGGTGTATCCCAGCTCATATCACTATTAGTAAAGGTACACGGACAATAATACTTGCCAATAGAATTATATCAGTAGCACTGAATACAAAACTGAAAGCAAACCTGGTCAGAGGATCAATATGTGAGATGGGTGGCCACATAAAACTGTGAAAAAGAAAGAAGAGGGGGAAAAAAGAAATGAAGTGAAGGAAGTTTCAGAATTTGCCTATATTCTAAACCAGGGGTCTCCAACCTTGGCAACTTTAAGACTTGTGGACTTCAACTCCAAAGCTGGCTGAGGAACTCTGGGAGTTGAAGTCCACAAGTCTTAAAGTTGCCAAGGTTGAGACCCTGTTCTAAACAATTTCAAAAATGCATTCAAAGAGAACCTTAACAATTCCTGACATGAGTGGAACTCTATGGAGAACCAACAGGCATGAAGATATTTGTGGGATCCTTGGTGCTCTCTGAGCTTGGTTGTTTTCTTGAAGATGTTTCATTACCAAATGATGATGTTACCTAGTTTGGTAATGAAACATCTGAGAGAAAACAACCAAGGACCTCACAGTTCAACCCTGAGCTACAAATATTCTCTTCTATCAGTACAAAGATATTACTTAAATGTTTCAGCTTGGTATGAACACTAGAACTAGATGAAGACGGATTACATTTGAAACACTAACTGGTCAATATAGTTTTAAACACATGGATTGTGTTCTGCACCTTTTTATTTCACCATGCAACATCTGATGAAGATATTTCAGGAACCATGGAGCACTACAGAAGAAGAATGTGATCATATGGTAATTGCAGATAGACCAACACTGATATCCCCAAAAGGGAATTGTGGGAAAGTTCATTCCCAACTTGGCTGTCTACTCTACAACACAAATCTGAGGACAAGGATGTCATCCGACAGTAGAACACTAACCGATATGACACGGATGTAAATTACATAAGAATTCTCTAAGTACAACACTTGTTTTGAAATGTTATGATACTTCGAAAAGCATCCACTAAAGCTTTCAAGGACAACCTGGTGTTCTCTTTTGTTCCAGGAATATGATGGGTCATGGCTGCCTGTTGCATATGTATCATATTCACTGACCCTTACAAATGTACGCTGAAGTGAGAACTAATTAACACTCCCCCTAAGATATAATAATTGTTCCATTTCAATAATATGGCTTTTACTTCAATTTTAATCAGACAAAGCATACCTCACAAACCAAATGGTGAATATCAACGAGTATTGAGATTCAGAAATTCATATGAACAGCATAGAACAAAGACATCCAGTGAGCCATCAAGTGTGGCAACAAATTGCAAAGACCACTAAAGAAGATGAAATTCTTAGGACGGTTTGTGAGGTAATCCTAGGACATGCAAAGGATTATATAATGTATGTGCTCTTGATACCTCTTTTCTGGGCTTTCAAAATATAAAGATGTGCTTCTCCAAGGATACAGCATCATGAAACCTTCATTATGACAAGTCACAATTTTAGCCTGCATGAAGGTCACACAGGAATTAAGAAGTCCAAAAGGCAAACCAGAATCAATCTGCACTGACTTACCATAAACTCCAACACTGAAATGTGGATTGTTCACTGTTCTCAGATATACTGTAATATAAATCAGATTTTCTCAGATATACTGTAATCAGCCCAAGCATTGACCTGTTCACTCTACATAATAAATACTGTGATAATGGATTACTTTTCAAGTTATCCAGAAATTACTTAACTAGAAAACTTATTATTGCAAAAGAATATTAAGTACATTGAAACTATGATTATTGGACATAGCATACCACAAACGGTGACACATATAATGGTTCACAATTTGTTGGCATTACATTTAAAAGTTTAGCCACAGCACATAGGTTTGAACATGTAACTTCAATTTCCAAATGTGATAGATTTGCAGAATGTTGTATAAGGATTGTCAGAACTTTCTTGAAAAAAGCTGGAGATGCTAAAAAAAGATCTTTGTATTCTAGGAACTATAGGGCATTTCCTTTGTAATGTTCTTAACTAAGCTTTTGTTTAGGAGAAATAATGATATATACACTACTCAAAAAAATAAAGAGAACACAAAAATAAGACATCCTAGATCTAAATGAATGAAATATTCTTATTAAATATTTTGTTCATTACATAATTGAATGTGCTGAAAACAAAGTCACACAAAAATTATCAATGGAAATCAAATTTAGCAACCCATGGAGGTCTGGATTTGGAGTTACACTCAAAATTAAAGTGGAAAAAAACACTACAGGCTGATCCAACTTTGATGTAATGTCCTTAAAACAAGTCAAAATGAGGCTCAGTAGTGTGTGTGGCCTCCACGTGCCTGTATGACCTCCTTACAACGCCTGGGCATGCTCCTGATGAGGTGGCGGATGGTCTCCTGAGGGATTTCCTCCCACATCTGGACTAAAGCATCCCCCAACTCCTGGACAGTCTGTGGTTCAACGTGGCGTTGGTGAATGGAGCGAGACATGATGTCCCAGATGTGCTCAATTGGATTCAGGTCTGGGGAACGGGCAGGCCAGTCCATAGCATCAATGCCTTCGTCTTGCAGGAACTGCTGACACACTCCAGCCACATGAGGTCTAGCATTGTCTTGCATTAGGAGGAACTCAGGGCCAACCGCACCAGCATATGGTCTCACAAGGGGTCTGAGGATCTCATCTCGGGACCTAATGGCAGACAGGCTACCTCTGGTGAGCACATGGAGGGCTGTGCGGCCCCCTAAAGAAATGCCACCCCACACCATTACTGACCCACTGCCAAACCGGTCATGCTGGAGGATGTTGCAGGCAGCAGAACATTCTCCACGGCGTCTCCAGATCCTGTCATGTCTGTCACATGTGCTCAGTGTGAACCTGCTTTCATCTGTGAAGAGCACAGGGCGCCAATGGCGAATTTGCCAATCTTGGTCTTCTCTGGCAAATACCAAACGTCCTGCACGGTGTTGGGCTGTAAGCACAACCCCCACCTGTGGACGTCGGGCCCTCATACCACCCTCGTGGAGTCTGTTTCTGACCGTTTGAGCAGCCACATGCACATTTGTGGCCCGCTGGAGGTCATTTTGCAGGGCTCTGGCAGTGCTCCTCTGGTCCCTTTTTGCACAAAGGCAGATGTAGTGATCCTGATGCTGGGTTGTTGCCCTCCTACAGCTTCCTCCATGTCTCCTGATGTACTGGCCTGTCTCCTGGTAGCGCCTCCATGCTCTGAACACTATGCTGACAGACACAGCAAAGCTTCTTGCCACAGCTCGCATTGATGTGCCATCCTGGATGAGCTGCACTACCTGAGCCACTTGTGTGGCTTGTAGACTCCGTCTCATGCTACCACTAGCGTGAAAGCACCGCCAGCATTCAAAAGTGACCAAACCATCAGCCAGAAAGCATAGGAACTGAGAAGTGGTCTGTGGTCACCACCTGCAGAACCACTCCTTTATTGAGGATGTCTTGCTAACTGCCTATGCTTTCCACCTGTTGTCTATTCCATTTGCACAACAGCATGTGAAATTGATTGTCAATCAGTGTTGCTACCTAAGTGGACAGTTTGATTTCACAGAAGTGTGATTGACTTGGAGTTACATTGTGTTGTTTAAGTGTTCCCTTTATTTTTTTGAGCAATGTATTTCCATGGTAGATCCATGAAAATCCTATGAGAATATTGTGGTATTGAGAGAAAGATTCAATCCTTGCCACAATGATAAATTGGTATCTTTTTGTTCATTCTTTCATCTGGTCCGATGAACTATGGACTAAGCCAAAGTGATACCACAAAGCTTGCCACAATCCTACTGAAACGAAACAGAATCAGAAGTTTCTTTAATGACACTGAATCTACTTTTTTTATAGAGAGATACAAAACAGTTTAAAGTATTACCAATAGAAAACTTAGAACAATCAATACTAACTGAGAGTGCCAAAGGATATCTGAATGCTACAATATGCAGATATCACATGCAGATATGCAAGGTGCCAAAATGATAGGGTTATATTTAGCAAGATAGGTGTGTGATGAAATTGGTATTTACCCAAGTTACAGGGAGTAATATGTTCCTTGCAATATGTTAATTTCTTTTTCGTTCCAAGTCAGAATTGAGTGCAAACAAATTTTAAGAAGTACACTTGATGTAATGGAATGCGTGGATGACTTGTCCTTGGGGAACGAGGAGCAGAGATGCTGTATATTTAAGAAACAATCAGACAAAAGAGGCAGGAGCCCCCAGTAGCTTAGCTGTCAGAGAAATAAACTTTGGAAGGATCCACCATAATTGATCAGCCAGTTGAAAGTGATGGCGGGAAGTTTATACTTTCAGACTTGCAAGATTCTGTTAATGTACCCCTATAATAAAGTAAAATTAATCAATCTAGTCATATGTCCAGTCAGTGATCTGGCAGGACAATTGGTTCATCTCTGTTATCACTACCTCTTACTGAGTTTCCAGATATTTACAGCCCAAACCAGTCTTTGATTATACTAGTATATAAATATGATAAATAAATCTGGGAACTCTGTCCAAACTATTCTAATCTTGGTTATTGTCTCTTGTGGAAAAGACAGTTCACTCTGTGGGATAAATAATTATAGAAGCTGAATTTGCACAATCCAATTAACCAGTTTACTGAATTAACACATTGTGAGTAGTTGTACAAAACCCTTGAACCATAAGCCTACAAACAGTTTGGATTTGCACAAGACAATTAACGATGAAAAAGTGTAACTAAGGTTAAATTTAATCAAACATTGTATGTTGTGCAGGTACAGCCAACACATTTATAACTGATCCAGTTACATGTGCCATGTGAACCCAATCTTTGACTGGACTCACACATTGTGAGATGTCATTGTTATTTATTGCATAAAACATAATTAACTAAATTCACAGAATACAATAATCCAAAATCAAGTCACATTACTGCTTAACAGTGGGAAACATCTAAGATACAACCATTATGTAGAATAAAAGCTATCAGGGTGCATTCTGAAGTTAAGCAACATTCAGATTGTGACACTGAAAGTTTTCCTGTATATTAATAAGTGTTTCAACATATACTATCAACATACACTGAACAATACTATTCCTATGCAATGCAGTGATTGTTGTGCTAGAACTGAAGACACTCAAGTTCATTTCCGCTCTCATGTTTGGGAATTCACTGGGATGACTTTGGGCTATTTTCTCTCAGTCCTACTTATTTCACAAATTTGTTTGGGGGATAAAGATTCCTTCAGCTCTATGGAGCAACAACATAAAGCAAAACAGGATATAAATCTAACTACACATAGTCCTTGTTTAGCAACTACAATTGGGGCTTGGTCACTAAGTTGCTAAAAGAAACACCACATCCAGTGGAGGTATGCTATTGGTTCGGCCAAAACCAGTAGTAAAAAATAGCTTCCCACGATCAGCAGAGAGGAGGGAAAAAAGAAAACCCGCCCGTGATCCGCCCCTGCCCTTTTCTCTTCTTTACCCTCTCAGCTGATTAACACTGCAGGCCTCAGCTGGTGTGAGGAAAGCTGTTAGGTGTGCAGGCATTATTATGTGTGTGTCCCTGCATGCACGGTCATTGAACCGGTAGTGGAACAGGTAGGATCCCACTGCTGATCACATCAATTTTATCTTCTCTATTAAACTTTCTTTGTTGCAGGTGAGTTGCAAAGCATGCAAATGATGATCCTGTGACCAAGAGGCACTTTGTTTATCACAAATGTGCCCTGGTTGTAAAACACCCAAATGACAATTATGTGACCATGGCAGGGGTGGGATTCAATTTTTTAAATAACTGGTTCTGTGGGCGTGGCTTAGGTGGTAGGCGTGGCTTGGTGGTAATGTGACTGGCTGGGCGTGGCCAACTCAGCGTCACTCACATATAAGCACGCATCTCCTCGCCTGGCCTCTCGTGACTGTGGAGATGCTGCAACAGTTGTAAGTGTGAAAAATGTTTATAAGTCACTTTTTTTCAGTGCCATTGTAACTTTGAATGGTCACTCCACACAAGCAAAGTACCAGCAAAGGAGGGGGAAAAACTCCAGAGAAGTTCTTGAGACAGGAAGTCTAGTCCTGCCAAGAATGTAATAAGAGTTAATGGAGAGGCAGTTTCTGTAAGCAACACCAGAATGTTTTCTTCCTGCCTTCCTTACAGGATTAGGCCAGTAATTTCTTCTAACAACGGGTCTCCGAACTGCTTAGAATGTTAACAACCTGTTCACTAGAACGGGTAGAACAGGTAGAATCCCACCCATGGACCATGGTAATAAATGCGAGGATTGGTCACAAAGATTTTCTTCTACTCCATCATAACTTTGAACAGTTGCTTAACAAGTGAATAAGCAGGGACTACTTATAATTCACACCAGCTCAGTAGTTATGCCATGAATATGACACCTTACAGTATTATGAGCAGGATCTTAGGATCTCCGCCCAAGGGGCTTTTATCTGAAACCTGGCAGTTGGAAGAGAATAGGAGAAGGGGAGAGGTTTGAAGAGGATCAAAGAAGCCCAACACAGCTGTCCTTAGGACACTGTAGCAGTTTTGGACTGGATCTCTAAAAGGTATCTTGGAGCCTGCAGCACCACAAGGACTTTTATGGGAAGAGAATATAAAAGGAAAAACCTCAAAGGGTGGCAATGACTCTGCAATCCAAACCCTACCCTTTTACATGTGGGCAGTTTCATTTGCACAAGCATAGCTCCTGCACAAGCATAGCACCAATTACCACACTTTAAAGCAACAGCATATGATTGCAGGGGGAAATGTAGCAGCCCTGCCTCCTAATTAACTATATTTAGCTTTCACTTCAGCTTTGAAAGTAAAAGCCGAGTTTGGTTCACATGTCATGCTAAGCCACAATTTGGTTAACCATGGCTTGTTGACAAGCCACAATTGGCTGGGTTCTCCTAGTACATTGTGGACTAAAATACCATTTACAAACCTTAATGGCAGCATTCATAGCTTGTTTTATACCATAAACAAACCACATTATAGCTTATGGCAATCTCTGAACTTTGCAAAAGGCTGCACTTGCACGATGCTCTATGGATAAAGGATAAAGAAGTCTTTACTTCTCCATCTGCAGCCAGCTTGTTAACCACCAATGGAAATTCGTCATGTTATTTCAAACCCCCAACAGCCATCACTGTGGCTTTGCAGAAGAGGAATATGAAAACCAGGCTTGCTATGGGTTTCAAAGGCTGGTTTCCACAAATTGGCAAAAGACCACTAGCGTGATTTTGGACATCATGAATCTTAGGCAAGGCCCTAGTTCTGATTATCTAAACTCCATGTAACTCATATTACTCAACATGCTTGCAGGCGGGAGTAAGGGTGAGATGCAGGGTAAAAGGCAATGTCTTTGTTGGAAAAGAATGATTTTGAGGAGTAATATCAGAATTGGGACAAGAGTTTTAGGGCAGAATTTCAAATCTAAACTGAAGCTGAAATGCAAACTGAAAGAAGTGGGGAAATTATATATATATATTTGTCTGTCATGGAATTTACATGGGCACACAAATCTCTTTTTTCCATCAAGAGAAAAATATTCAGAAAGGCAGGCTTGGATCCCTGTTTCCATTACTTTAACCTGCTGTGAACAGGAACGCTCTACCTAAAACATTTTGCTGCACTTCCAGGTAGTTCTTGTTACTGTTTTATTTGTGTGTTTTCAAAGGCAGTTTGGTATTCAGCATTTTGCACATAGCAGGATGTTTGCTAGCAACTGAGTATCATACTCTAAGAACAGAAACCAAAACACCACTCAAGAAATGGTCAGTGATTTTAACTGTGCATCTGAGGAATATTTTCCTCTGTATTAACTGGGTATGCAATGCTGTTTATAGAATCAGAATTTAATTTATGATATAGGTAGTGAAAATCAGATTCAGGGATTGCACCATTATTCAAATATTTGTCAAAGAAATGTGCCTCCCAAAATTTCAAGTTTTTTTGTGGAAAAAAAAATGCAATGGAATTATTTGAATAATGCATTGGAATTCACTAGAAATACTCCGAGTCCAGGCAAAACTTTGCTTTACATTTGCCCTAGGATCCCATGTTATTTTCCCAGAGACCGGAAGTGATAAGCTAAGAATTAGCATAGATTTCAGTGCTATACTAAATGACACCTGTGCTGTTTAAATAAGCCTGGTTATAGATCAATATTAATTACTAGTATCTATCATAGCATGGCTTATTGCCGTGACTGAATTCAGGTACAATAATCATCATTATATAGTTTAATGTTAACTTACTATGTTTTGTGAATCCACCTATTGTGATTTGTAGCCATGGCTTAAGCCTTAATACAATGTGAACACAACCAACAGTAGTCAACAAGCTATGGCTAAAACAGCATAATGTAAAAATCTAGCCAATGTATGAATGAATCCCACTTTACTTGGTCATATTATTCCTTCTCTCCTAGAATGTGCCGTCAGTTAATATCATAAACCACAAGGGCTTAAGATACCAACCTCTGAAACAGGAGAACAAGAACAGCTGGACACTTTCCTCCCTGCAAATTAATTAAATGAGCCGGGCACAAAAGAAGTCTGGATCATGCCCTTTAATAATTCCATTGGAGAGAAAATTTCAGCAGATGCTGCTTGTCATAGCAAGCTTCACCTGCTGAAATTCCCTCTTCTACCCCATTATTAAAGGTGGAAGAACCCAACCCTCTTTTGCATCTGGCCATTATAGCTGAATTGCTTCCATCTGAAATTCAAGAAATGCAGAAAAATGTCTATGATTGGATATTTTACACTCATCCAACAGTTTTGCCTTTGTTGGACCTGGAGTAGAAATGGTTATGTTAGCAAGAAAAATGACCCACTGTCTTGGCCTCTTCCATTGCTTCCAAAGATGTTTGTTCTCCCAGAGGAGGGTAGACATGGTTGGAGAAAAATGTTCTTCAGCTACAGAAAAGATTCTTCTTTGATGTGGTTAGATTCACATCATTTGCGCATAGCTGATGAACTGAATGGCTGATATTGTTAACTTTCTGAAGCAAAAGATTGTGTATGACACAGATGGATTTGAAGAGCAAATCTGAATGCTTGGATTAGAGATATGTTTGGCTCAAAATTTAAGCTTAGGAAAGTTGGTCCAGCAATAAATGAGTTTATAGTCTGTATACAAGCAGACTTAGTAAATGATAGCATATATCATGCT
Source organism: Notechis scutatus (assembly GCF_049901735.1). NCBI lineage: Eukaryota > Metazoa > Chordata > Lepidosauria > Squamata > Elapidae > Notechis > Notechis scutatus. The sequence goes on from NC_142009.1 coordinate 29,206,992, forward strand.
GATCCGTGACTTGAGTAAGTACCAAGTCTTCATAGTAAACTAAAGTTTATAAATTGCAAATAAACTACATTATGGTTTAGCATAACATATAATTCATGTGTACATATTACATGAGGCAAAGGCACACTTAACAATGGTTTAGTGAATAAAGTTTGCTGTCATTATACAACATGTTAAATCAAAAACAGTAGTTTAGTAACGCAATAGCTGATGCATCTGACCCAACAGTGCTTTTACTTAACTGATTCTGAAATGCAGAAAACATACAAAAATACCCTAAGCCAAGAAACAGAATCATCTTGATTGCAAAAATCATCATCTACTCAATGTCTTCTGTTGGTGAAGAAAAATCTCTTTGCTCTGCATTCTTTATACCAAAGAAATAAATGCTAATCTTCCCACTCTATCCATACTTTTTGGTAAATATATTTCTGCTCATTTATCCAATGGTTTGTAATCAGTTTTGAGAGAGTGCTGTGATAAGTTATGAGAGGGAAAATCAATCACAAAGCACAGTAATCTTTAAAGACTTTTCACTGTTGCATTTAAGGTTCCTGTGGATTATTAAGATAAAACTCTAGAATGTCACCACATTTGCAGCTACCCCAATAAATGTGGCTGGTGGGGTGTTAGACTTGGCTCATACTGGCTTGTGAAACCCAATCATTAAGTTTTCTGAAATTTTGACTAAGAGCAATTCTGAGCTACTGCAGAATGGCTACCTTCATTTGAGGTATCCATAGCACTGAGGCTTTCCTGGCTTCATATATTGCACTAAGCTTTAAAATAAGAGAGAGTAACCTCTGAGTCAAATGCAGCACCCTCCTCGCCAATCTATTTTTGCATTCCAAAATTTTCCAGGTTGCATTAAATTTGGCAGCAAAATTTCATGTGGGAGAGGCATCAGATAAAAATGAATGTGAACTCCCTGAAAGTTGCCAACTTCCTCTTTGATCCACAAAGAGGAAATCAAACAATGCATTATGAGTTAGTGCAATGTTTCACTTGTAGAATATTCTTTATACAGGGCAAGCGAGTAACTGAATGTAGAATTGCAGTAGGTCTCTCAACTTGTTTCCCCAAAGCAAAGTGAGAAGAGAGCCAATTTGGTGCAATGATGAAGGCATCAAGCTAGAAATTAGGAGACTATAAGTTAGGCATGAAGCCAGCTGGGTGACTAGTCACTGTGGCTCAGCACTAGGAAGCAGACAATGGCAAGCCACTTTCAAAATCTTGCCAAGAAAACTGCAGGGACTTTTTCAGGCAGGAGTCACCAGAAGTGAACACTGACTCAAAGGCACCAAAACAACAGAGTAGTAGAATCAGGTTTAAGAGAGTGAAGCTACAAAACATGACTGCCTACTTTAGTCTGTCCTCACTCCTCCACCGAACACTTACTTTGGACCAATGGGACATTTGGGCAGGTAGATTCCAGCTTTGTATTTGTCAATGGGTACATCAGGCCAATGAGGTTTCTTACTGGTAGTTGTGCAGTCAAGTCATTGGATGCTTCTGCTTTATCTTATCCTATAGATAGATCAAGTGGTTTTAGGGTATGCAGATCTACCTATGAGCTCCATGATGACCCAAAGAGCCATCCTTCTAAGTAGCATTTTACTGGTGGAGTTTCTTTCGCCCAGTATTTCTTCTAAATATGTATTTAACTTTTAGTTCAACTTCTGTGGATTTCCATTTTGAAAACATCATTTAATAGCATGTTGTGCAGAAATCCCCCTGTGGTGTTAATCTAAGAATGTGTGTAAGCCTCCACTCCAATTCTGATATGGTATTCCCCCTCCCCTTGAGAAAAAAAATCTTTAAACTATCCTTGAGATGACACCGAAAGAAAGTTCTGCATTGGTTTTACACAACCGCTACTGTCAAAGTCAAAAAGACCCTCAGTGGGCATGGAGTCAACTTTGAGCAAGTTTGGGTTTCTTTTTGCTTTCAAGACAGATGCCTGCTAAGCATGTTACATTCTCACATGAGCTGATTGTCTTTAAAAAGTGGGAGAAGGGATGGGGGAGAAAGAAATTTCTTCTGTATTTTAAACTTGGCCTGCAGCATCATGCCTTTAATTGAGACAAAAATAATTAAGAAGACAAATGCCATACTGCCATTCTGTACAAGTTCTATCATTTTCAATTCAGTCTGTTGCCAAAATAAAAGACAAGATCTGAATCGACATCTGTGTGGTTCATCTGTTGCTCAAATTTCTCTATTCTTGTGAGAGTAAAGGCTGTGTATCGGGGGAGGGGAAGCATGGATTAGGAAGACTGAGCTTGTTTTAATGTAGCCATTTATTTGTAATTATGTCATTATTACCTTCGTATAGGCAAATGCAAATGTTGTGACTTAATAGAAAGGGGCTCAGTTTGGACCTTCATCTTTTCTGCAAAGCTCATAGAGAGCCCGAACCACAACACTCCTCCTGCATTGATGTCATCAGTCCTTGGCCGTTGGATTCTTGTGATGTTGCATTAAAACCTGGGCAACACCCACACAACACAATTAGCAAAAATAAATCATCCCACTAAATCTCAACATTTCAGTAATATCTAAAAGCTGCAACAATTAACCCATTTTCCCAGTTTACACTGAAAATGCACTGATCAATAAACTAAGCAAACTGGGTTTGCACATGTACAGTAAACCACATATGCACAAAAATCATTAATATGAATACATTTAGAATATTATATGAGCAATGCTTTTTTATATCTTTACCTGATGGCTAAGCGGATTGCCTTCCCTCTACAAATTTGCATAGATTTAGAAAAACAATACAGAACTCAGGCAATCAATTTTTACTTCGCTAATTGATATTCTTCATAAAAAGCCAACTTAGCTAGTATGCTACTTTGATTTTTCCCTCCCATAAAGTGAGGGGGAGAGCATACTTAACTGTAAACTGTTTCAATTAATACAGTATTTTCCACTATTTTTTTGTTTGATCCCTTCTCCATAATTTTTGCAACCTTAGATTATAGATTAACAAACTAAGGATGATATCACACAGATTTAGAGTGCTCAAAACTGCCTGCATCCTTTTCATTTGTAATTGAAGTAAGGAAATTTCTCTTAAGTGATGAAAAGTCATTGCATATGCAAACACAGCAGAGTTCATATTCAAGAGTTTGTCCTATGGTTTCCTTTGAATTAGGTTACAGGGGGAAAAGGGGGAGGCAGCTCAGAATAATATTTCACTGCTGATCCCAGATAATGATGAGGTTACGTAACTCATGAGAACAGACTTTACATTCAAACAGCTGCCTGTTGCTTCTGAAAGCACAAGGGGACGCTGCCTAGATTTTTTTTTTTAAAAGGTCTTTCCTTCCTGTTGCCAAACCGCTAAGGTTGCTTAATTCAGGGGTCTCCAACCTTGAGCAACTTTAAGACTTGTGGAGAAGAAGAAGAATAGCAAGAATGTTCAAGAACAAATCGGAAAAATGTTGGAAATGTCATCAGACACCTGACTCATATTACCATATGTGGTGGACTTGTGCAGATGCTAAAAAATATTGGACTAAAATCCACACGTGGTTGGAAAAAATGACAAAAAAGCATATAGATTTAAAACCAGAGATATTTTTATTGGGAATTTTACCTGAAATATATAGTAAAGAATTGAAATATCTGATTGTAAATGTATTAACAGCGGCTAGGATTGTATTTGCTAAAAATTGGAAAAATGAGAAAATACCATCACAGGAGGAAATCATTAGGAAGATATTGGAATGTGCTGAAATGAATAGATTGACATTTGAAATCAGAGAACAAGATGATAAACAATTTTATAAAATCTGGGATCTATTCTATCAATGGTTAGAAAATAAAACATGGCAATGAAATATGTAGATTCTTAGAAAATAATAAATATATAAAGATGTATTCTTTTCTTATTACATCTACAAAATGATTGTAGGATAAATTTGAGATGATAATATAAACTGTCACAAAACAATTTAAGTAAATTATGATTATTTCGTAAAACATGAATGAATAAAAGTCTAGTCAAATGATTGATTAACAGTGATATTAAGGTATTTAATACTTGATTGAAAATATAAGAATATATACAATGTAATTGTAATTGAAGACTATGAAATGGAAGCACAAAACAATTTGTAAACCAACCGGCACACTGTATGTATATATATGGAAGATAGCCATCTGATTGTAAATTGATGTTTTTATGTTTTGTTTGTCTATGTTCGTCTTAAAAACCAATTAAAAAAAAAAGACTTGTGGACTTCAACTCCCAGAGTTCCTCAGCCAGCTGGCTGAGGAACTCTGGGAGTTGAAGTCCACAAGTCTTAAAGTTGCTCAAGGTTGGAGACCCCTGGCTTAATTCACATACTTTCTGAACTGGGGAGCAACTCAGCAACTATATTAGTCAAGAATTTGTTTAAAGCAAACAGGTCCCTTTTTGGAAATCATGCAATTCTTTCAAGTCTGCACCGCCCAAATACACGAATGATAAAAGTAGTAGTCAGCTTAAAGCCATTAATTGGCTTTAATAGAATCATTAATTAATGTTGGCTGATATAAACATGAAATGTAAAATTAGTGCCTCAGTTTTGGGGGTTTTTTTCCCTTTTGAAAAATGTCACAACTCTGCATGCTTTCCATCCCATGATCCTATGACTTGCATCCACCCTTCCAGCTCCTAATATGCTAGGCTAAAAATTCAAAATGGCTAACCCCCAAATGGATGGCTTATGTTTCAGTGAGTCACATGATCTCAGAAAATTAATGAATTGGCTAGACCAGGGATGTCAAACTCGGTTTCATTGAGGGCAGCATCAGGGTTGTGTTTGACCTCAGGGGGCTGGGGTGGGCATGGCCATCTGTGACGGCCTCCTGCAGCCCTCTGCCAACAAAAACAGAGCTGCATGGGGCTCCGTGCGACCCCCTGAGTTCCATTTTTGCTGGCAGAGAGCTGCAGGAAGCCATTGTGACCAAAAATGGGGCCTGGGAGGGCTCCGTGCGACCCTCCCGAGGTCCATTTTTGCTGGAAGAGGCACCAAGGGCCGGTCTGTCACTATTTCCAGGATGGCCCTGTGGGCCAGATTTAAGTACCCTGTGGGCTGGATCTGGTCCGCGGGCCTTGAGTTTGACAGTCTTGGGCTAGACAATTGTTACATTTGAGGACAAGCCTTTCATCCAGCCTGAAATAGAGAAGAGGACTCTCCTCCTCCTGCTAGATCATATTACTATGATGTCATGGTCAAAACAAGCAAAAACAAACAAACAAACAAGTAGGAGGTTGTGGATATTGCTGCTTTAAAAAAAGCAGCAAGGCAATGGGGAAATGCTTGGTTTAATTTTTGATTTGCACCAGTGAGTGAAATTGTTATGTGTCTGCTTTTGCATTGAATCAGCTTTTACACTTCTTCTTTGCAATAATCTGCTCAGAAGGGGCATTCTGCCCAGCAGCCCAAGACAAAATGGCCATTGAAGGCAAAGAGCGGTGATTGGGGGGTCACAGCCAATTGAAACAGAGGTATTTGCCAAGGATGAAATGAAGTACAGCTGGCAAATTGCACTGCCTGGCTTGTGCTGGTGGAGGAAAAACAGTACTTTCGGTGCACAGCAAGAAAATGCAGGTAACTGTTGGCTTCCTGGCAGGCTAGAAGAGAGATGAGAATGACATCATTCATTCCTGATCTCCCAAAACAGTAGCTGGTTCATTCTCACACTAATGTAAGAATGTATGGCTCAATACAACTCCTTGAAAATTCTCTGTACAGCACCTGACTTAATGGGGGAAATACTATTTAAAATCAAGGATGACTGATACCTTGTGAGCTGAGGAGATAATGAAGGCAATACGACATTGGCAATAAAGAATAAAGAACTACCAGAGCATATTTGTACCATAAATAAATGAGGTCCAAATATATTGGGCCTCTATTACTATAATTCTCAACCAACCGGGAGAAGGAGAAAGTTCAGATATATTTTTGTTAGGGGAAATTCCTGATCATAATGGAAATATGATTAATATAGCTATTAGAAGTTGTAGTAAAAGAATGCTGAAAAAGCTCTTCTTTCCTAGAGTTTGCCAAGGAAAATGAAATATTGTATACTGTGTCTCTGAACCACCAGCAGAATCCCTTAGGTGTTCCAGGAACATAACTACTAATTGATCTTGCAGCTTGTAGCTGATGCTGTCCAAATGTGACCTTCAAAATTATAAAAGCTATATCTAATTCCGGTAACGGTTTCAAGATTTAACACAAATATTTATAGCAACCCATATATGTTATGAGTATTGCAGACAAAGTTAAGTGTCTTTAAATCCTGCTGATTTTGATTGGAAAGATGTAAATACTTGATTCTTCCACTGAATTCAGTAGCACTTAAATCAGTCACATCAAAAAGAAGTATCACGCCCAATTTTCATACACTGCCTCTAATTGGTACTGTAGACTTCATGGCAATATTTGCTATAAGTGGTTTGCCATTCCACTCTTTTTCTGGGGCTGAAAGAGAGTGACTAGCCCAAGTTCACCCAGCTGGCTTTGTGCCTAAAGTGGGACTAGAACTTAACAGTCTCCCAGTTTCTAGCCTGATGTCTTAACCACTGTAGAAAATTAGCGCCCACCCCTCTCCTAGAAGAATGAAATATTTTAGGAAATATTAAAAAGACAGAATATTATATTTCCATAGAGACATATGCTCTTGGAGACAGAAAACAATCTCCCCACCTTCCTTTAATAGCCTACTACAGATGCCAGCACTTAAGAGATAAAAGAGATAGATAGCTCTATTCATAGACAAATACTCTCACTCAAGATCCAACAAAGGTAAGATTAGCCCTCAGCCACAATAGGAATTGCCCAGTGCCCCTTCATTGCACCACCGTCCAAACTTCAACCAAACTTAGCTCAGACAAACTCCTAGTATTTGCACATGGTCCCATGGGAGTCCCGCAACAGCAAATAGAATACATGTTCTTGCGCAGGAACAGGAAGTTCAAGTACAAAGCCCAAGAGAAAGTATAAATACCCCCCCACTCTCAACTCCATGTGGTCAGCTGCACCAGAACCATGCTTGGTGGTTCTGCTTCCTCATTAAACGATCTTTCCAATCAGCCTCCATGTTTCCAGTATCTTTCTCACAGCTTGGAATTGAACCCGATGGATATTTCTTCCAACACCACTATATCAAACTGGCTCAGTCTGAACATAAGCACAAACATGCACATAATCTGTTCATTATCTGGTTCACAGTGAGCCCAAGGCCCTAACTTTGCTGTTATAACGGAACTGTTTTGTCTCTTTGTATTATTGATATAAAAGAAAAAGATATAGCCACAGGCTGACTGTGGAGCAGATAATGAACGGATTATGTGCACGTTCCAAATAAAGCTAAATTGGAAGTAGAAAGCCAACCACTTTCCATGATATGATCACCATTTTTCAAGGAGAACATCAGGAATTGCTTTGAGATCTTGGACCTTATTCATTAGGGAGCCAGAGGGATTGTGAAAGAAATTAAAGAAGCTGCTAAGGATGAATGTCAAATAGAGGCTGCCAAAGATCAAGAAACAGAAGAAAGCAAACTGGATGTCGGAACAAATGGTAGAAATTGCCAAGAATAGGAGACAAGCTAATGCCAAGAAAGTCAAAGATCTCAGGAAGGAACTTAACAAAGAATTTCAGAGAGCTGTTAGAAAACACTAGAAACAACTTTACAACATCTGTAAAGACATTGGATGGAAACAGATACAGGAAACAAAGAAAGTATTTGAAAAGATCTCTGAACTCAGAAGGAGGTTTCAACCTCAAATTGGTATGCTGAAGGACATCAGATGCAAAGAAGATCAAATAGTGGGAAGAAGTACAGGTGAAACTCGAAAAATTAGAATATCATGCAAAAGTTCATTTATTTCAGTAATGCAACTTAAAAGGTGAAACTAATATATGAGATAGACTCATTACATGCAAAGCAAGATAGTTCAAGCCGTGATTTGTCATAATTGAGATGATTATGGCTTACAGTTCATGAAAACCCCAAATCCACAATCTCAGAAAATTAGAATATTACATGCAATCAATAAAACAAGGATTGTACATAGAACAATATCGGACCTCTGAAAAGTATAAGCATGCATATGTACTCAGTACCTGGTTTGGGCCCCTTTTGCAGCAATGCGGCATGGCATGGAAGCTATCAGCCTGTGGCACTGCTGAGGTGTTATGGAAGACCAGGATGCTTCAATAGCGGCCTTCAGCTCTTCTGCATTGCTCGGTCCCATGTCTCTCATCTTTCTCTGGGCAATGCCCCATAGATTCTCTATGGAGTTCAGGTCAGGCGAGTGTGTTGGCCGATCAAGCACAGTAATCCCACGGTCATTGAACCAGGTTTTGGTGCTTTTGGCAGTGTGGGCAAGTGCCAAGTCCTGCTGGAAACTGAAGTCAGCATCCCCATAAAGCTCATCTGTGGAAGGAAGCATAAAGTGCTCCAAAATCTCCTGGTAGATGGCTGCGTTGACTCTGGACTTAATGAAGCACAGCGGACCAACACCAGCAGATGACATGGCTCCCCAAATCAACACAGACAGTGGAAACTTCACACTGGACTTCAAGCATCTTGCAGTGTGTGCCTCTCCATTCTTCCTCCAGACTCTGGGTCCTTGGTTTCCAAATGAGATGCAAAAGTTGTTCTCATCAGAAAAGAGAACTTTGGACCACTGAGCAACAGACCAGCTGTTTTTCTTTAGCCCAGGTAAGACGCTTCTGATGTTGTTTGTTGTTCAGGAGCGGCTTGACAAGAGGAATATGACATTTGAAGCCCATGTCCAGGATCCGTCTGTGTGTGGTGGACCTTGATGCAATGACTCCAGCCTCAGTCCACTCCTTGTGAAAGTCCTCAACACTTTTGAATGGCCTTTTCCTGACAATCCTCTCCAGGCTGTGTTCATCCCTGCTGCTTGTGCACCTTTTTCTTCCACACTTTCCCCTTCCACATAACTTTCTATTAATGTGCTTTGATACAGCACTTTGGGAACATCCAACTTCTTTTGAGGCTTTCCCTCCTTATGGAGGATGTCAATGATGGTTTTCTGCACAACTGTCAGGTCAGCAGTCTTTCCCATGATTGTGATTCCTACTGAACCAAACTGAGAGACCATTTAAAGGCTCGGGAACCCTTTGCAGGTGTTATGGCTTAATTAGCTGATTAGAGTGGGATATTTTGAGCCTAGAATATTGAACCTTTTCACAATGTTCTAATTTTCTGAGATTGTGGATTTGGGGTTTTCATGAGCTATAAGCCTTAATCATCTCAATTATGACACATCACGGCTTGAACTCTTGCTTTGCATGTAATGAGTCTATCTCATATATTAGGTTCACCTTTTAAGTTGCGTTACTGAAATAAATGAACTTTTGCATGATATTCTAATTTTTTGAGTTTCACCTGTATATTGAAATTCTGTACAGTGGAGATGTCAATATGCAAGATAGCTTAGAAAATTTTCCCTACTACAAGTACTCTAATACTCAGAGATGAAGTTAGGTCAGCACTTCAGTCATCACCATGTCAGAAAACCTACTGGGATTCACAGAAAATAGATAAATAAATAAATAACAGAAGAAGAACCATTAAAGGTTCAAACCAAACTATGCCATCACATGTAAAAAAAGAAACAAATTGGATTAAATCAGTGTCCATTTCAATACCAAAGAATGAAGACTTTCAAATTATGTGCAAATTATGGTATAGCACCCATAATTTCATATGCTAAAAATAATGCAAATGATAATGCAACAGACTACAAATGTATGTTAAAAAAAAGCAATGCCGATATTCAAACTGACTTTGGAAAAAGCAAGCAAAATACACTATTTCTCATTAATGCAATAATAATAGGGAAAGTCAAGGAATATCCCAAAGAAGTCAGTGTATGCTTTATTGATTATAGAAAGATTTCTTATTGTATTGACCATATTAACCTGTTGTGACTGAAAGGATTGATCCTGCTGTGAGTTTTGACTATGATGACTCTGAGGATGAAAGGCTGGAGCCTGCTGAGAATTTGGAGTCTGAATTATTAGAAGACACAGATGTGAGCCAGGGGGATGAGAGGTTATCACACAGACACTTTTCGCCTGAACCCTCGACCTCATTCATGCCAGCAATGGATCCACAAAATGAGTCAGAAGAGTTGAGCGAGGAAGCTGAAAGATCGTGGCTTGATGCCAGAACCAGAAGGAGGCTGAAACGTCAAGCTGTGAGGAGGCATCAAGCCAGACGTTGATTTAGGGAGATTGACACGCCCATCTAGGTGGTTTACGGCAGTGATCCCCAACCTTTCTTATGCCGCCCGGTATCCCCAACCTTTTTATGGCGTGGCCCGGTACGGCATTAGCTGGCGCCGCCATCTTTTTGATGAAAAAGTGCTTCCGGTGAGCTTTCTACCGGAAAAGCTCACCGGAAGCACTTTTCATCAAAAAGATGGCGGCGCCCAGCAAACCAGCGGCCCGGTAGGACTTGTTCCATGGACCGGTACCGGTCCGCGGACCGGTGGTTGGGGACCCCTGGTTTACGGAGGCAAACTCAGTTAGAAGGAGGAGGGCGAGTCAGTAATTAGCACGTTGCCTCAAGGAGCATAAAAGGACACAGCTGTGTGGGGAAGATTGTCAGGAACAAAGTGTCGGATTGCGTGAAGAGGTTTTCAGCAGAGGCTCTGAGGTTCGAGAATTTATGCCAGGACTGTTTTGCTGAACAGAGCGTGTATTATTGCTGTGGAATATAAATTATGACAGCCGTTATCTTGTAAGACTCCTTTCTGTTGGATTTAAGTTTTGGAATGGCTGCTTTTGGTTTTGTGTTGTTTGAACTCTGAAGGGGGAGCCATAACATTAACCTATGGAAAATGTTTAAGAAAATGAGAATTCCAGAATACCTCTTTGTTCTTCTGCAAAATCTATACAGATGTCAGGAAGCCACACTCTGGAGAGAACAAAAGAAACTGGCTCCAGGTAAAAAAAAGAAGTGAGACAAAATTGTACACATTCCCCTTATTTTTTCCGCCTAACTTCTAATGCATGTTGAAAGAGGCTGCATTAAAAGAAGATGAATATGGGGACTTCCGGTTTGAGCTTCTTCGGTGACAGACCGAAACCTCGTCTTTGCGAGGCTTCGATTCGTGCTCGCCACTGGAGCGCCCTGAGCCGGCTGGTTTTGGGGCCAAGCCACCCCGTAGAGGTGGTGAAGAGTGGGGAGACTGCCTGCAGGGTTCAGGAGGGCCACATCTCTCCTCCCCAGCTGGCCATTACTCCCTTTCCCGAAGGCGGTTGTAGTGGTGGTCAGAAATGGCCACCACAAAGAAGAACTCGACCGGAAAAGAATGTGCAGGAGGAAGATAAGAAGAGAAAGTTTTGGTTGACCGGGTCAAACAGCAAAAGCAACAAATAAGGTACCCTGGAATTGAAACTATTAAAAAAAAACCAATAACATTGTTCCCTAAGATTTTTAAGCTGCGAAGGAGAGAGTAAAGGGAAAAGATTTGGGTTTTTTTTCTCCTTTTCCTATACTGACAGCTAAGAGACTTAAGCAAGAAATTGGAAAAAAATCCACTTTGACATTAATAGGCATTTAATGCTGAAAATAAAAAGTCAAAGGGATAATAAAGATTTCTGGATAATCAAAAGTTTTTGAAAACAGGAGAGAAAAAGAATAAAAGGGCAGGATCTGGAAGGGAAGAGACTGCCTGGAATTAAAAAGAACTTACAGCAAAATCTCAACGAAACTTCCAAAAGATACATTCTAACTGAAATATCGCAACAAAAACCCCAGGAAGAGAAAGTGGAAAAAGAAATAAGAAGATATAACTCGGGACTATTTGGATTACTTGATGATTTCTGGATTTTTGGTTATTGTATTTGAATGACTAAAATCAATCAGGTGGTTGTTTAAAACTGTTTAAAATGGCTCCACTTTTAGAAGAACTGAAAATGGAACTTAAAAAGTACAAAGAAGATGCACAAGAAGGGAGAGGTTCTTTTGGCTTCGTATTTCAGTTTTTAGAAATGGAGATTTGGAATTGTGAGAAACAACAAGAAATGCCTGCAGAACAAGAAGATTGCAACAAAGAAGAAGCCATCTTTAATGAACAAGTAATCTTAGGTGGGGGGGCGGGAAGGAAAGGGGGGAAAGAGAATGGAAAGTTTAAGATTGGGAAAAACAACTCCCAAAAAAATAGAGTGAAAAATAAGTATAAAATCAGAAAGCAACAGAAGAGGGAAATGCAGAAGAGAGAATTAGAAGTAGAGAGACAAGGGGGTTAAAAGGGGAGGGAGAAGATGAGAGGGAAGAAAGAAAGGAAAAGAAGTTATAAAGGACAGAAACAAAATATAGAGAAACAGGGCCTATTTAGAGATAATGGGTGAAAATTTAATGGAAAAAGGGGATTCTGCAAAGGTACATAAGATAGTATTGTTATATTAGAAACAGAAATAATTTTAGAAAATATGAAACAATGTATGATTAAAATGTTTGATAAAATAGCTATCATAATTCAGTGGAATGCTTGTCAATAAATAAATGTAACAAAATGAATATTTAATGATTTACAAAACATAAGTGAAGAGAAATAAGGGAAAAATTAATTATGGAGATTATATGTGTCTTTAAGGAAGTATGATATTTAATTGAAAAGAAGTGTTAAAGATGTTCAGATTTTAATGATTATTAATGATAGAACTGAATTGGAATGGAATGAGGGTTTATAATTACATATATTTATAATCCTTTAAAAAAAAAAGAATATAGTGTGTATTATAAGAATGTACCAAGCAGAATTCGATTGGAAGTTATGTATTAACCTTAAGGTATATATTGAAGTTTAAATAAGAGTTGAATGGATGTAATTAAAAGATATAAAGGTGTCATACTCCAATTAGAAACTACAGGAGAAATTGAAATTGAAACAGAACAGACAAAAGTATAAATATAATGATTTGAATTGAGATGAGATAATCAAAATAAAATTGAGAAAATTAAAAGAGGGGAAAAACTATATAGAAAATGTAGGATAATATATGGAATAGAACACAAAAAGGAGCATGAAATTGAGTTTTGTGTCTGTATATAGAAGTTCAACCCGGGACCATGCTATTTTCAAAAAAGATGTTTTACTTGTATTTTGTGTGTGAAAACCCAAATAAAACTTTATTTAAAAAAAGAAGAAGAAGATGAATATGGTTTTAAAACTGGAGGGAGAAATATCAATGACTACAGACCAGTTGCTCTTACATCTGTAGTTATGAAAATCTTTGAAAGGCTTGTGCTGTCCCACCTGAAAACAATCATGGATCCGCTGTTAGATCCCATGCAGTTTGCATACTGAGCAAATAGATTGACAGATGATGCTGTTAATATGGTTCTGCATTACATCCTTCAAAACCTTGAATCCCCAAATACCTACGCAAGGGTTCTTTTGGTAGACTTCAGTTCAGCATTCAATACCATCATTCCAGACATTCTTTTAACTAAATTAAACCAACTAGCAGTACCTGAACACACTTGTAAGTGGAATCATAAGCTTCCTAACAGACAGGAAGCAGCAGTTGAAGCTAGGCAGAATCACATCAATCACAGAATCACTGTACAATTAGCACAGGCCCCTCCCAAGGCTGTGTACTTTCTCCAATGACTGCATCTCAAACGATCCATCTGTTAAAATACTGAAGTTTGCTGATGATACAACAGTGATTGGTCTCATTCGAGACAACGACGAATCCGCATACAGACAGGAGGTTGTACAACTTACCTCATGGTGTAACTGGAACAATCTGGAACTGAACACACTCAAAACCGTAGAAATGGTGGTAGTCTTTAAAAGAAACTCTCCCATTCTACCACCTCTTACAATACTAGGCAACACAGTATCAACAGTAGAGACCTTCAAATTTCTAGGTTCTATTATATCACATGACCTAAAATGGACTACCTAACATAAAAAATGTCATCAAAAAAGCACAACAAAGAATGTTCTTTCTGCGCCAACTCAGAAAGCTCAAACTGCCCAAGGAGCTGCTGATCCAGTTCTACAAAGGAATTATTGATTCTATCATCTGCACCTCTATAACTATCTGGTTTGGTTCTGCAACCCAACAGGACAGACACAGATTTCAGAGAATAATTAGGACTGCAGAAAAAACAATTACTATCAACCTCCCTTCCATTGAGGAGCTGTATACTGCATGAGTCAAAAAGAGGGCTGTGAAAATATTTACAGACCCCTCACATCCCACACATAAACTGTTTCAACTCCTTCCTTCAAAATGATGCTTTTGAGCACTGCACACTAGAACAACTAGACACAAGAACAGTTTTCCCCCGAAAGCCATCACTCTGCTAAACAAAGAATTCCCTCAATACTGTCCAAGTATTTACAAAGTCTGCATTACTATTACTATTAATCTTCTCATCACTCCTTATCACCCATCCCCTCCCACTTGTGACTGTATGACTGTAACTTTGTTGCTTGTATCCTTACAATCTATATTGACTGTTTCCTAGTATGATTTGATTGCTTATTGTACCCTATGACTATTAAGTGTTGTACCTTATGATTCTTGACTCTTGACGAATGTATCTTTTCTTTTATGTATACTGAGAACATTTGCACCAAGTCAAATTCCTTGTGTGTCCAATCACACTTGGCCAATAAAGAATTCTATTCTATCAAGAACTTGTATTATGCATTATGCTGATGACATTGAAATTTCTATCAATGGAAGTCAAAGACGCCAGTATAAAATGGAAATAGTATTTAATTAAAATAAACCAAATTAATGAAACTGGTACAACAATCAGCCTTAGAACTAACAATAAAGATACTGAAATAGTAGATAGCTTCAGTCTTTTAGGATCGACTATCAAGCATAAAGAAATTGGTAGTTTAGAAATATGCCACAAACTAATACTTGGTAGAATAGCAATTAAAGCCTTGGAAAAATATTCAGATACCATGTTCAAAGATCAGAACTATGCAGGCAATACCATAGTTCTTCCTGCATGGAAGCAAAAGTTAGATTCTGACGAAACAGGACAGAAAGAATATTAATGACTTTGAACTTTGGTACTGACGCATTCTGAGAATGCCCTAGGTAGCCAAGAAAACACAGAAATGAAACACATAACAAATCTGTCCAGATACAAATGATCAGGCTCAAATTACACATTATGCAAACTTCTCTCACAAGAAGTTCATAATGCTGGAAAAACTGAACAAAAACAGAAAAAGATGATAACTACCAGCAAAATGAATGGATTTTTCAATATCCTTAAGCAGGATTGGAAAATTGCTTGGTGACCACAGCCCATATATTATTTATTTATTTAAGCTCCTGGAGGGCCTGGTGTTATATGTAACTTTTGTAATATATTGATTTGCCTTCTTTTTATTGAATTGTTTTTAACCTAATTTTATGAGGTTGGGATATATGCCACTCAGTCATTTGGAAGTGAAGCAGGCTATAAGACATCATTTTGGGGGGTGGGCCAGGGAATGACCCTATATGTTTCTTTGTTTTATTGTTCTTTACTTTTTACACTGAAAGCTGCCCAGAGTTTTTTGGAATTTTCTGGTCCCTAAATTTAATTAATTAAATAAATAAACCATTGGACAGAGTGGGTTGAAATTTTCAATCCATTTTGAAGTGTTCTGGACTGATATAACGGAAAATAAATTAGTAAAGCCTACCAGAAAGACAAATGGGTGTAGTCATTCAGATACCATGTTAAAAACGGGATTGTGAGTTCTAGTGCTGCCTTGGGCACAAAGCCAGCTAGGTGATCTTAAGCTAGTCACATATTCTCAGCCCTACGAATGGGAAACCACTTCAGTGAGTTCTAGTCCCACCTTAGGCATGAAACTCTCTCTCTAAGCCCATGAGGTCAACCTCAGGCAATAAGCTGGTTGACCAATACTTGTAGCAATCAATGGATCAATATTCGATTGATGCAAAAATTCATTTGTGGGGAAATGCTGGGAAGGAAAAGAAACGTGTGGGTTTAATTCAATTGTGATCTGCTCTATCCTGGGTTGCTATGATATGGAAATCTAACCATTAGCCTTTCTCAGCCAAAGGACCAGATGGGGTCTTTGAATGGTATACTGAGTACTACGTTCAAAATAGTGAGCCTGATTTAAAAACAAAGTTATTTTAACTTTATATATTTTTAAAATTAATTAAAAGTGATTATTCTCTACTTCTGCATTTCATCATTTTTTTTCCTTCTATCACATTAAAACATTTGGAAATTTTGGATGCTGTACTCAGAATCTGGAGGCTCCAATTTATTTAATTCTTCACTAAGCCATAATGCAACTTGTCAAGAAGTTAAGATGGCAGTTGTAGCTGCGTGATCAAAGCCATATACAATACAGAACAACAGAGTTGTTATTCATAACCACTTTTTCCATGTGTTGCAACATATGGAAAAAAAGGGGTAGGCTTTGATCATGCAGGCACATTTGCCACCTTGCTTTTTTTTTTAACCTCCTCCTGCAGACCCTCGTGTAGCTTAATTAACTTTAGCATGATGTGTGAGTACCAGAGGTGGTATTCAGCACGTTCTGACCAGTTCTGGAGAACCAGTAGTGGAAATTTTGATTAGTTTGGAGAACTGGCAAATACCACCTCTGACTGGCCCTGCCCCCATCTATTCTCTACCTCCTGAGTCCCAGCTAATTGGCTGAGTCATCTTTTGTTGCCCTGCACAGGAGAACAGAGCTGGAAAGCAGGTTAGCGGGGTGGGGAGGGAATGGGATTTTGCAGTAACCTTCCCCCAGGAGTGGGAGGGAATGGAGATTTTACAGTATCCTTCCCCTGCCATGCCCACCAAGCCACACCACACCCACCAAGCCACACCACGCCCATAGAACCAGTAGTAAAAAAAATGTGAATCCCACCACTGGTGAGCACCACTAATTGGGTATTATTCAATAAACCATGATTAAGGCACACCTAAATGTGAAGTAAAAAAATCCAGGCACAGTATAAAAACTGCTCAGAATATTATAAGAGGCGTTTCGTACACAAGTATTTAGGATTTAGAAATGTTCAGTTTTAAAACATGTAAATGAATTGGATTTTATAGAATATGGTGGCATTAAAAAGTAAGTATAATAAGGAGTTTTATGCTATTTCAAAGCTTCAGAGAAACTTGGAGAAAATGAGAATTTGCAGAGGAGCTGGAAACTGTGTTAGCCTGTTGCACCAGAAAGAGTGCACACTCCACAAATCACATTAAACCATAATGTGGTTTGGGTTCTATGAACCCAACTATTGTGGTTTGGAAACCAGGATTTAGAGTTGAGCTTTTGCATGACCTTAATTAAAATATGTTCGTCTGTATAATGCTGGAAGATTATTTGCTGCTTTTGAGGGTGAGGGTGGGCTACCAAATGCCATTACTTCCATTTTAATGTCTTTGCTTGTTTTAAAGTCTGCCTTTCCTAATATTTTGCCAAGCTCCATCGAGGAAGAAGTGAGTGGGAGAAGTGAGTGTTGCCAAGAGATAAGGAAGAGTTCCCAAAACTCCAGCTGTGTATGGAAATAGTTTGGATTATGATTTTTTTCCTTTTTCCTTTTCTTTTACAGAGGCCACCTGTGTGTATTTAACCCTGCTAGCTAGCAAGTAAAGATCTTCTATCCTGGCACAAGGACAGTTAAAGGAGAAAGCTTGCCTGTTTTATTTTGGTACATCCGATTGCTAGTAATGGGTTGGGAGTAGTTCCTGGAAAAACATATAGTGCTTATATATAGTGCTTATAAACATATAACATATGTTATATATGTTATATGTTATAACATATAGTGTTTACATATAGTGCTTATAAAAAACATATATTGCTTAAAAGAAAATATATCTTTTCTGCTTGGAGTTTTGTTGCTTTAGTTCAGGGGTGGGGAACCATGGCCCTTTTATGACTTGTGGACTTCAACTCCCAGGATCCCTGAGCCAGCCATGCCAGAGGTGGTATTCAGCGGGTTCTGACCAGTTCTGGAGAACCAGTAGCGGAAATTTTGAGTAGTTTGGAGAATTGGCTAGCCCCACCCCCATCTATTGGCTGCCTCCCGAGTCCCAGCTGATTGAGTTCCAGCTGATTGGTTGGGTCTTCTTTTGTTGCCCTGCACAGGAGAACGGTGCTGGAAAGCAGGTTAGTGGGGTGGGGAGGGAATGGAGATTTTGCAGTATCCTTCCCCCGCCACACCCACCAATCCACGCCCACAGGACCTGTAGTAAAAAAATTTGAATCCCACCTCTGAGCCATGCCAATTCTGGGAGTTGAAGCCCACAAGTCACAAAAGTGCCACGGTTTCCCATCCCTGCTTTAGTTCCTGGGCAGAGAAGTTCCTTCATCCCAAGTCATGGAAAGTTCCCCCTTTTGACATTGCTCTGGCTTGTAGCAATTTTCAGAATGCTGGACATAATTCTTTCCTTCATCTAGTATTACTCTAATTTTCTTTAAAACTGCAGATGTCTGGATTTGGCCCCCGGATTTGCTCTAGATCAGTGTTTCTGAACCTTGGGAACTTTAAGACGTGAGAACTTTAATCTCCAGAGTTCCCCAGCCAGCATAATTCTGGGAATTGTAATCCACAGTTGCTAAGGGTGAAAAATCCTGCTCTGGGTGAAGCAGGTGCTTTAAGAACCACCCATCCAATTTCTATTTCTGTAGTTGAATGTTCAGAACAGCTTTACCGATTACATTTCTGCCTCTCTTGCGACTGTTAAAGAGGCAAGAATCAGGGGAGTGCGTGCTGTCCTAAAGTGATGTGGAAATACAGCTGATGCCATGGATACATAATGTACCTTTGACAGCATCTTTCTCTGTTTCTAAAGCAGATGCTAACTGGCAATTTCAGGCTTTGTCTACCAGCAGGTGAACAGCCTGAGCAGCCAACACTAGCCTTTTAATAAATAATTCCTAATGCTCTTCTTCCTGGGGGAATGTTTCATCTTATTTATTGTTTAACAGTACCTGTAACCCACCCTGGCCCCAAAGGACTGTGGTACACAGAATGCTTTATTGCAATGGTCAATAATTCCAGTAGCAAAGTACGTTGCTCTTGCAGAGAACTCTCACCCCAAATATAGGTAGTCCTTGACCTGCAACCATTCATTTAGTGATTATTTAAAGCGAGTGATTATTACAATAGCACTGATAAAAGTGACCAATGACTGGTTCTTGTATTAATGAGGGTATCCTTACAATCATATAATCAAAATTCAGGTGCTTGGCAACTTAGCAATAGCACTTAGACTTATATATCACGTCGCAGTGCTTTACAGGCCTCTCCAAGCGGTTTACAGAGTCAGCACATTGCCCCCAACAATCTGGGTCCTCATTTTAGTGACCTCAGAAGGATTGAAGGCTGAGTCAACCAATCTATCCCAAGATCCTGTGATTCCCAGCCAGCTTCCAAGAAGCAAAGTCAATGGGGAAAACTGATTCACTTAATGACCACACAATTCACTTAAAAACTGCAGTGATTCATTTAACAACCTTTACAAAGGTTGTTAAAGCATAAAGCCCACAGCATTGTTAAGGACCCCTTCCATCCAGTCCACAATCTGTTTACTCTTCTTCCATCTGGGAGGAGGTTCAGGTGCCTGCAGTCTAATACCAGCAGGCTAGGGAACACCTTTTACCACACAGCAGTTTCCTTGCTGAACTCCTCAGTTCGTTTGTCCCCACACATATGCTGATGCTTTCCTTGATAATATATGATGTATTTTGTATAATTCTCTGTGCATTTGTACTTATATTCAATGTGTCCATAAACATTTTGTAGTTGTATATGTTCATATATGTGCAGTCACACTTATCCTTGTGTGCTCGTGTACATACATTTTGTTGTCTTTTCCATTGACATATTCATAGATGCCTTGCATATTTGCATACATATATTTATATTTTACTGTTGTTTTGCACTTCTGGTTGGATGCTAACTGCATTTCGTTGCCTGTATCCATGGCAATGACAATAAAGTTGAATCTAATCTAATCTAATCTTTAAAAAAAAGTTGTAATTTAGGTGCCTCTCAACAACTCCCTTACTTAGCAATGGAAATTCTGATCCAAATTGTCGATATAAGCTGAAGACGATCTGTTTCTTGGGCCTTTCTGCCAATCATCTAGATTTCATTGTAGCAGTCCTTTGTGGCAGTAGTATCGTCTTGTATACTGGGCAAATCTTTTTTCTGTGATCAATATCTCCTCTCTCCAAGATTTGATTGTTCCCAAGTGACCGTGCAGAGTCCCTAAAATGGTTAGCTTGAGTCCATGCCAGTTTTCATTTTGTTTCCTAAGAACCAACATTCAAATGGTGCTTCAGGACTACTTCTTTCTTCCTTAAGATTCATCCTTGAAATATAGAAATCGGGAAGATTATTTTCTGGAAAGCACAGTTTGTTTTTCATCAGCCTCTGTTTTTTTTAGTTGTGGGATTTGATAACTCTGATCAGAAGGAACAATTTTTGGTATGGTTTTTGCTCAAATTAGATCAATATTAAATGAATGTCTGCATGTAAAGTGCAGGGAGTGTTTTATTCTAAAAAATGCAAGTAGAATTTATGATAAGGAAAGCTACTTAGAGGTACTACAAATAGAAATATCATAGAAGAGGAAATTTAAGTGTTGTTTTTCTTGTTGTATGTCTGAGAAAAATGGTTCATCTGAATCTGTTGTTTCCTTTGGAAGCAAACAACCCATTAATGACAATGGGGGATCCCTCACAAACCAAATACCAGCTCTAGAAGGAGATGGTAATGCCTCTGGTGTTAAAAAGCACTTGTATATCTATCAACTCTGTTAGACCTCATCAGAGCCATATAGAGCAGCTAGCCAAACTAAGAAAGCTATCTTGCTCCTTCTGCCTTTCCTATTTATTTTAAATATCTTATTATTATTATGACTGTTTAGCATTCTATTTAAAAAAAAAAGATTGGATCTCCAGGTAAAGTTGCTGTCATACAGAAATAACTTATCATTTAGTTTGTTAGCCTGACTATAGAGAAATTGAATGGAACCCATGTAAGAAGCTTATGAACATTTTGAGTGATAAATTTCCCAATGACAGCTATAAAATTTTTATTAATTGAATAAGTTAATTATAATTCACTTTTATATAATAAATCAATTGTAATGTAATTTAATCAATTCAATATTTTTTCTTTCTCCAGCTTTGGTTGTGAATATGCAAACACTAAGGTGCAGGAATACTATGCAATTTGTATATGCATGCATTTTAATTAGCTCTATAAACATAACTCCAATTGTATATAGTTCATAACGTTCTCCAATCAGGTTCCCACTGGGACAAGGTGATCTCAAGAGCATATCTGTCATTAAGGGATGCCACTATTTTTGTTCCTCTTAATATTAAATTTTCATCCACTTTGTGGCCTGAACTTTGCTTTGGCTTTTGGATAAGGTGGTTCTTTTATCATCCTATGAAATATAGGAAGTTGACTTATGCTGGATCAACCATTGATCCATCCTCTTTTTTTAAAAAATAAAGTTTTATTTGGGTTTTCACACATACAAAATACAAGTAAAACATCTTTTTTTGAAAATAGCATGGTCCCGGGTTGAACTTCTTTATACAGAAGTTATACCATCGTACCATTGATCCATCCTCTTTGATTGACTACTAGTAGATTTCTGGATCTTGGGCGGAGATATTTTTAGTATCTCTGTGTAAAACTTCTTAAATTAGAAATGCCAAGGACTGAATCTCTGACTTTCAACATTCTAAGTATGCACTGAAATATGAGTTTTCTCATGTTATGACAGTGTCCTCAACACCATGCCAATTAGCAATAGGTGAATCTTCAAGAAGGAAAAATAAGCCTAGACTGCTCTTTAACCATTAACAAAAAGGTGGAAGATGGCAGGCTGTATTTTTCACAACATGGTGGGAAGTTCTATAACCTGCTAGTGCTTACAGCTAAAGCTACCATTAGGAATCCAGGAACAGAGCTAGCCCAGTGTTTCTTAACGCTGGCAACTTTAAGATGGATGAACGACAACTCTCTGAATTCCTCAGCCAGGTGAGGAATTCTGGGAGTTGAAGTCCATCCCTCATAAACTTGGCAGGCAACTGGGCTAGAGAAAAATTTGGCAACTTTATTTACAAGGCAAATTACTCTGAGTCTTGGGGTAGTTATTTTGGGTAAATTGAAGAAGATATTATTACTAAACATAAGATATATCTGTAGATACTAATTCATTCTGTTAAGATACACTCACCTTACATGTGAGAAGACCATAAGAAGCTGGGTCATTATTCTGAAGATTTCCAAGAGGAATCTATAAAAGGATATATTTGATATCCCTGTTGATCTCAAAATTAATTGGTTTCATGAACATAGTCTCTAACTGGGGAGATACAGTATTATTATTTATTCATTATATATTACCTACAATATATTTTTGTCACAGAGGGCAGTCAAGGGCAGTCACACAACAAGCTAAACCAAAACTAAACCAAATTAATAGCTAGATTCATGCACTGTTAAATTCTAATGTAGGTTATTTGATTCTTAAGTAGCATATTGTATGGACTTAGCAAATCATATATTTGATTAAATAAATCTCTGGCTAAGCAAATACACTACAGATTAGATTTTAAGTAGGATAGCAATGAAGATCTTGGGTGGGTATTCAGATGCTGTGATTATACCCAAAAGATCAGAATCATGCATGCAACTGATACTCTATAGAAGCAAATGTTGGATTTTGAAGAAGCAGACAACAAGTATTGATGATTTTGAACTCTGGTGTTGGAAAAGATTCCTGACAATATGCTGGATAGCCAAGAAATCAAACAAATGCATCATAGAAAAAAATCAGAGTTCTCTTTCAAGGCACAAGTGATGTCGCAAATAATATTTTGAACACTTGAACACATGTGAAGACCTAAATTCCTTGCAATGTATATAATGCTAGGAAAGGCGGAAAACAAAGGGTATGGTAATTATAAAGGTGATGGATGAACTGTTGGAAGATCCGAAGGGTCAGGATGGGGCATCTTGTAGAAGGTCTATTTATGTGGTTACTAAGAGTTGACACTGACTTAATGGTACATCAAATTATTAAACAAGCTATCACCTATGGCACTTCCATATGAAGGTTCTTCATCCGACTGAAAGAAACTACATGTTCCTATAATAACAGTAGGGTTGAAAAGCTAAGGTATAATGTTTCTAGTTTGGCTGCCATGTAATTAAAATGGCAGCAAAGCTAATTTGATGTCTATGTGTGTGTGTGACTCTGAGGCTCCTTTTTTCCTTTTAAAAGAAACTCTTGCCTTATCCTTCGGGTCCTGTAATCTTGAAGGGCTTTGTAGTTCTACTTCCTTAGCCCCAACAAAAAGGAGCAAGTGTGAAATCGACAAGTTTTCCAGAGTTTTCTCCTCCTTTTTTGGCATTGGACTGACTGAGAGTAAAACAGTGTCATGATTTCCCTCCATTTTAAATATTAAATAGAAATCATTGGGAGATTTGTTTCTCACCATGGAACTCTAGAAGAGGAATAGATGGTACAGCTACTCACCATGGATTAGACCCTGCAGGAATGATAGACAAACATTGCCTATACTTGTTGGAAATAAAAAGGATGGAATATGAAGAGGAATAGTGGAGCTAGATTATTTAATTATCCACTCATGATTTTAACAAAACACAGACAAAACCCCACAAATCTTCTGAATTAAATAAGTAAGCCAGCAGCCAATGGCCACTATATATATTTCGTTGAAAATGGGGGACGCTCACAGTAATAAATACTGTTTTAAGTCTATTCCTTCCCTCCTGGCACCATTTTTTAAATGAAAACAATTTCCCCAGGAGGTTAATCAGAGTTTGAAGAAATTGTGGAGGAGCAAAAATAATTTATTTCCTTTATTTTAAGTGCTGCAACTTAATAATTAAATAAGTATGAGAATTCCAAATATATGCAAATACCTTGCTTTAAATCACGCTGTTTCTGAACTCAATTATCTTGCATAAATCTGTTTGCAGAATCAAAACCTTGCAAACATATTTATTTGTTCATTTAATTTAGATACCATCATAATATTTTATGTTCTGTGTGAATTGCTGTCCTTGCTGATCCCCAAACTGTCACTTTTATTTACTGGATTTTTTCCCTATGAATGTAATATTTATATTATGTTGTTTGGGGATATGGATAATTTTTTGTGGATGTTTTATTATGTTGTATCTTTGCTGTAAGCTTGCATGAGCCTGGAAATATTTGGCAGCATAAAAATTCAATAAATCATCATTATTCTAATTACACTAAGATAGAGAGTAAGACCTTGGACTCAATGGGATTTGCATACCAAGGACAGGCTTCCATGTAGTATTCTTAAAATCTGTATTTTGTTCTTCAAGAATGGATGTTCTTGACTCTTTCCCAGCAAAGGTTTGTCTGGAATAATAAGAGGAAGAGAGTTGGTGGATTAAAAAAAGTTTTTTTAAAAAAAATCTGCTAAATTGAATTCTTGGCTTTTCACAAGTCTTCTAGACTTTCATTAATAAACCTTTTTTATATGATAATTAATGGTAAAAGCATTTTTACTTTCTTTGCATAAGCACAAATGACAGGTGAGTAGTAGGATAGCTAGTCAGTTTCAGGTCATCAGCTTAATAGATTCATTAAGCTGATCCCTCTTCAGACAATCATATATGCTACTTTAGTTGTGAACTGTCTATGTATCATTACTCTTATCATCATCACTACTATTCAATTGTGGAATGGCGTACCTTGATTTCAGAAAAAAACATTAATTTCCCAAGAGACTCTATTTTAAAAATGACAAAATATAAATGATTTTAGATATATCTGTATGACCTAGTAGGAAAAAAAATGACAAAATTTGTCACTGGACTATGCTACTTTTAGAAGGATGAAGACAGGTTGTATAGAACAAATGGCTCTTCAACATACTAGAGCAGGGGTGTCAAACTCAATTTCTTTGAGGGCCACATCAGGGTTGTGTTTGACCTTGGGGGCTGGGTGGGCGTGGCCAGGATGGGCATGGCCAGCTCAACATCACTCATGTTGGGAGCACCTGAGGTGGCCCAAGCACTCTGTCAGTGAAAACAGAGATCGGGAGGCTGCAATGACCTCCTGCAATCCTCTGCCAGTGAAAACAGAGTTCAGAAGGGCCTCCATTTTCTCTGGTGGAGGGTTTCAGGAGGCCATTGCAGCCTCCCGAACTCTGTTTTTGCTGGCAGAGGCACCGCAGGCCAGTTCTTTGCTGTTTCCAGGGCAGCCCCACAAGCCTCCGTGGGCTGGATCTGGACCATGGGCCTTGAGTTTGACACCCCTGTGCTAGAGGAAATCTCTTAGGGTCTGTTTTGGTCCTGCATTGTTCACCATAAATGACTTGGATGAGAGGTTAGAAAATATGATTATAAAGTTATAGACAACACAAAGTTAGAGGAATAATAGCAGCTTAGAAAACAATTCAGGAGGATCTTGACAGGTTGAATAGGCAGAAACCACCAAGATGAACTTCAGCAGGAACATATGCCAAACCCTGCATGCGGATTTGAAACAACCAATGACATGAACATAGGGGGACTGTATGGGCAGGAGAAAATCTGTGTCTCACCAAATTACAAAGTGATCATAAGTCAATAGTATGCTGCTGCAGAAATCCCAGATATAATTCTTGCGTGCAGCAAAAAAATACAGGATAGAATAGAATAGAATTCTTTATTGGACAAGTGTGATTGGATACACAAGGAATTTGTCTTGGTGCAAATGCTCTCAGTGTACATAAAAGAAAAGATACATTCATCAAGAATAATAAGGTACAACACTTAATAGTAGTCATAGGGTACAATAAGCAATCAAATCATACTAGGAAACAGTCAATATAAATCATAAGGATACAAGAGATAAAGTTACAGTCATACAGTCACAAGTGGGAGGAGATGGATGATAAGGAATGATGAGAAGATTAATAGTAATAGTAGTACAGATTAAAAGAAATCAAGTGATCTCCAAAGTCTAAAGACTGCAACAATGAAGCCGTTAAGGCCAATCTCTTCAATACATTCTTCAGTTCAGTCTTTGTAAACAGCAATGGTTCATGCCCCACGTTTCCTACCCTGTTTCTCCAACAATACGGCCTCCCCCAATAGAAAGTCCCAGCATGTTTTATAGGCATGAAATGAAATTAAGCCCCTCCCCCCAAATTAAGGCCTATGGGGGGGGTGCCTGCCGGCCGCGTCGGCCCCCAGGGGAACAAGGGGGGGGGGGGGGGGGCCCCCCGGGGGGGGGGGGGGGGGGGGGGGGGGGGGGAGGCCTATAGTAGGCAAAAAACCCGGCCTTACTTTTTAGAAACGGGTACAACTAATGTAATGACCTACTACATATTGACTTTACAGAAGATGACGTAGAAAAGGCACTACGTAACCTAAAACCATCCCTATCTATTGGCCTTGATAGATTATGTGCATACTTCTTAAAAAAGCTCTCCTCTGCCATAGCAGAACCCCTAGGCATTATATATGAGATATCATTCAGAACCAGCTCCTTATCAAATCTATGGTCCTTAGCTACAGTCATCCCTATCTTCAAAAAAGGTGACCCCAGCCTGGTTGAAAACTACAGACCAATCTCACTGTGTTGTGTCATGTGCAAAGTCATGAAATCAATCATTAACCAATTCATCACCCTCCACTTAGAGTCAAACAACCTACTCTCCAAAAATCAATTTGGTTTCAGGAAAAAATTGTCCTGCAACCTTCAACTCCAACACTGCAAAAACATATGGACTACTCTACTTGACCAGGGTAAAGCTTATAGACACAATTTACATAGACTTCTGCAAAGCCTTTGATTCAGTGGTACATGACAAACTACTGTTAAAACTAAACTCTTTTGGCATTTCCAGATCCCTTCATAAATGGATTACTGTGTTCCTGTCAAACAGGCAACAAATAGTAAAAAGTGAGGAGAAGTTATATAGAAAATTGAAAATGTTAATAAGATATGAAATGGTATGTAAAATGAATACGAATTTGAATTTGTGTCTGTACCAAGAGTTATAACCTGGGACTAAGCAACTTTCAGAAAAGAGATTTTTTATGCTTTTATGTTTTGTGTTTTTGTGTATCTATGTTTTGTATGTCTTTAAAAATTAATAAAATTTGGTTTAAAAAACAAACAAAACTAAACTCTTTTGGCATTTCCAGATCCCTTCATAAATGGATTACTGTGTTCCTGTCAAACAGGCAACAAATAGTAAAAATAGGGAGCGCTGTATCAAAACCTGCTCCAGTTAACAGCAGTGTCCCCCAAGGCAGCGTTCTAGGACCCACACTCTTTATACTCTATATAAATGATCTTTGAGATCACCTTATAAGCAACTGCGTCCTCTTTGAGGATGACATAAAACTATTCAACACCACCAACAATGCTACTGTCCTTCAAAGCGACCTTGATTATGTGTCTGAATGGTCAAACAATTGGCAACTTCAAATCTTGACCAACAAATGCTCTGTCCTACACATTGGTAAAAAAAATCAGTACACCAAATACAAACTACGCGGATATGACTTTGTTGATGATCCTCACTCTGTCAAGGACCTTGAGGTTCTCATATCAAATGACCTAAGCGCCAGAGCTCACTTTAACAGCATTGTCAAAAAAGCATTAAGAGTTGTAAATCTAATTTTATGAAGCTTCTCCTCCGGAAATATTGAATTGCTAACTAGAGTATACAAAACTTTTGCTAGACCAATACTCGAATACAACTCTTCAGTCTGGAATTCGCACTGTATATTGGACATTAATACAATCGAGCGAGTTCAGAAGTATTTCACTAGAAGAGTACTACACTCCTCTGCTAGCAACAGAACACCCTATATCACCAGGCTTGAGATTTTGGGCTTGGACAACCTTGAACTACGCCACCTACAGTTAGACTTAAGCGTAGCACACAAAATTATCTGTTACAATGTCCTACCAGTCAGTGACTACTTCAGCTTCAACCACAACAATACAAGAGCACACAACAGATACAAACTCAATGTAAACCGCTTCAAACTCGATTGCAGAAAGTACAACTTCAACAACAGAATGGTCAATGCCTGGAATGCACTACCTGACTCTGTTGTTACATCCTCAAACCCCCACTCCTTTAACCTCAAACTATCCACTATTGACCTTACCCCATTCCTAAGAGGTTTTGTAAGGAGCGTGCATAAGTGCACCATCGTGCCTACTGTCCCTGTCCTATTGTTCCCATTTATTCATACCTATTTCCTGTACTCTTACTCATGTTTATACTTATACCTATTATCTTGTAAGTGATTGACGAATTAAATAAATAAATAAAATAAATATTTGTTCTAGAAATATTTAAAACAGAAATAATATACTGAAAAATCTATAAATATTTACATGCACATCTGATTTTCTGGATGTTTGTCAGTCTTGATAAGAGGCAAAGCAAATAATTATGAAATGAATAGTTACAAATGTCTAGGACAGCAGTGTTGTTGATATTAGATTCCATAGTATGGACTAAGTGCCTTGCATTTAATGTTACTTTCACAAGTTTCAGTGAAGCCTTTGCGTCTGTTTTTTGCTCTCATTTGAGTTTGTATTTCTACCATCTTTGTTCTATTTTATGTTGTTTCCCTGTTTTAAATGTTAACAATCTGTAAACTATCCAGTCGCTGGGAGTTGGGCAACGTATACATTTAAAAAATAAGAATACACTTGATATATATGCAATATTTCCCCTTTGATTAATATTGCTTTGATTCAGAAAGGGTATGTCTTGTTATAATAGCTACTTGGAATTCTTGGCCTTTAAAAATCACTTATTGAATTTATATACTTCTGTTTATATTAGTCCTCAAGGTATTTTATGTATTTATATGCATATGAGGCACACAAGTTAACCATCTTGAACTTCTAGTATGTTATATACATGTATGATCATCTTATGGTGGACTATGTTTGGTGCAATTTTAGGTTTTCAGTGACTGATACTGTGACTTTGAACATCCATTGTGGACAAGTAAGTCACCTCTAGGGTGATTTACTTTTTTGCCAACTGATGGCTTAAGTGGCAAATGCCATGTAAGAGAAATATCATCAATTGGGACTGAACTAGAGTTTCAGACTTCTAAAAAAATTAATCCAAGTTGGACACAAAATCTTTTTGCAATTCTCTTGCAAATTTGTGGCAAGATAAATTATATGGATAATTTGATTGGATTTCTTCAAAAAATTCTCAAGATCACAACTTTCCTTTAGCAATACTAACTTTATAAACAATGCTCCTTTGCAAAGTTTTCTTTTGAAATTTTATGCAGACTAAGGAGTGAGGAATTAAAGGCAGGATTCACCCTTTGGCAGCTTTCAACTAAATAGGTGCAAGAAGACCACATTTATCCATAAGAGTTTCTCCTAAGTTCTCTTCTGCTTTGAAAATATTTCTGAAGAATTTATTTTGTTTAATTTAATGACAATGGAGAGAACAAATGGAGAATTTTCTATGGCCTCTATTAGAAATATCATTCAACAAAATGGTTGACTTATCAAGATTTCAAAGGGAGGGGAATAAATTTAATATTTTCCTTTCCTCATATGGTCTGCAGATGATTAGGTGTCACACATGCCAATCAAAGGATGGCAACACTGGACATCTCTTTCCAGGTTATATTCAAACAATAGGAACGAACTGATAGAAAAACCTTGAGAGATGTAGGTGGAAAGACAGGTCTGAGGGAGGCTTGGGCATGAAGTATTGAGGTACTCTCTGTCTTGAAAATAGGGTTAGGAATTATTTTAATTTCAGGCTGTGCTAATATTAATAAGCTACAGGTACTTTGTAGCAATAAGTACCTGCTTAAAACCTATTTTTAATTGTCATATAGCAAAACTCAGTGTGTTCCTTAGTTTCTAGGAAGAAAATAGACTTTCTGCTTGCCATTCACTATCATGGGCCACCTAGTTCAGAAAGTAATCACTTACTTCAGCCTGTCAAAAATGTTCTCATTTGTGTTTTCCTTTTTTCCATCCTAAGCCCTTCTAAATGGATGATCCACAGTGCTTTATTTCAATTTAGTGACAACCCAACTCCAATTGGCTAGACAATCTGATATGCCCCCTTCCTCCTTATTGGCTGGTTGTTGTCCTGAATGGCCATTTCAACTTGGGCTACCTTGTTATTATGGTTTCTGGTCTTTGGTGGCTGCATTTTTAATAAACTTGTGGTTGATTCAACAATGTTAATTAAGCCAATGAGCTTTCTTTGCCTTATGCTTTTGATTGTCTTTAGAAACTTATTCCTGCCCACAGTACTCTGAGTCTCCTTTCTCTTTCTTCCCTTCAATCTTGCTACATAGACTTGGAATGAAGTTATAAAATTTAACTAAATGATACTTTGCTTCTATGAAGCTGAACCTTCAGTTTTTCCCTTGCTATAACATTCATATGAACCTGTAGTGGAATCTAGAAACAAAGGAACAAAATGTTCCTGTCCTTTGATTTCAGTAGCATCAGAGGAGGAGGAGGAGGAGGAGGAGGAGGAGGAGAAGGAAAAGAAGAAGAAGAAGAAGAAGAAGAAGAAGAAGAAGAAGAAGAAGAAGAAGAAGAAGAAGAAGGAGGAGGAGGAGGAGGAGGAGGAGGAGGAGGAGGAGGAGGAGGAGGAGGAGGAGGAGGAGGAGGAGGAGGAGAAGGAGAAGAAGAAAAAGAAGAAGAAGAAGAAGAAGAAGAAGAAGAAGAAGAAGAAGAAGAAGAAGAAGAAGAAGAAGAAGAAGAAGAAGAAGAAGAAGAAGAAGAAGAGAGAAAAGAGGGGGACTTTGCAATAAAGGAGTACCAGACGAATAACCAATCTGGTGCTGGGGTGACTATAGTGCCAATCAACACAAATTCAACCTTGTTGCCAAAGTGGGCACCATTTACTCAGCTTTAGGCTCAGGAGACAAGCAGCTTAGGATGTAGAGCTGAACTGTACCGAATTAATCAAATTTCTGTGCTGTCTCGTATCTCCCCATATTCCTGCCATTTCAGTTACTTTAGTGACTATTTAAATCAAAAAAGTGATCTGTGGTGACAGCAGAACAAAAAGATAAGAAAAAAGTTCCCACAACACAGGATATATCAGTGGCCCTGAAGATGTAATTTTCTCTAAGCAGAAATTCTGAAATCATTTGTTATCAGAGGAGGATTGTGTCCAATTTAAATAGTGCCTTCAAGAGAATGATATTCCTCATTGGGAAGGTAAGGATTAAACTCCAGGCTTCCTCTAATGAGTCCAGGTCAAAGGACAAAAACATTGGGGTTGCATTCCAAAAACTATTGGGTATATACAGAATTGGCACAAATTTGATCTAACTGCATGTTCATTTAAATTTAATATGACTCACCAATTAGGGAGATACTTTAAAATATTAATTGCATTTTTGTCACATTCAACAGTTTGATAAATTTTGGTTAGTCTCCAAGGTTGAATTCAAGCTTTATATCCTGTTTAAAAACGTGTATTTACCTACTAAGCTTCTATGTGGCTTAGTAAAGTGGAACATATAATCTGTATTCTACTGATACAGTATACAGTCACCTTGTAAGAAAATAAAGGAACTACTCAGATCCAAAAGGTTTGCTGAACGAGCCGAAACTTGATGGCTTTACAAAAAGCCCAATAGGCTGAGGCATTTCATCGGCCGCTGTTGCTAACTGGAGCCAGATAATAGATATAAGGCCATTCCCAGATAAACCCGTGGTAGCATTAAGCTGCTGTTTCACTAAGCACATTGGCGAGTAATGCTGGGCTACGTTACAGCCAGACTGCTCCTCTGCTTCATGTATAAATGGTACAAACCTTTGCACATTTCGTAAAAAATTAACTTCAGCGAGGCGTTATTCTTTCAAAGACTCCTGGTAAC
The DNA here is from genome assembly GCF_049901735.1 of Notechis scutatus. NCBI lineage: Eukaryota > Metazoa > Chordata > Lepidosauria > Squamata > Elapidae > Notechis > Notechis scutatus. The sequence continues at coordinate 29,238,950 of NC_142009.1, forward strand.
ATACAACATGCATTTAACGTATGGGACTTACTTCTAAATAAACACGTGCACAATTATTCGTCTTGGTTTTACTTGCACGGTCTGCTATTTTTCACTTTTTGAAGAACGGCACTGTCAATGCATTCCTTGTCTTAAGGCTGCCAGGTCTCCCGCGGACCCCAACCGCAGCTATTTCAAGAGCAGCAACAGCTTTTCGTGAAGAAATTAGACAGGTGAAGGAATACCCCCGCCCCCGTCAGTTTTGGCGAAACATTTCATCTGTTCAATCTTACTGGAGAGGCCATTTTATTTTGCAATTTAAACATGGAAAGTGCTTAAGAACACGCAAAAGCACTCGCTAAAAAGGCTGTAGCCAGCTTTGCTCCTCGGGGACGGGTTTTTTTTTGGGGGGGATGCGTGGGGGAGACAAATCGGTAGCCCAACAGATCACAACTTGGAGGGGACCGGGTTGGGGCAGACTGGCAGATGGATGAAGGCTGGAGCGCGGTCTGGAAGGCGCACACATGCCCCGTGTACGCCTATGCTGCAAGTGCGGTGCGGCGGCTCAACGCCCGCAGCAGGGCCACCTAGGGAGGCGAGCGCTCCGCTGAGGGGGAGTGGAAGAGGTTAGGGGGCGGCAGCGCCGCTCTTTCGGCCTCCCCTCCGGCTCTAGCTCTGCTTTCCCTCCGGCCACCGCTCACAGCTCTCCCCAGCTGCCACCATCCCCAAGATGGCGGCGGCGCGCGGCTAAGACGAGGAAGGGGCAAAAATCGTGGCGGCCTCCATTTCTCCCACTCCCCTTTTCTCTCTCCGCACCCCCGCCGCGGCGGCGCTTACTCGGCCGCTGGGTCCCGCCTCCCGCTCCTCCCCGTCCCCACCCGAGCCAGCCAGCCAGAGCCGAGGAGGAGCAGCCGGAGGAGCCACCGGAGAGGGACAGTTGCAGCCAGGGGGCCCCGGGTGCCCAGGAGCCCACAGCGGGAGCCGGGGCCCCAGCAGCAGCGTCAGTGCCACCAGCCCTGCAGGAGCTGGGCTTCGAACGCCTCGGCCAGCCGCTTCTCCTCCTCCTTTTTCACGCCGCCCCCAGCGGCCTTGGCCCGGCCTGAGGGAGACGGCGAAGAAGCAGGCAGGCAGGCAGGCAGGCCGGCCGGCGGTGGTCCGGGGCAAAGGCGGCTGTCAACGCGTCCGCCCGCTCCACGGAGCCGACAGCAGGAGAGCCGCCGGGGCAGCTGTCAGGGAGAAAGAAGGTGGGGTTCCAAGCTGGGGTTGCTCTCTTATTTGGGGGAGGGGGCTGTCGAGGAAGGGCGGGGCGCAGAGGCATGCAGAGCGTCTGCAAAACGGGGCGAAGGCGAAGAAGTGCGATTTGGGCGGGAGGAAGAGCGAGGGGGGAACGGGGGATGCAAAGAAGGGGGCGCGGTGCAGGTGATCTCGGGAAAAGGTGGGGTGTAAAAGCGCTGTTCGGGCTGCGAAGAGCTGCAGACCCCCCCAAGTGTGACTCGGGGAGGGGAGGGGTTTGGGGTTTGGGGAGGGGGCAAGGAAGGGGGCGTGGCGCCGAAGTGGCTAGGGGCTGGTGGCAAAGAGAATTATATAATTGTGCGTATGAAGGGCGAGGGGGCAGCAACGAGAGCCGAGAGGAGACGAGGGTGGAAGGGAAGGGGGAGGAGGCAAGCAGGAGGAGGGGGTCCGGGAAGTAATGTGGATTTAAGGAATAGAAGTGGGATCTTAGCGTGGTAAGTTAAGTGGTGCTTGGAGTCCAGTCTGTGACAAGGAGCCACTGTTGTACCTGCCGAAAAAGCGATCTGGCTGAAGATCTGAGGGCAAAGAGCAATTTGGATAGTAGCAAAGGGTTGCTTGGTAAGCAAAGAAGGGTTCCTTTTATTTATGGTTGGATACTGTTGGGATAATTTACTGGTTTAAAAAATTCCACTCTACCAACGAACCCTTCTTCCAAGATACTGCCTGTATAATGAAAATGTGAAATATACATCTTCTACCCCTCTGTTTCCCCGCCTACCACAGAAAAGGTTAGGAAGCTTTCACATTTTCCATGCTTGTTGGTCCCTAAGATTATCACTGTAGGGTGCACTTGCTGGAAAGATCCCCTAAGGGCTAGAAACCTCAGTGCAGGTTGGAAGCAAAATACCTTGAATATATGGAGAAGGCAATGGATACTTTCCTATGTAGGATACTTGTGCGGGAGGAAGTCACTTTGGCAAATGAGGTGTGAAGTTCAGAAAGAGTCTGGGGTGAGCATCAAACTCTTTTGAGATTTGGTGTATAACAAGCTTTCTTTTTGTATGGTGGGTTAAAGAAGAATAGGAAGCAGTGCTGAAAGTAACTTATCCCCACTATAAATTAGCAGTGGCGGTGGGACCATCTGGCCTTGAAACAGGAAGGTTTTACTTTCCTACTGGCAAATTATGGAGAGGAACGTCAATTGTAGTGAGTAGAGTTTTTCATTGCCTTTCCTTTTGGGTGACCCTGACACTCCTTGATAGCAGAGGTGGTTGCTTGGAGAAGTCATTTGCCTGTCTGTCCAGTAAATGTTACAGGCAGGTAGAGCCACAGATTTATAAGAATTATATGCTGAACTAGTGGATTCAATCAATTTAACTATAAATCTGTATGCGGAGTGATGCTGCTTTCAATTTGTATCCTTTCAAATTCCATTCCACTGCTTTTTTGAATAAGCGATAGAGACTGATTTTCCTGACAACGGCTTTCATTCCCCCCCCCCCACTGCAGTACATGTCAGGCTGTTTAGCAGTCAACCTATTTGTGCATTTCTTGTTTTAATAAAATGCAAATGCTAGCAGTTGCTATCAAGTTTAATAGAATAATAATAAAGTTGCATCCTTGTTGTTCTTTGTCTGATTTGATACTCCATTATGACTGTCCTGCTTTGATTGGAGTGGGGGGTTGGCATACTTCACAAAGAAAATTGGAATGATGATCATTATATAGTCACAGGGAAATTTAGTCCAAAGCAGTGTGTCTCAACCTAAACAATTTTAATGTGTATGAAGTTTGTTGTCTGGGGAATTCTGGGAGTTGAAGTCCACATATCTTAAAAGTTGCTGAGTTGAGAAACACTGCTTTAGATTAAAGTTCTCGGTCATTTTTAGACTATCATTGTGGGGAACAAAAGTGCTTGTTTCTTTTAAGAGGAAAAATTGATGTTGCCCATTGTTATCTTCTAAAATTATGTTTGTTAATTATTGGGGCTTAATGATTGGTTTACATGTTCCCATTCCAGAGGGCTTTGGGGAAAGCAAGTAATAAAATTCAACTATTTTGCTTGATAGAAATTAAAATGGTAAAGAGGTATCAAATAGCTTTGTAGTAATTTGGGTTTGAGATTTTTGAGGGCAAGGGAATTTATGCATAAAGATTTTTGGATGATGGGAGACATCTGATAGTTTTAATGTGACTATCTGGAGATCATGCTCTACTTCTGATGACTAACTGGTTTGGTTTCATGTAAAAAAAAAATTTCCCCCAAATGTTCGACCTTTTCCAACTTTTGGGCTATCAAACGAACTTATTGAATATATTTATAGTTCATTGTGTTATACCTGAAGCACGATATTACTAGCTCGTGTTACACTTATATTCCTGAGTTACTTGTTTGTATATATAATCTAGTTTCCCAGTGTATGACCATAATCTTTTATCTGGGTTACCTGACAGTTTTTAAGCTCATATCTTAAAAAGAGTAAAAATCAAAGGAAATTGAACTATTCAAACATTCCGTTTAACATAGAAATTGTGATTGAAAGGTGACTTCCTTCCACTGTAGGTTGGAGGAAATGAATCTTGCTGTGTGAAATTCTTATAACAGAACTTTCTCATCATTCTCCCCATTACTGGATATTTAGATGATTTTACTAAATTCATGCTGTAAAACAGGAAAGTGTTCTCTGAAGTAAAGTGTGATGAGTTAACAAAATATACTAATACTTGATTTCAGCCATGGAATAGGACATGCCAATTTTTAGAGCCTTTATATGGGCCATGCTCTGCTATTCTATTGCTTACTGTATTTTCTTTAGAAGAGGGGGCTATAAAATATATATGTAGGAAAAAGAAGATTATATTGGATTGGATATTGAATTGGAATATCTAGGCCAGTGTTTCTCAACCTAGGCAACTTTTAAGATGTGTGGACAATTCCCAGAATTCCCCAGCCAGCATGATCTAAATTTATACTATCTTAAATTCCTTTGGTTCTGCAACCTATTTTTCAGTTCAAATTACTGTCTTCTAGCCTAACATGGTCAACATTACAACTCTGTTTACAATTTTTTAAATTAATTAAAATTCATAGATCCTAACAGCTGAAGTAAGAAATACAGAAAAGACAAATGGAGATAGGCTTAGCATGAACACAACTAATTTGATTTCAGTGAACTGAGACTAGCTGAGACTAGTAGTTTGTTCGTTTTTAAAATAGCATGTATCAAACCATCTATTGTGGATTAATGTGTATAAACAATGCCTCTAATGTGTATAAACAGTGCCTCTATGGCATAAATCATATTAGCATGATTTATGAACCTAGTCTGTAGGTGAGTTCAAACAAAAAGATAGGGAAAGGAAAATGAGAGTTGTGTGTAGATTCCTATTGAGATGTATATATCATTTTAAATGACTCAATCTTAAAACTTACATTTAAAGATTTGATCTTCAAATACCTCAAAAGTGATTGAAGTAGCTTGGTTTGAATGTAGAACAGTTTTGAACATAATAAATGTTGTACACTATGACCTGCAAACTTTATAACTGGCTCCTGGATTCATAACTGGATTCATAGATCTTGCTAAATCACACTACAGTTTGGTTAGTCTAAGCTCAGGTTTATTGACTGTGATTTAAATCAATCCAGCTTAGTCAACTGTTTGTCTTTGAAAAATAGATGGCTTAGCATGAATTGTCCCCATATATCATCAGCTGATAATATCAGAAGCTATTCAATTTGACTCTGAAAATGGATCTGGAATATGCACGTTCTGGGGTTGGAGATAGCATGGGAAAGGCAAATACTTCAGTCAGATATAGACTAAAAGAAAATAAAGCACTGGCAAGATTGAGCAGAGGGTAAGTGGGCTGGATGATATACTGTGGTTGAATTAATAAATGGTGATGGCAGCCACGGCAAAGGAAGATTGGGAAAAATAAAGTGGAATGGACCCTTTATGATAGTGGCTGGTAAATAAAAGGAAGATGGAGAGAGGGTTGGATGGATGGGCCCTGGCTAAGGAAAGGAAGTTGGAAAACAGGGCAGTGTGGACTGATGGCAGCCAAGTGGAAAGTTCAGAGAGAGGTTGATGGATAGACTGGAAGACTTTGCACACTGGAAACCAAAGTAGGTCAAAGCAGATGCAAGGGGAAGGAGAATGCTGAATGCAGATGGGCTGGCCAAGAGAAGGAAGAGAGGGTATCATAGGGCATGCCAGCCTTGCCTTACTTGCCAGTAAGAAGATTTTTTTCTCTCTCTCATAAAACCCAGGACAACCAAAGTGATCCAGGTTTTGATTTGGTTGGATTTTGTCCCATCGAGATGTCTATTAATATTTCACAAATTTTTGTTCCATGCACAGAGCAAACTTATGTTTTCCATTTCATGAGTGCTTTTAATACCAACTGTATTTTGGGCACGTTAAACTTTTTGCATGCTTGAAAAAATATTATTAAAAGTGACATCCATAACAAAAATAACTTGAGACTACAAATGGAGTTTACAAATTGTTATTTAAACTAGTTGTTAACTGAGTTCTGTAGAAATTTGATCAGATGCAACATCTTCCTTGCCTACAATTCAAAGCAATTTGGATATAAAATTTGGGATATAATTTTATTAATTATTTTATTTTTAGATAATTAAGTACCTCTGTAGTAATTAAGAAATAGAAATGTCCAAATGTATTTTCTGGATTTTTTTTTAACATAGTTGCATGATTATTTATAAATACATTGTAGCAATTGGTTTGCCTAATTTTTGAGATAATGGAAATTGTGTCTCTTTTTTATAACCCTTCTCATGCTTGAGTAAGTTTCATCAACCAGTTTCAAGAATGATGTCAGTAAGTTTCAGTAATATTTTGGTGGAGATGTGTAGGATTATTATATATTTTTTTCTCTTCATCATATCTCTTTGTTTTGTTGCACCTCAAGAGCTATAAAACCCTGCTTACTTGTTTCCAGAACTGTAATCTGAATAAAGTTTCAATAGGGCTTTTATGTTAAAAGAATTCTGGGTAAGAATGCAGTTTTGAGGTGAAACTAGTTAACATTTCCATTAACCAAGAGTGACCTGTGCATTATCAGGCTGCCAGTCTTTTTAGCTCTGCTTCAGTGCAAAACAAAAATAAATGTTCTTGCTTTGTTAGATTTAGAACTAAATGCTGTTTTTACCATTTCAGAAAGTTGCAGTAGAGATGTCTTGAATTGCAGGCCAAACTATTTTGTAAGATTGGCTTTACAGTACTTCAGGAGTGACATCTTTGTAAAGCTTGGTAATTTGAAGATCATGCTTGTATGAATGTGTTTGAAGTGAAGTGGATTGTTTTTGATAAAACGTGAAAGAATGCATTAAAGTGCTCTCATTTTGATATAGGAGCCACATCAAACATTGATGCAACTTCCTGTTCAGAAAACACTTGCATGTAAAGAAAAGAAAGTGGTGTATGGTTTGCATGACGGTATAGATAGTGTTACTTTCGTAGAGTGGTTAGAATGGAAATTTATCTTTGCACTTAGTGAAAGTACAGCTTTCTTCTATTTCCAGAAAAAAAAATGGCTTTAAAACTTGTCAGGAAATTGTCCAGATGTCTCTTATTATATGAAATAATAATAATGAAATTGAAGCTTCTTCTTCTTTATACATAAGAAAAGCAAGATTGGAAGGGGGGGAATCCCATAAAAATGACAAAACTCAATCATTACATTTCAGAATACATACTTTGTATACTTTACTATATGTAAGGATATTTTTTTTCCTTCTTTGAGGCTGGATTGGACAAGAATACCAGCTGGAGTTCTCTTCACAGTTCTACTGAGTCACAATTCTTTTCTCATAATAATCCCTTTCCATTTTCCTTCAAAAGTTTTCCACAGAGGGTAGATGGTGATCAAAGCCCCGCCCCTTTGTATATGCATGCAATTCAAATGCATATACAAAAAAGTTGGCGCTTATATTGCATGCCATGAAAACTGTTACATCTGTTTTGAGCCCTTTCCTTCTCAATAAATACCACTGTATCCTTCCCAATTGTAAATTAGCATTTCATGACACTGAGTCCTTAGAAGTCTGTTTTGGGTTCCTCAGTAATTTTCTAAATCTTTTAAAAGCAACAAAAAAATGGATAATTGGTCTTGGATACATAAAGTCTGCCATTTGTTTTAGAATTTAACAAGGAATGCTTACATCTACATAATTTTAGCCCTTATTACAATGGAGGAATATTTTGATTTAAACTAATTTGCCTTGGCTCAATGTTTGATTGGGTTTTATGACTTATTTATGAACTTAAACCAAATCTTGTGTTTTGTCCTACCATAGGATATTAGGGCCAGTTTGGGGTAGTGGTTAAGGCATTAGCGTGGAAGCCAGGAATCTGAGTTCTAGTTCTGTTTAGGCATGAAGCTTGCTGGTTATCTTGGGCTAGTCACTGTCTCTCAGCCCTAGGAAAGACGAATGGCAAACCACTTCTGAAAAACCTTGCCAAGAAAACTGCAGGACTTATACAGACAATCTTCGAGAATTAGGCAGAAAAAAAATCCTAGTAATATAAACAGTTTGATTTCTGTACATGCTGCCTTGTAATACCCACGTATATAGGCACCATTCTAGTAGTTGGAAGGTTGTGTTAGCAATGCAGAAATCATGGATCACTCTCTCAAGTCCTATATGCAACAGGAATTCTCTAGCTAATAGCTAAATAAGTAAATTTAAAACACAATGCAAAATAGTAATGATTAAAAAAGACAAATTTGAAATTATAACCATTGTGTTCTAATACTTAGGGGAAGGGAATCCCTGTTTAATGTAATTTTATAGTTTAATTTAGGGTTGGTAGTCCAGTGATTACTAATCCTTTGAATTATCATTACAGAGAATCCAAATATCACTTGTACATAGCAGAGAATGCTGAGAAAAATGGTCAAGCTCTTCTTTCTAATCTAATAAATTGAGAATGTATCAAACAATATAGCTCACACTTTTTCTTATCTCCTTATCATGAAGTTCCTTTGAAAAATATAAATGATTTTGCAATACTCATTGATGTTTATTGTTTATAATAGTTAATTGAAGCAGCTTATTTAAGGATACCAGTGAGCCATGTGCATGATGCTCATACATTTCTTGAATCCTGAATCATCATAATGTGCTGCTTTTAGTGATGAATTTTTGTCCCTCTGTCCAGCTGTAAAGGAAGCTTAATCCATGGCTGCCTGGAAGCTAGAATAGGTTCTTAGCTTCTTTGGATCTGGATTGATTTAAATTAGCCTTGGGACTTGAAGTGAGATTTTTTTTGCAGAGAATTCTGGACAAGATACAATTTTTTCATCTTCTCCCCTCCATTATTACATTAAATGCACTCTTATGACTACTTGGAAATAAATCCTACCTAGTACAGTTGGGCCTATTATGATATATAGATGTATTTAAACTCAATAAAATTGACCAGACTCTATGAGATTTTTAAAATTCATATTTGTTATTTATTTATTTTTCCCTATTTTACTTTCTGTTTATTGTATACTTTAGGCAGGTGATGGAATACAACAGCTCTTGGGATTATAGATTTTTGTTCCAAGTATCAGAATCAATTATCTCCAAAAGTTAGATATTAATTTAAAAGGCCTTTTTCTGATTTTTTAAGAAATCTGTTTGTCAGTCAGTAGCAGTCTTATGAGAGAACTGCCTCTCTCTGGATGCTTTCCAGGAATGCAGAATGACAGCTATTACCCTGCTAATCGTAAAATCTGAGGGGGAACACAAACAGATTATCTTCTTACTACTGAGGAAAGTGGTGTAGTACTGTTGTAAGGGAGTGACATACTTTCACAAATGAAGAAAAACTCAGATCTTTGCTCTTTCAAACCTGGGACTGTTATGCTTCTGAATTTCAGATTAGGTCTTTCTGAGCTAACTTCAGAATCTGATGAACATTTGATTCATGTAACGTAAGTGTTAGCAAACTGGAGGTATAATATCTGGAGATATTAAGAACATTTTCCAGTCAGGATGATACTTCAAAGATAGCTGACTACTACTACTTCATATTGTAGAAAGAATAAAGAATCATTATTTTGATTTGTTTATTCTTTATACAACATGAAGGAGTCAGCCATGTTTGAAGATACATATTAGCAGAAAACACGTAGACATGCTGAGTATGTTTTACTTCATTGGTATCAGTTTGGTCTAGGAAAGCATAAACAGAAGTAGACTCCTTTACTTATAGAAGTGTTCTTTCATCCAAAATATACATAGGATCTCTTGAGTTCAACGAGCTATTGTTTTAATGTGTTGTACTTCCCCAATAGAATACAAGGTTTACTACAAATACATATACATTCATTTTCAGAATTATGATTCAGAATCATAATGTAATTATAAGAATTAGTGTGAGTGTACAGTAGTAGTCTTAAATAACATAGAACTGGTAGCATATAAATGTTATAACCTGTCCCAAACTCTCATATCTGCCATTTAATTCAGCTTTTAATGTCAAAGACATTGAAGTGTGGATATGAACACTACTCTGTAGAGAAATCTTCCTTTAATAATAATGAGATTTTGATTATATCCTGAAATTGAACAAACACCAAAAAATAGATGTTTTGGAAGAGACACACAACCATGGAACAGAAGAAGCTCTTAGTTTTTTGCACCTATGTAAACTTGTTAATACTTGTTGAACAGGCTCAACAACTACAAAGGTCAGATGCCAATGCTCAATGCATGTTTTTTATATTCATATTCTATATTCCATTCCCTTGCTTTCTGTCACAGATTGAAATGATGCCTTTAAAACTTTTCAGATTTGGAATTCATTTTTAATCCTAAACTAAATGATATTCCCATTTTTAATTTATCTCAACATATTTAAACATGGTCTCGCTTTTTGAAGTTTCCTTTTTCTTTATCAACAATCTGAGTGTTGTGTTGCCTGGCATGAATTAAAAACCAATAGCTTGGGTGTGATGCTTAGACAAAGTGAGTTTCTTTGCCTTTCTAATGAAAACATTACCAAGGCTGCATATTTTATAAAACCTTTTCAACCTTTCACTTTAGTGCTAAATAAACTTCTTGTGTTCATAGGCAGAATGATAAGGACAAGGTAGCTTTATTTAATTTTCCATACTTAGATCATTTGCCAAAGATTAATTTTATAGAAGTTCTACATATCCAGGTAGTAGGTAAGACGTGATTGATTTTCTGAAGAATGTGCAAAAATGTTTAAATGTATCAATTAAGATTCTTCTTTCTGATTGTGCATTAAAAAGACAAATATTGTTTTTGTATGGAGAGCTGGACATAGGAACCTCATCTAGAATATATGGAGGCCGTGTATTTTAGGATCGGTGAAAAAAGTCTGGTCAAGGCAGAAACTAGGCATTTTGAGAATAACATCCCCTTTTTTTCTTACCAATTTTATTAGTTGATTCATTCCCCCATGTTTTCATTTCATTCTTGTTCTTCTAAAAGTATCATTTAAATTGGGTACAAAGCTGTAGACCAGCTAATAATTGGGTACAAAGCTGTAGACCAGTGTTTCTTAGAATTGTCAATTGAAGATATGTGGACTTCAATTCCTAGAATTTTCCAGCCAGTATATGGGCATTGAAGTCAATACATTTTCAAGTTGCCAAGATTGAGAATCAGTGTTGTAGATGTACAAAATGCTTTTGTGCGGGTGGGGTGGGGTGGTAGGGAGCATAGATTGATGCCCTGCAGAAGATTCTCTTAGTTTCAACAGGAACCAAATTCACATTCATCTGGTTTAACAGTCTCTTAGAGCTAATTAATTTCTTTATTTGATCTCCTTTCTTGCCTGCCCTAATTTTCTCAGCAGCAAGTACTTGCCATTATTAAACTGAGGTTATGCTTTACCTATGATACTCTATAGTGTCAGATTGTTCTTCAAAATTTATGTGAAGTCTCCAAGGGACAAACTTTAGCCTAATCTTTTCTTACATTCATTTTATATGCATCTAGGTTGATGCATTTTGCTGGGTTTTCTCTTGAAGTAATGTATTAAATGAAATTATTTAGTTTTTATGGTAATAGTATATTAACTTATCTAATAGATGTTGGCTGACTGCCAAATATATATTGGTATCCATTTGATAACATTTAGTAAATTCTGTTTTATACCTTGAAATGTATCTCCTGAACTGAACTAATTTTTGTACTTAATCTAATAAATTTACATGGTTAAAATCTGTATAACATGATCTTAGGTTCTTCCACAACTGATTATTTTTTAACTTTGCTATTGCCATGGTTAGATCGGTAGTGGTAAGCTGAGATCTTTTGTTCTCAATGAGTGATATTTATAATTCTCAATGAGTGATATTTATAATTCTGCTTTTTTTATATTTCTTTCATATATATATATATATACATAATATTATGTACATTTTGTTTGCATGCTTGTTCTTTCTGGACAGAATGCAATATTAAATATATTGTGTACAATTTAAATATAGAATAAAATCTCTGTGTATAAATATAAATATATGTTATATATCAAGTTCACAGTTCAAAAGTCTCTATAATTTCAGATACTTTCATTGTATGATAATCCTTTATTTATTATTTATTATTCATTCAGTACACATATTCCAGTTTTCAATTTTTCTACTCTGTGGTATGTTAATTTTCATTTCAAGAGCTAATTTAACAGATAAAATTATCAGAAAAATCATGGACATTGATATTTTTGAGCATCTTACAGATTGTTAAAAATGACATACTCTATTCTAAAATATATTTAATGTTCTTGTGAAAAAATATACTTTTTTGTTCCTGATAAACTCACCAACACTTTCAAAACTTTCATTCACTATGTTTATGAAATTTCTAAAATTTGACAATCTGTTTTAAGAAATCATTATGATGGAGCACAAAATCCCAAGCCAGGTTTTCTTTTAAAGTATATTGTATTTTTAATATGACAGAAGGAAAATTATTAAATACATGGGAAATAATCATAGTGTGTTAAGTTTATGTAATGTTAATTCATTTGTTATCCATTTTTTTAAAGTGTAGCCTCTTGTGCACCCTGATTTATTAGTAGTAACACAACCACTTACCATTGCAATTATATGCTTTCAATTTAAAGAGTCTTTGGAGAAAATAAGAATGAGCCATGAAACGAATCAAACAGAAAAAAAGCCACTATTCCTAAAGTGTGTTGTAAAATAAATGATTTAGAATTTTAGTTCAGCGAAAGCAAATTTAACAGTAGAGAATGGATCTGTAGCATGAGAAGAATGTTTGAATTTGTTCATAGAAGAGAGTATTTTCAAACAGTAGCTATTTGTAAGGTGACCAACAATCCTTCTTTAGGGACGACAGTCTTCCTTTTGTAAGTTCTGTCCTCTCTCGAAAAGTGTCCTCCTACACGTCCTCCTTTTTGATATTTGAAGACTAATCTGTAAATCTCCGTATTTGATCGATTCCGATCCGTTGTGTGTGATGTGATGTATTTGTATTTGACATGACGATTCGTCAAGGCTCGGTACAGTGTGGCGAGACGCAATTATGAGACGCATGCGCCCCACACAGGAGAATTGTTTTGAGAGAGAGTGCCACGCGCAAGAGTGTGCCATGCACAAGAGTGCACCATGCACAAGTGACTTTGTTTTTTTTCTTCAATTTATTTGTGTCCTCCTTTTCATTGTAAAAAAGTTGGTCACCTTACTATTTGTGTACTGTAGTTGTATGGAAAATTCTGTATCATACGCTATAACTGAATTGTATTATAAATCTTGAGATAAAATTAATATCTAAACCTTGAAAACATAATGAAATGATTATTAACTAGGAGAATGCTGGGATTTCTGGTAATCTAGGAAAAGAACAAGATGTCCACTTCAGATTTTGACTGAACAGACTTCAAGTCTGTCTAACTTCAGCATGAATATGTCCTGCTAACTATTATTCTGTGTCATGTCCACATGATAATTCCTTGTATCTCATCTCCAGGTCTTAGTTGAGCCAGTTTAAAGCATCACTTATGACTTCCCTTTCTAAAGTAATATTTTCCCTTTTCTGAAATGCCTTTTGTCATAATTATGATTTGATATAATTAACTGATGATATGATTAAGGGTATAAATCAGGTTTGGGATCAAACTAGTTCCTATTTGCGACTTTTGGCTCTTTTCCTTCAGTTGCTGGACCCTACCATTTTGACTTTGGTAGAAAAATAGAAGATGCTTTTGAAAGAGGCCTTAGTTTGAAGAACAGAGCTAAGATTTTCTTAAGAGAGCGCCGGACCTATACTACACAAAAGGTTGATTTAAAACCTGGGGAAAAGCACAATGTTCTGCTAGCTACTTCTGCTAACAAGAAGTTTAGTTGCCTGTATTTTTACCAGATTTTTTTTGTTTTTTTGTATATGTTTTATTTACAGTTTTTCTTTAACAACCAACATTTTTTTGTGGACAGTGCAATGACTGGGTTGACATATTTTTCACATAGTACAGTAATAATACAATTACATATACAGAATTGGTCCCCAACCATTAGAACTTCAAATCCATGTCATAAGTCCCCTTTTTCAGGTCCAGCATAACTTCAAACTATCACTAAATGGATGGTCATAAGTTGAGGAGTGCCTATATTAAGTACTCACTCCTACTTCATCTTGCATTGTACTCTTCATCAGCAACCAGCGATATTTTTGGACATGGGGGGGGTGGGTCCTTGGTGTTCTCTGAGTTTCCTTTTTTTTGCAGATGTTTGATTACCCTAACTAGGTAACAACATCTGTGCGAGTAAGGAGTGCTGTTTGCTGTCAGTTTATATTCTGGTATGTCTTTCCTGTCTGTGTGGGAGTGGGATGGTCTTAGAGGTTCTTTGGTTGGGCTGTTTACTGATGGCTCTTTGGTAGTTTCTTGATTGTTGGTCTGAGGTTAACCTTGGAGTTAATCTATGCTGATCTGAGTGCTGATTACTGGTGAGAGGTTCTGGAGTCTTTTCCTCTTTTGGGCTGGTTGATTGCCTCTTTTCCTGTCAATGTCTATGTGTCTGTTGATGGCTGATTTGTCAGAGTACCAAAGAATCTTTAAGACTGCCCCCACCCACACAAATAGGCAAGACACCAGAATATAAACTGACAGCATCCTTACTAGCAGTGATGATGTTACCTAGTTAGGGGTAATCAAACATCTGCAAAAAAAAAAAAAGCAAACTCAGAGAGCACCAAGGACCCCTCATTTTATCCCTGAGCTATAAATATTCTCTTTTTTGGACATGAGTTTAGTGTTCTTTCAGAACCATTTCAACCCATACTTGAGCTGCTATTGGATTTCTTGTTAGTTGGATAACTTGACAGGTCGTGAAATATACCATTCAAAGCATCCTCTCTTATTTTCCCAATCCTGCTCCACCTCACAGTAGGGGAATTGATCACTGGTTGTTTTCTTGGGGCATTCATCAACCACTTTGTCCCACATTAAAGAATAAGGAAAACCAGCCTTATTACTGTGGCAAAATTGAATGCAGGAAAAGGTAGATTACCTTTCATTATTCTGTTTTCTCAAGGATTGATACATTTAAAATGGCCATGTTTATTTTATGTATTTATTAAACTTCTATGCCACCCATCTCGCTGAGGTGACTCATGTTGTTGTGTCCAAGATCTCTTTTTCTGCATTTTAATCATATCGCTTTAAAAATAGAATCTTGAATTGATGGATGCACTATTTATTATATTTGCTTGGGTTTTTTTAAGGTTGACTTATTAATGGGGTTAAGTATTATTAGGAATTTTATTTTTTAGCACTAACTGCTCACTGGTTGTTGATCTTTTTATGTAATTTTTCAGAGGTTGTTGTATTGACAAATAAAGAAATGTTTTCTAGAAACAATGATATGGTCTGGCAAAATAACATTTAACTGGAAATTTATTTTGGAAATTGTAGTGACAAGTTATGCATGAAAATATTTTACTTTGATTAGCATTTTAATGTGCCTTTTACAGTTTTTTTATCGGAGTTCATAAAAGTTCTGTTAATTTGATCTTTGATTTTAAGCTTGCAAAATAGTGAGTTTACTCATTCATCTGATAACAATGCTTCCCATCAAATTTTAAAAGCTATTTTTTACTAATATATTCTCCCCCAAGCCATTTGTACTTTATCCTCACTTATAGTCTTTCCAAGAGTATCTGGTAAATTAGCAAATTGCTTAATTCCAGTTCTTTATCTCATGGTTTAGTTTATGCATGCTTTAAATCAGTGGTGGGGAACTATGGCCCCTTTATGACTTGTAGACTTCAACTCCCAGAATTCCTGAGCCAATTCTGGGAGTTGAAGTCTACAAATCATAAAAGGGCCACTCCTGCTTTAAATAGTCAAAGATGAAGAAATTAACTAAGACTATTCGGATCCCCAATTGGTTGGAAGGTAGGTAGTAGGAAGAAAGGTAATATTGCAGTATTAAATGAATGTTTCCTGGTAAAATCACGCATGATTAATTTTTTACGCTGAAGATGAAATCTCAAGTAAGCATTATTGTTTAAATTGCATGTCTTGTTAAATTTCTACTATTGTAATTGGATTCCAGTGATATATGATGAACATTGATCAATTTGTCTCATTTTTCTGCATGATGATTAGCAATTGTTGTAATGTTAAAGGAGGAAATGAACCTTGGGACAGGAATATAGTCAAGATATTTTATCAATTTCCAATGTGATCTCACATTAGGTACAAATGGAGGAAAGGCAGGCTGAAAAACTTTCACTAGTCTGTTGACATCACATTAAACAGCCACTTAATATTTGGCCTTAGTTAGTTATATAACAGTTTATAAATGTTTATTCAGTAGTCATACATATTAATTTCTGGGACATATTAACATAACATACTGCTCTTTAATTCTGATTTTGTTTAATTTCTCCTTTGAATAATGAATATTAAAAGCATGCTAGATTAAATTTATGTATTTGTTATTTTTAAAAAGATTGCAAGAAAGAACAGTTAAGAGATTTCCAGTAACTGAATGACCTTGCTTTCTTAAGTCTGCTGTCATTCTGTGGTGGGGAGCTTGGTTGTTCAATTATGTTTTAGTGGTGGTGGTTTCAAATCCAGCTACTCTAAATATTTTCTCAAATATGAATTTTAATAGAAGGTAAAAATCTATCAATGGGAAGAATCTGAGGATATGCTAAAGCATTTATAGTCATATGACTGTTTCAATTTCTGCTTCAAATTCTTGGGCAGCCAGTTTCATGATGTGGTTAAGACACCAGATGAGAAACTGGGAGACTGTGAGTTCTAGCCCCATCTTAAGCACAAAGCAGTTAGGTGACTTGGGCCTGTATTCTCAGCCTTAGGATTGACAAAACGATTCCTGTAATTGTGGCCATGAAAACTGCACAAAATAGTCCAGGCAATTGCCAGGAGTCAACACTGACTTGAAGGTGTGCACACACATGCATACATACACACATAATCTATATATGGAGCTGATTAAAACTAAGATGAAATTGGGTGCAGCTAAGAGGAAAAGACATGCAGTGGGGTAAAGAACATTCCACTCCATATAGCTATGTCTTTTCCTATTAGCTGCACCCAATTTCATCTTAACTTTAAGAGATTCTAATAACTCTATAGTCCAGTGTTTCTCAACCCAAGCAATTTTAAGATGGGTGGATTTCTGGATGGGGACTTCTGGATGTTGAAGTCCACGTCATTGTAGTTGTTCTTTTAAAGTTGTAGCAACGTTTCAGCAGAATCTCATCTGCCATCATCAGGCTTCTGTATAGTGTTCATCTGTGAGTCAGACTTTTACAGTGGTTTCAGATTTAAATTTGGGGAAGCCTATTGCTGTGCCAGAATGGTTTTTTCTTCATCCTGATTGGTTGGGAGTCTTGGTCTGTGTTTATTGGTCTTGGAGTTTGCTGTGTTCTGATTGATTGGTGTTTCTAATATCTTCTATTATAATATAATATAATATAATTAATAATATAATAATATAATATAATATAATATAATATAATATAATATAATATAATATAATAATAATATAATAATAATATAATATAATAATAATAATATAATATAATTAATATAATAATATAATAATATAATAATAAATAATATAATATAATATAATATAATATAATATAATATAATATAATATAATATATATAATATAATATAATATAATATAATAATAATATAATATAATATAATATAATAATATAATATAATATAATATAATATAATATAATATAATATAATAATATAATAATATAATATAATATAATATAATATAATATAATATAATATAATATAATATAATAATATAATATAATATAATATAATAATATAATATAATATAATATAATATAATATATATAATATAATAATATAAATATAATATAATAATATAATAATAATATAATATAATATAATAATAATATAATATAATATAATAATATAATATAATATAATATAATATAATATAATATAATATAATATAATATAATATAATATAATATAATATAATATAATATAATATAATATAATATAATATAATATAATATATATATATAGATATTAGAAACACCAACCAAGATAGAACAGCAGAACACAGCAAACTCCAAGACCAATAAACACAGACCAAGACTCCCAACCAATCAGGATGAAGAAAAACCATTCTGGCACAGCAATAGGCTGCCCCAAATTTAAATCTGAAACCACTGTAAAAGTCTGACTCACAGATGAACACTATACAGAAGCCTGATGATGGCAGATGAGATTCTGCTGAAACGTTGCTACAACTTTAAAAGAACAACTACAATGACGTGGGAAAATACCCGAACAAAGCTGAATGCCATATATATAAAATTTTATATATATATATATAAAATATAAATTATATAATAATATAAACCTGAATTATTCTTACTAATTATTTACAAGTGTTTATCAGGGAAAAGGACTACATTTACCCTCATTTGATAAAATGTGTAGTGTTCCCTTCATAGGCTCAAGGCAAAAAAAGGTAGACGGAAAATCTATTGGATAACTTATTTAGTGATCTGTAATAAAGAGTGTTTCCAACATAGAGTGGTTTAACCATAGCCACAACAAAAAGGCTAATTTTTCTAAATTAGGAATAGGAATGAAGAAGAGTTAAATTGGGGTAGTGAATACAAAGCTAATATGGATTGCAGCATATGGATTGAGCAGAGGTAGATCATCTTCTAATTTTGTTTGAATCGGTGTCTTTTTTTTTTACACCTAATCCCAGGCAGTGGACCTTGGGGATTCTAAATAGATTGCACAATCTTCAATTTAGCACATGGTTTTTATAGACTTAAACTCTATTATAAGCTTTATAAGCTTCCTACATTGCTGGATAATTCAGAGCTTGAGATTCAAGTGAAGAATCTAATACACTAGCATTATATCCACTGCAAGTGAGAGATTGAAGCCTAAACCTAATCAATCAAAATATAGGAAATACCCTTATCTTGGGGAACATCCTTCTAAGGAATTAAATAGCCTCTGTTAAGATCGTCATTACTAGTGGGTTAAGAGGAAAGCATAGCCCTAATAGAAACTAGCTTAATATTTATCTCACTCTGTTTGAATTTAAAGAAAATTAAACAACAAGAACTGCTTTGTTGCATTTTTGCTAGTTCTGGAGATCAGCTGATCAGCTGGGACTCGGGAGGCAGAGAATAGATGGGGCAGGGCCAGTCAGAGATGGTATTCCAAACTACTTAAAACTTCTGCTACCGGTTCTCCAGAACTGGTCAGAACCTGCTGAATACCACCTCTGATTAAAAGGTGTTAACATGTAATAAATTCACATTGCTTTTGAACTCTCTCCTGGTTCTTGGCTTCTTGTGCCTGACATTGGAGGACATTGAACCAGTCAGTCATTCTCAGCCCTAGGAAGGAGGCAGTGACAATCCATTTCTGGAAAAACGTTGCCAAGAAAATTGCAGGTGCTTGCCGAAGTAGACTCCAAGAATGGGACACAATTGAATGGAAAGGGGAAGAAAGATCTAAGGGAAGATTGCAGTTATTGGTGAGAACTTTGAGAGAATTGTATGGCTTAGTCATTCAAATGGTAGGCAAAACTACCCAATATTTCCACACATCCCTAAATCTATGCTTTTATTATCAAAATTATGTTCTGTCCATCTTGTGGTTCAAGGCAACTCTGAGCAGCTCACATAGTAAGATTAAATACCAAACATCCAAACAATTATAAATATGAAAACAGATTAAAGCTAAACAACGTTCACTAATTCGGCAAGTGTAAGGGGTTTTTGCTCCAATATTCAGAAGAAGCAAAACTAATCACAGTAACAGCAAACAAATTTTGTATTGTTTTCTAAGAGATTAAAAAAATCAAGGGGAAATACTACTTAATCTCCAAAAGAAAAGGTGTGAAAAGCCTGGAGAAATTGAATCCCAGGTACTGTACTGCTGAGTCATGATAACAAATGGAATGCAGTGTTGAAATGACACCCTGAGCATTTCTCACCTTGTATCTTAAAGGTTGAGGGAGTTTTAGCAAGCTATCTAGAATGATTACCTGCAGTTTTGTATTTAAAAAGCAGCTAGTTTGTTTTGATAGGGGCTGGAATAAGTAGCTATTTTGCAAGAAATTAGGCATAAAGAAAACATTTGAATCTCGTTGATGCAAGTAAATGATGCAGAAGTGGTGATAGGGCATATATGGGTCAAATTAAAAATGTTTAATAAGGAACGAAACTTGTACATGGTAGCACATATTTCAAATTATATACAGAGGTGCATTTTCATCAAATACATTCTCATATGCAGTGCATAATTAGTTGCTACTCTTGTCTTTCTGGTGTCTTTACTATTTCCCGTCCTTGGAGACTTATTATATAAAGCTGGGGTATTTGTAAAAGAAAGCAAATAAAGACCTTAAATGGATTTGAGAGGAGTGTGGTAGCTAATAACTGCTGATAAGGCCATTTTCTATCATAATGTAAATACTGTGCAGAGTGTGTAATTAGTTTATATTACAGTAATTCTTTGTAGACTCACAGATATATTTACAAGCTATAAGTAGAATTTCACATGCCACTCACACAGTGCTCACTAATAATTGTTTTATACTTGGTCTCTGAAAATGGAGCCTACAGGAAACAGTTAAACCAACATCTAGCTAGAAGGCAGGTCTTAATATTTTTTCCTGTTTAATGGAGGAATCCCCTTTGTTTTGTTCTTATCTCTGCTTCGAACCAGAATCTTTCCCCTCATATCAAATTTTAGGGTTCAGAATAGGAAAAGCAATCAGAGATACCAACAGCAAAGCAGCATATGATTGAATATAACCTCAGCAACTGTACACTAGCTAAATGGTGGGCCACTCTTGAGGCTGAGGTGATATCGTGGCAGAACCAGAGGTGGTATTCAGCAGGTTCTGACCAGTTCTGGAGAACCAGTAATGGAAATTTTGAGTAGTTCGGAGAACCGGCAAATACCACCTCTGACTGGCCCCGCCCCCATCTATTCTCTGCCTCCTGAGTCCCAGCTGATCAGCTGGGTCTTCTTTTGTTGCCCTGCACAGGAGAACGGAGCTGGAAAGCAGGTTAGTGGGGTGGGGAGGGAATGGGGATTTTACAGTATCCTTCACCTGAAGTGGGGTGGGAATGGAGATTTTACAATATCCTTTCCCTGCCACCCCCACCATGCCCACCAAGCCAAGCCACGCCCACAGAACCGGTAGTAAAAAAAATTGAATCTACCAGTGGGCAGAACGCTAGAGAGTCAGAGAAGCAGCCATCAAGCTGGAGCCAGGAATGGCTGAGCAGTCCACGGGTTCCACAGCCGATAGGGAGGCTGCTTGGAATCCATATCGCTATGCTCCATTTGCAACTGAAACAACCTTCTGTGGTTGACCTTGGGGGGCTGGCTAGGTGTGGACAACTGGGTGGGTGTGGCCAGCTTTTTGCCACTCACTGGGCATGGCTGACTGGGTAGGTGTAACTGACTAGATGGGCATGGCCAGCTTGAGGTCACTCCCCAAACTGCATTTTTCCTCTTAGTACTGGGTAGATTGGGCCGATGCCATGCTGCTCTGATGTTTCCTCTTCTCATTGGGTAGACTGGTCCGAAGTGATGCAGGTTGGTCCCTTACATTTTCCACAATGGCCCCACGGGTCGGATGTGGCCCATGGGCCTTGTGTTTGACACCCCTGGTCTAGAACAACTATGGCAGATGGTAATCCGGAGACTTCTTGAAATAGTTACCACCTACTGCAAATTGCAAGGCCTCTGGGGAAAGAATTTGGATGGTACCAACTGTGGTGTCCCTGTAGCAGTCAAGCTAATCTTGACTTGGCCATCAGCAGGAACTGCAAAAAAACAATATAATTTTGATACTGGAAAAAGTGTTGCAGTAGTACCCAGTAATCTTGGCTACTCTAAATCAGTTCCCCTTCTATTCCATTAGCAAAACAGCAGCAGGGGAACTGAAGAACATCAGATCTAGCAGTATGTTGGAGAAGAGGAGATGGATTCTGAGAGAAACAGGAGAGATACGCACTAGCCTATTTGGACCTAATATAGTACCTCAAGGACTAGAGGAGGAGCATGCCTCCCTCAGGTCTTCTCTGCTCGTGTGAAACATGGGAATCCCAGCAAGCCTTCTTTCCACAGTCTTGTGAGCAGTGAAGCTTCAAACCCAAAATATCTATAATCTTGAACCAATCCCTAGAGCACAAAAGCTCTTTCATGTCTGATAGGAATAGAAGGAATCAGTTGCCCTAACTTCCAGAAGCCCATCAAGTAAATGGTAGTCTTCTCCATCATTTGACTATCCAAACTATTGTTTGTACACTAAAAAAGACTTGGAGAAGAGGGAGAGACACGAGAGGTAGTGAAAAGGCTCGGGAAGAAGGGGGACATCCATCTTGGTAGCATCAGAGGCAGAGGGGCTGAAAGAATGAGAGAAAGGCCACTATCTCATTCTCAGATTCTTCACTTACTAAGTGTGAAGCTGAACCCCAGGCATGCTCTAGCCCAATGTATTGCGAGGTTTTGCTTAAGTAGAGGTAGTCTTTGACTTAAAACAGTTCAATTAATGACTGTTCAAAGTTACAACAGCATTGAAAAAAGGGGCTTATGACCATTTTTCACACTTCCGACCATTGCAGCATCCCCATGGTCATGTGATCAAAGTTCAGACACCTGGCAACTGACTCATAGTTATGACTGTTGCAATGTCCCAGGATCATGTGATCACCTTTTGCGACTTTCTGACAAGCAAAGTCAATGGGGAAGCCAGATTCATTTAACAACCATGTTGCTAACTTAACAACTGCAATGATTCACTTAACTGTGGCAAAGGTCATAAAATGGGGCAAATTCACATAGCAACAGAAATGGGCTAAGTTGTGGTTTTAAGTTGAGGACTACCTGTAATCGCTTCAGGTTGCAGCATAGATTTTAGCATGCCCTTTTCAAATTTCTTCACAGAGATAAGGAGCTGGTGGAGCTAGCCAAACCCACAGAACCCTCTTACGTTAGTGAACAGGATGTTATCTCTTATTCAAGAAGAACAGGAAGTGGCTGCATATGCCTAATATTGATAAAAGTAGCAGCTCTGATTTATAAATCAGTAAGGCCAAGAGAGAAAGGAGAGCTGGAGAGGCAGTTGTAAATCTAATAAACATAGAACGGACATTATCTTCCAAGTAAGATGGTGAAGCAGCTACTCTGGGAATCAGGGATATAGCTTGCTTCTACGTTATCTTCATACAGTATTCACATGGGATCTTTTACAGAAACCCCCCCTCCCCAAAGAAATCAAATGCCTAAGATAAAGTATCACTGAACTAGTTGTAGCAGCAGAGTTCATAGCAGTTATATTTATGGAGTGCTTAACATTTTCGAATCAAATCCACGGCAGGCACAGGGTACTACTACTTGGGCAGTGGGAGATAGCAATAGCACTTAGCACTTAAACTTTTATATACTACTTTACAGTTCTCTCTAAGTGGTTTACAGACTCAGCATATTTCCCCCAACAATCTGGGTCCTCATTTTACCGACCTTGAAAGGATGGAAAGCTGAATCAACCTTGAGCCTGGTGAGATTCGAACTGCCAAACTTCAGATAGCTGGCAGTCAGCAGAAATAGCCTGCAGTACTGCATTCTAACCACTGCGCTACCGCAGTTGATAGGCCACTAATCAAGAATGATCTCACAGCAAAGTAATTCTTGGGGAAGAACCTATTTGGGAAATCAACTCAGTCTTAGTAGGACGCAAGGATGAAAAAAGTATATCCTCGTCCTGACCCCTGAAGAAGGAATGTAAAAACCTATCTTGGTTCTTTTGTTCTGGAGTCTGCATCCTAACTTTTTTTTGGCCTCTCAAATTGATGTCACTACCACAAGGATAGAATGATATTTGCAAAACTTTTGCTCCACATGAAACACACACATGAAGAAAGATGGGTGTTGGAGATGGTTTGGTGGAAATTTGCTCTAGAATTCGTAGGGACACTTCACTAAAACATCCAGGGGAAGCTACTCACAGTTTTCTTCATAAAGCCATTGATAAGCAGTTTGTCTGTATAAGCATAAATATGAACTACTTTCCTGAACAGTGGTGGGATTCAATTTTTTTTACTACCGGTTCTGTGAGCATGGCTTGGTGGGCGTGGCTTGGCTTGGCTTGATGGGCATGGCTTGGTGGGGGTGGCAGGGGAAGGATACTGTAAAATCTCCATTCCCTCCTCACTCCTGGGGGAAAGTTACTGCAAATCCCCATTCCCTCCCCACCCAGTAACCTGCTTTCCAGCTCCGTTCTCCTGTGCAGGGCAACAAAAGAAGACCCAGCCGATCAGCTGGGACTCGGGAGGCAGAGAATAGATGGGGGCGGGGCCAGTCAGAGGTGGTATTTGTCAGTTCTCTGAACTACTCAAAATTTCCGCTACTGGTTCTCCAGAACTGGTCAGAACCTGCTGAATGTCACCTCTGGTCCTGAACTGT
Source organism: Notechis scutatus (assembly GCF_049901735.1). Classification (NCBI taxonomy): domain Eukaryota; kingdom Metazoa; phylum Chordata; class Lepidosauria; order Squamata; family Elapidae; genus Notechis; species Notechis scutatus. The sequence continues at coordinate 29,263,165 of NC_142009.1, forward strand.
CCCACAAAGGCTGTCATTACTTTGTAAGCACTTTGCGTCCTCAGACTGTCTGCAAAGGGGTGCCTTGCCTCTCACTTTCTTGGAAATTACCCTTTAAAAATATACTTCTGTTGTTTTAATAGGTCTGTACATCAACAAAACTGTTTTGAAGGAAGAAATTGTAGTTGAGCATGTCTTTCCCATTCTACTAATATTGTTGTACCTAGATAAGAATGAAAGTATTTGGTAATCTGTTGGAATCTACATAATTCCTATTCCATCAGAAAGTGAATAATAGGCAAGTCAATTATATAGGCATGCAATGTGGTGATATGCCATTTAAATAGAAGCAACAGGGATTTTCCAAAATAATACTTATTTGTCTTCCATAGAACTTAGGTAGAGCCCTTTACTTAGCAACACTCAACAATGTCCTAGTCCCAAAGGATGTAATTCTGCTCTTCTGCTACTTAATCATTAGATATCCTTTTGTACATAACATACTCACCTTAAAGGTGATATTGGCTTTGGGGGGGAAAACTCAACAAAAAGCATTTGAGTCTAGCTGAGTCTTATATTATGAAAACTTAATTTTTTTTAAAAAAGAGCAAAATTGGTTAATAGTTACTAGGACATCAGAAAAGTACAGTATTCATACAAAAATGGCGCCTTTTCAGTTTTGACTACTGTGGAGTTCCCTCATGGGAAGTACAGATAGTTCTTGATCTCGAATTCCCTTTTGTGACCATCTGACCAGCGAAGTCATTGGGAAGCCAGATTCACTGAAGAACTGTGTTACTGATTTAAAAGTGCAGTGATTCACCATGACAGGAAAGGTCATAAAATGGGGGCAGAACTCACTTAAAAGCTGTCTTTCTCAACTGCCTTGCTTAGCAACACAAATTTTGGCCTCCATGGTGGTCATAAGGACTACCTGCATATGGTTAATAAATGATATTTGTTTTTTGGTTTAGTGTATTGCGTTTGTAGCTTTATTTTATTTTATACATTAATGATTTATAAGCTGCCCAATGCAAGGAGAGGTGCGGTTAAAATAAATAGGCCAGCTTCTTAAGAAAATCTCAGTCGGAGGTTGCTCCCCAATCTCACTGGGCAAGCAAATGAGAAATGATAATTTTTTTGGCTTTGGTCCTACTTTGAGAATCATTAATCTGGTTTGAACTTCCAATGCAGCTTTTCACTGCAGAGAAATCCCTCCAGGCACTCTTGGTTTGAGCAGATTGCTTTTTCTGCCAGAAAGTCAGGTGATCCGCTGTTGGTGGTGTCATTTATAGATGCATATTGAGGTTAAATTTCAATCTTTATTGCTGTGGTAGACAAATGTGCTATGTAACCTGAGTCAATAGTCCCTTCAAAGCAAAGCTGAACCAGTTGGGGCTCTTTGCAAGAAACTGCACAAAGGTGTGTGCAGTTCCATGCCTTTGGAATGTAGAAATTACACTTTCCTTTGCCATGGCCATTTAGGTATAAGAGTATTACTTGCCTGGGTACAGATTCTTTATTAGTATGCTTAAAATCAGGAAAGGCACATATTTAAGGGTGAGTGAGGGATTGAAAATGGATCCCATAACTTTCTTGAAAGAACCCGTTGGATTCAGGAATGTGCTGATCAATCTTCATTTGGTTATTGAAAGTTATGATCGTGTTTTACAGGATAATGTAAGCTTGTTGCATGCAGTGCGGTATGTACAGTTGGACACCAGCACAAATGCCCTGGAGTAGAGGGCATGTCCACTGAGTAGTGCCCCTTTCTTCTGTGTAAGTAAAGGATAGGCATGTGCTATCATTGGCAGAGGGCAGAATGCTGCCATTCACAGTCCGTCTTTCACAGTCCTGGCTTAACCGTTTAATTTTATTTTATTTTTTGTCTTTCTTTATAGTTATCTCTTCTACATCTGTTTTTTTTTTCCTGGCTTCTTCAGGTTTTATCTGGTCCTCTTCTCCGTTACTGTTCTTCCCCATTAGGCAGAGAGCCACCAATCAACACCGGTGTTCTAGCTTTTACATGCTGCCATTGCTGTCCTGTAAATGCAAAGGAGAACTGAGTGAGTCAGCAGGTGGCAAAGAAGGAGAACACTTATGGACTTAGTGGAGACTGTTAATGATAACCTCTTGTTGGCATATCAGGTGCTTGACTATGTCAGTCACTGATAATGGCCTTGCCTGGCATAAGGGCTGATATTTTGCAAACTAATAAAGAGGTAGCATGCTTTTCCTATTGATACTTAGGCATTTTTCAAGAGACAAGCAGAAAAATGCACTACTGAATGATAAACAGCAGGGAACTAAACCTGTTGCACTATCCTCATGAGATTGTTTGCCTGAAGTCAGGAATGACCATTTTGTAGAAGCAGATGGGGAATCTACTCACACTACTGAAACAACTTACTTCAAGACAGAAACTATTGTTTGCTAGGTAGAAGCACCGTGCTCTCTGTTCTTCTCCCCCTCCGCGCTGTTATTTTTATTTTGAAATTTGATAGCGTGTCATTCTGTTGCAATAGAACTTTTGAAAGAGATGGATAGAATTTAATATGCTAATTACTGTTAATGTATTGGGAATCTCTCCTTTCCTTTGTGCCTCTCAAATCAGCTCAGGAAGATTTTGAGATGCACAAGAGGTTAAACCCAAGTTTTGTCTGTGGAAATGGTTTCTTCGGATGGAAACATTCCATTCTGTCTCCCATTAGTAATATGATTCTTCATTTTTAAGGTCACATGTTGCAAAAATAATCACATTTGTTCTCAAGTGGAGGATGATAATGATGACCATTGAGAGTTTGGGGTGGGGGAACTCTTCCAACCCATTTTGATATATGCTTTAAGCTATTTATATGTTTTAAGCCAGATAATGTCACCAAGACACTATTCTCAATAGCAATAGCACTCAATAGCATTTAGACTTATTTATCACTTCACAGTGCTTTACACTCCTCTCTAAGTGGTTTACAGGGTCAGCATAATGCCCCCAACAATCTGGGTCCTCATTTTACTGACCTTGGAAGAATGGAAGGCTTGAAACTTGAGCCTGGTGAGACTCGAACTGCTGGCAGCTAGCAGTCAGCAGAATTAGTTTGCAATAATGCATTCTAACCACTGTGCCACCACATACCTCTTGATTCAGTTAGATGTCAGTTGAATTGCTGGCATAAAAGCAAACAAGGAAAAACCAAAAGAGAATGGATAAAATTATGCAGAGAGTGATGTGCATTTTAACTTTTGCCATAAATAAATATACGTAGAGTACCAAAAGCAGTTTTTTTTCTTACATTCATAATATTAGATTTATGATAAATAAAGGAGTATATTGTATGCAGTGGTGGGATTCAAATTTTTTTACTACCGGTTCTGTGGACGTGGCTTGGTGGGCGTGGCAGGGGAAGGATACTGTAAAATCTCCAGTCAGAGGTGGAATTGGCCAATTCTCCGAACTATTCAAAATTTCCACTACCAGTTCTCTAGAACTGGTCAAAACCTGCTGAATACCACCTCTGATTGTACGGCTTATGGTTAACTTACGGCAAGATAAGATGAAGACGGCATAGCATACTTAGTTTGAAGACTTGTGTTTTAAAGCTGATTTATTCCTAGCTGCTGTGAAATGCAGGATTTTTTTTCTCCTTCATGTGCTCTGTGTTAGCTTCTTGAGACATTTGATTGGTCATTGTGGGCTAAAACGGGTCCTTAATCTATTGGTAGGATAGGTGGCTACTATTAGAGTAGCTGACTTAGAAGCCTAACTATGTTACAAGTACAGGGTCATAATGACTTTGACTTTTTTCCTAAACCAATATGATAGATGAACTCTTTGTATATATTGAGGCAATCCAGAGACTCCATGCCAATGGCTGCAAATGGGAATATCTACTTAGATCAATATAGCTGGTCGAAGTGACCTGTTTATTATAACATTCTGTCCTTGTAGTCATATCAGATCTTGAAATCCTTAGGAGAAAGAGAACTACAGCCTTTTCCTGCAGACACAGGTATTTAGGAAATTAAATATTCTGACCTTTCTTCTTAAAGCGGTTCTTGTGTCCATTTTGATTTTTTTTCTGGAATAAAACAGACATGTTGTACTCTTATCAGGCTATGGATCAATACCATTTGCTGTAGAGAATTGGAGTCATAGACAAAAATTGTTTGTGCATTTGGGTTAGCTATGTAATTGTTTGTCACGGCAGTGCGGTATTTAATAAAGTGAAGAGAGAGACTGTCCACTTTAACTAGTTAAAAGGTTAACCATAAGAAGCAGCTGTGATTTAATATTCCTTATTGAGAATATTACTAAGTTTCTGTTCACTGTATGGTCTTTTAAAATCCTGTGAAAATAACACATGCTTTAGGTTTTTCTTCCCCAAGAGAAAAAAAATCTTTGGGTGGGCATCTTTTTTCATGCTGGTATGCGCATCTGTTTATATCTTTCTTGCCTCTGGCTCCCGTCTCATGATTCTACTCTTTTCTCATATCTCCTTTATCTCTGACCTCCCCCACAATAGGAAAAATAATGCATCTGCACTAAAAAAAATTGCCTAAGGAATTCATTTATCTTCTCTTGCAGTGCTCTGGAAGTAAAGGACAACAGCAGTAGAGTCTTAGTGCCTTAAAACTATTACTTTACTTTGATTCTTGAGGTCATTTCCAGTGCTGAGATAAACTGAAATGCTAAAGGAAGTTGTATGACTACTTTATAAATAAAATTAATTAATTTATGAGGGTTAAGTTTGGTGAGAAATGAATGTAGATTAAAATTAAAGTATTACATAGTGGCACATTTCAAGTAAAACTGATAGAAACTTGCAAGATAGAACTTTACAACATGATCATTTGAATTGGAAAAACAGTAAAACAAAAAAAAAATATTACTTGAATGGAAAGGATGGATTTGCTTGGTTTGCCTCCTTTATAAAATCTGGCTCTTACTTTTGAGATTGCCATATTGATTTTTTTTTTTTGTTCCAGATTTTTTGGATCAATTTTTACTTTTATTGTAATGTGTTTATAATAGCAAAAAATGACTTTGCTCCCAATCTGTCCAGGCAGAATGGTAACAACTTCTAATAACAATTTTACTGTACATGCAAAATTTGATTCTGAACCCACATTCAGGAATCTGAATAGGGTAGACCTGATACCCACCATTTAGAAGGATGCAAATCTAGTACTTAGTTCTGAAACTAAGGGATGATACTAAAAGTACATTGAACTGCCTAATAAACTTACTAATGGCCTTTTGTTTTTGTTGGTTTAGAATTCATTAACTTTTAAGAATTTAAGAATGATGTCAGCCAGGATACAGCTTGATTTATCTGTCATCAGCAGGGTAGATTACATTGTGCTGGGGAAAATTTCTACATTTATAGAGATCCCTGCTGACTTTCATTTATGAGTTACTGGAAAAATGAAGTTTAGAAATGCCCAGAAAGCATTTGATTACATTTGTGGTATAGAAAAATGTACTTTTGTGGGAATTATTTTTGCCTTGGTTTATACCATTTTGTGTTCTTAGGTAGACTTGGCAAAGTTGAATTGTTTCGATACTTAGAAAGCAATGATGGCTTCGGGTTAGACCTAGAGAGTTAAACATAGCCATTCCCTATGAAATCTCTTTCATTGTCCTGGAACCAATCACAGATTAAACCCAATCTATCTTGCAGAGTTGTTTGGGGGGAAATAAAGGAGTACTATGTACAGCTAAGAAATAAGTAAAAATATATTTAGAATTTTGATATTATTCACATTTTATTTATATTAAACTAGTAATGTGTTCGAGCTACAGTACTATTTCATTTTTAATTAATTAAAATGTATGTTGCTACAAATTAGGCTAGGAGAGATATTGTTGGTAAGTGTCAAATACATATAATAAAGACCTGCCAAGCAAACAGCAACAAGTTGGCGGACAATCATAGCTACATAGCTATACAATCTTTTAGGATACACATTTAGAATTTCGAGAAAGAGTCATGATCACAATCATACAAAGGCTATTTATAACAGAGTTCCTCCTTGTAGTCAACCCCAGGTTTCTACATATCTTGTTTCAAGCTTTCCCAAAAGCCAGAGAGCAATAATGTGAATAGTTTTGGACTGTTTTGTGCTTTTGGATCGATAAAATATCCCTTTCTTATTTTCCTTTGTTTTCCTGATGTAGTGAGGAATGCTAGATTCCACCATCCATTGTTACCATATTGCTCATTTTGGAGCCTCAGCATTTCATTCTGAAGTGTTCATAGCCACTTGACAGTAATGTTAATTTTTAAAAAGATGAATCCATCAAGTATTGTTGCAGAAGGAAATATGCATTCACAAAAGTGCTGAGAGGAATCATATTACTCATCATGAATATAGGTGGGCAATTAGGAAGTAATTTAATTCACCTCATTCAGGATTTATATTTTATTTTTTGTTATGTGGATGTCCAAGACATCATTTGATTGCACAGATACCCCATTGTGAACTGAAGCAGCTTTACACTCAAAGCTTTCTCCTTGAGCTCATTTATTTATATCAATGAGCTAATCAGTTAGGATCTAGAGTAGTTTTACAAAGTTTTTGATTTTTTTAGCTCACATATCCCTTCATTTTTATGTGAACATTCCATTAGAAGGCCTGCTTCTGTTTTTGAATTCACTTTGAGCTACAATACAGTACTGGGAGTACATTGTAGGTTTGTCAGGCTCATTAAGGGAAAATGGTGTTCGAGTCTATGCTGTTATTATAATTGGGATGGCTTCTAATGATGCCAGAAAAGGAAAGTAATTATGGTATTAAAGCCTATTTATAATAACTGAAGCCAACCAACCACTCCATCCATCAAAAAGTATTTTCCCAGGTTTTTTTGGATCTATATAACACTGGCCTGAATGTTTTTGAGGTGAATATTGCTGAGACATTAAAATGCACATGGAACTACAGCATGATGCGTGCCAGATGGTTCTCTGGAAATCGACATCTGGGAGAACTGGCACTACAGGTAGAGATCAAAGCGAGAAGCAGTTTTTAAGTGGGGAAAGAAACATTTGAGCATGTGGCACAGTTGAGGCAAAAAACTAGAGGCAAGAAGCACTGGATATCAATTAATCCTTGCTTGCCTGAACAGAAATGTTTAAGATAGATACAGGCAAACCTTTTTGCATGCTTTGTTTTTGGAGAACAAAGCATAAATTGGATAGAGTGATGGCACATAGTGGACAGAGCCAGCATGTTATGGATTTTGCTCTCAGTTGGGGATGGTTTTCCTTTTAAAATAATCTTGAGAAGCCTATTTTGAAGCTTATATTACTGTTTTCATTTGCTTCAAAACAACAGGAAACCAGACCAGTGATTTTTGGTAATTGTAATTGGAAGATAGTCTGGGAACTTAAGAAAAGAGTGCTGGAGGCTTTAGCACTGAGGTTTCAGGTTTGGGCAAACAACGCTTATCTCTGACATGACTTGAAGTGGTTTAATGTTGGCCAGCCATAACCAGGAAGAGTTGTAATTTTGAGAACAGGTCATAATCACTTTTTCCAAGGCTGTTGTAACTTTGAACTGTCAATAAATAAATGGTGGTAACTTAAGCAGTGGTGGGTTGCTACAACTGGTTCGGTGATCACGCACTTTGTGCACGTTTACATCAAAGGCACTTGCGTGCAGTGCTGAAAATGGACCATTTAGAAGCTCAGCTGCTTACTTTCCAAGTCAGCAATGATAAGTAGAACAGTGGTGGTGGGGAATCAGCTGTGCTACGCAATTGAGATGAGCTACAAAGCAGGAAATAAAGGACGGGTGGGTGGGTGGGGCCAATTGATCGTCAGAACTACAGATTCGCCTGAACCAGTCCGAACCAGCAGCATCCCACCACTGATCTTAAGGACTACTTGTATGTTTGTATCATGTTGTATTATTATTGATGTTGTTCTAATTATTGATTGGGAACTGCCCAGAGTTTGACATAAGATGAGTGGCTATATTATTTATTTATTTATTTTCTTTGGTTTGTCAATTGCTTACAAGATAATAGGTATAAGTAAAAACATAATTATGAATACATGGATACATATAAGAAAATTAAAAGAAACAATAGCACAGGTTCGGTAGGCACGTTGGTGCGCTTATGCATGCCCCCTACAGACCTCTTAGGAAAGGGGTGAGTAGACAGTAGACAGTAGACAATAGTAGACAGTCTAAAGTTAAAGTTTTTGGGGTTTGGTGAAGCAACCACAGAGTCAGGTAGAGTATTCCAGACATTGACTACTCTGTTGCTGAAGTTGTATTTCCTGCAATCAAGTTTGGTGCGATTAACCTTGAGTTTGTATCTGTTGTTTGCTCTTGTGTTGTTATGGTTGAAGCTGAAGTATTAATTGATAGGTAGGACATTGCAATGTATGATTTTTATATACTATACTTAGATCGGACCAAAGGCGGCATAGTTCTAGGTGTTCTAGGTCTAGAATTTCAAGTCTGGTGGCATAAGGTATTCTGCAATGAGTAGAGGAGTGGAGAACTCTTCTTGTGAAATATTTCTGGACTTTCTCAACTGTGTTAATATCAGATATGTAATGTGGGTTCCAGACTGATGAGCTGTATTCGAGTATAGGTCTAGCAAATGTTTTGTATGCTCTGGTTAGTAGTGTAATATTATCAGAGAAAAAGCTACGTAATATTAGGTTAACAACTCTTAATGCCTTTTTGGCTATGTAGTTACAGTGGGCTCTAGCACTTAGATCATTAGCGATGAGTACTCCAAGATCCTTGACAGAGTTTGGATCATCAACAAGGTCTTGACTATTCAGCCTGTATTTTATTTTCTGATTTTTTTTGCCAATATGTAAGACAGAGCATTTATTTCTTGAGATTTGAAGTTGCCATTTGTTTGACCATTCTGATACATAGTTGAGGTCTTTTTGAAGGGTAGCTGTATTGTCTGTGGTGTTGAATAATTTTACATCATTAGCGAAGAGAACGCAGTTGCTCTTAATATGATCACAGAGGTCATTTATGTAGAGTATGAAGAGAGTTGGTCCTAAAACACTGCCTTGGGGGTCGAAACTGTTGACAGGTACAAAATTTGATAGGACGTTCCCAATTTTGACCATTTGTTGTCTGTTTGACAGGAATGCTTCTATCCAGTTATGCAGGTGTCCAGAGATACCGTAAGATTTTAGTTTTAGGAGTAGTTTGTCGTGTACCACTGAATCAAAGGCTTTACAAAAGTCTATGTAGATTGCATCTATTGCTTTGCCCTGATCGAGTTGTGTAGTCCATATGTTTTTGCAGTGTAAGAGTTGCAGATTACATGATAGTTTTTTCCTGAAACCAAATTGTTTATTAGAGAGTAGGCTGTTTGTTTCTAAGTGGAGGATGATGGATTGGTTAATAATTGATTCCATGACTTTACAGGTGACGCAGCATAAAAAGATTGGTCTGTAATTTTCAACTAGGCTGGGGTTTCCCTTTTTGAAGATGGGGATGATGGTGGCTTGTGACCATAGTTTTGGCAAGGAGCTGGTCCTGAAAGATTTTTCAAAGATTATGTTTAGAGGTTCGGCTATGGCAGTGGATAGCTTTTTTAAGAAGTAGGCACATATTCCGTTCAGTCCAATAGATAGAGATGGTTTTAGATTGTGCAATGCTTTTTCAACAATGTGTTCTGTAAAATTGATATGTATTAGATCATTGTAGTTGTCTGTGGTTCGACTAGGAAATACTGGGCATGATCCATTGCTGTTTACAAATACTGAGCCAAATAATGTGTTAAAGAGGTTGGCTTTATTAGTGTTGTCATTGCAGTCTTTACCATTAGGTCCTTTCAGGGGTGGGATGGACCTTGAATCTTTTAGTTTGTTATTTACAAAATTGTAGAAAGCGCGGGTGGAATTGGTGTGTAGAAAGTTTTCCTCTTGTTTAATGTGATAATTGATGCATTCAGTCTTTATCTGGTGGCATAAATTTTTGTATCGGCTTTTGAGGTTGGCAACGTGACCAGATTTGTTTTTCCGCCAAAGTGATCTCTTTTTGGATTGAAGCTTCCTTATTGTTATGGGTAATCTGTTTTTTCTGGTTTTTGGAGTTTTTATTGGTACATATAGTTTGATGACTCTTTTGACTTCAAGTAAAAATATGTTGTAATGGTCTTCCAGTGAATAGAAATTGCCAATCAAGGGATGAGAGATCGTTGTCTATAAGATCACAGTTGCCTTTTTTGAAATTATAATTGGGGATCACATCATTGTGTTGATTTTTGTGTGGACGTATGTTGAGACAAAAGTCAATCATGCTGTGGTCACTGTTGGAAAAGGGTTCTTTAATTTGTATTCCATAAATTGAATTCAAACTATTGCAGAAGATGAGATCGAGGCAGTTGTTAAGTCTAGTATTGTTGGTTACTAGTTGTTCCAGTCCCTAGTTTGTTACAGCATTGTAGAAGGTTGCATGCATGGGTTCATTTTTACATTCGTTTAGGGTCCAGTTAATGTGAGGTATATTGAAGTCACCAAGAAAGATAAAAGTGTGTGGGCAGGATGTTGCCCATGTTAGTAGTGAATTTAGCTTGTTTACATGTTCGATGTCATAATCAGGGGCTCTGTAACATAGTAAGAATCGAAATTTGATATTTAAGGACAGTTCACAGACGATGGTCTCAGGAAGAGCAAGCTCTTGGGTAACTTGGATGTTTTTTAGATGTAAGGACTTTTTATAGAAGATAGCAACACCACCTCCTCTATGGATTTCACGATCTGATCGGTAAACATGATAGTCTCTTACTGTGGTAATAGAGTCAGGGAGAGATGCATTGAGCCATGTTTCACAGACAAATATGATGTCGAATTTAGCCATATTTAGTAAGAGGAGAAATTCAGGTATTTTATTCACAAGGCTTCTTGCATTGAGTAGCTTGCATTTAAGGCCAGTTGTAGTTGGAATTGAGGTAGTTAGGGGCGTGCGTGCCTAGTTTTGAGTGATGGTGGGTTGGATGAGGTAGGGTTGGATATGGAGTTGTGGGTTGTGTGACTTACTTTTGATACAATCAGTGCGATAGTCAATGTAGAGATCCTTCTCTCCATTGTCTAGATGTCTTTTAAGTTCCTTGCGGAGTTCACGGGAGTGGATTCTTTGCAGTATGGATAAGTCTGGTCTTGAGCGAAGTTTTTTGTGGTTGGGATTGGTTTTTGCAGTGGCATTTATTGTATGAATGAATATGCGTTTGCTGGACTCATTTTTGCAAACGACTCTACAAAATTTTGGGGCCACCGAGCCATCATTGTATTTGGACTCAGGGCCATCTCTGGTTATTTCATTGATATCTTCAGGAGAGATGTTTGTTGTATTTGAGTTGCTTATGATATTACGAACTTTGGTGATGTCATCTGATTCATTGGTGTCTTCAAGACCAAATAAGATGGCATTTGGACATTTCTGATCACGTTCAATGGTGTGTCTGATGAGTAAGGAGATATAATTTGTGGAATTATTTGATGGGATAGTAATTATTTGTGGTTGTGGTTTGGTGGTTATTTTTGGTTGTAGTTGTGATTATAATTGAGGTAATAGTTGTGGTAGTGGTTGTTGGGTTGGGATTTGATTTTGAGCTGATAGGTAGTCGCTTATCAGTGCTGTATATTGTTTTTCAAGAGAAATTAAGGTTTCTTGTATAATTGTTTCAAAACGTGTTGCTAAGCGTTTTTCTATTGAGTGCATGAGTGATTCTATGCTATCAACTCTGTCAGGCAGGGTACTTGGTTTGTTTAGCTTAGGAAAAGATGATGGACATAGACAAGGGAAAGTATCTGATGCTTTTAGGAGATCATTTGAATTGTTTTAAATAAACATTATATAAATAAACTTCTATAAAAATCTGATGTATTTTCTATGCTTATTAATTGATTGTACCCCAGCGTCCTTATAATACTTTACGACTGTAATAAATATTTGATTTGAAATCTTCTTGCTTTTGAAAATAGGTGGCTTAAATAACTTTTCTATATACCTAAGATTAGAGAGAAGTGAGTGCAGGAAGATTTTTCAGAGTTTAGTCTTTGTTAAGAATATGGTTCTAGCAAGATGTATGTGGTATGTGGTCCTCAGCTGAAGTAGGGGATTGGATTAAAAGACCCTCCAAGCCTGTTATTCTGTGCTCTAAATCTCTCTTAATCCACGTTATACAATAGTTTAAAATGCATTTTGCAGGCTCGCCTGTCTGATTTGAGCTGTAATATAGTTTAAAGTTCTTTGCCATAGAGCACTGTATAAAGCTCTAACTAATGGTGTCACAACGTTTGCTTCTCTGTACTATAATCTCTGTTTACAGATCACATGAAATGCTCTTTGCAAGGTAGGTTCAGCATACAGTGTTAAGGAAACATGGACATGAAATAGCCTAGCAAGTAGAGCAGTGTTCTTTAAACTTTTAAAAGAAGCTGACTGCTTGTTGAGAAATGGCCCAGTTTTAAGCTATTTCTTAGCTTGTTTTAGAACCACACACTGTTAAATGAAGGAATTTGTCGAGAGCTGCATTTTGCTGGAGTTTTTTTTAAGTTGGCTTTCTCAATTTAGCTTCACTATTGAAAAGGTGGGGGTTGGGAGGAAATAAGTAGTTTAAAATAGTAACTTTCTCATGTGTTTGATATCACTAATTTGTTAGCATATTTTTAAAAGTGTATTAAGAGGCTGAAACAATAAGCATTTTGTTTTGGTTTTATTTTAGCTGTTCTTGTTTCTCTCCTATGATCTACTTTCTGTACTTTATTTGACTGCTTGTGCTGACTCCTGCATGCTAGAGCTTTCTTTGAGGTGACAGCATTTCAAATATGAATTCTACATTTTCCATAAAAGTAAATGTTCAATGGTTCCTAATGTTTGGTCTCTCTGCCTTTTTTTTACAGGGCCGCAAATCTGCATAGCAGTAATTTACTGCACGAAATTAAATCAAGGCTAACTGCAGTGATTGGTCTTCAGAAATTTAAAACTTTAATAGCTGATTCAATTAGAATGCCATCAGGTAAGTACATCAAGCCTTTGGTACTTACACAAAAAGAATTGCACATGTTCGTTCCATGCTTCTGAATTTAAAAGCATTTACTGTCCAAATGTGGTACGTCATTCTGCTGTGCATAATAGCATTTATGAAATAGCTATTGCCTTTTATATTGGAAGCTGAATATGAATGTGGCTTTGTGTTACCTGCTCAGTACTTTGAATTTGCCAGTGACCTTGAGCCTAGACAAAGCACATGGTTTTTGAACAAGTTTTAAAAACTGATTTTCTTCTAAAATAGCACAGGGCAATAGCACTTAGACTTATAGTGCTTTACAGCCATCTCTTTATAGTGCTTTACCCTCTCTAAGCAGTTTACAGAGTCAGCATATTGCTCCCAACAATTTGGGTCCTCATTTGAGGATGGAAGGCTGAGTCAACTTTGAGCCTGGTGGGATTTGAACTGCCAAATTGTAGGCAGCAGCAGAAGTAGCTTGCAGTACTGCACTCTAACCACTGCACCATAGAGGCTCCTGTTATCCTGATGTTTCCTATGCTTTGCTTACCTTCATACTTCATTAGAAAAAAAAACAACTATTGGACTTTTTCCATTAAGAGATCAATATTTGACTATTAAGATACATGCATATTTTACAGCCTATCTCTGTGTTTGCAATATAATTTTTTCAGCAATGTATAGTGCTGCTAAGAAAATGGAGTGAAGATGGATACCACTTTTGAACTTCGTGCTTGAAGGGGAAAAGAATAAAACTTTGATTTTAAGTTTTACCAATTAGAACTGATAGATCTTTATAGAAATGGCTTGTTCATATTATTATGAAAAAGCAAAAAGTTGTGATTTGATGCTAATGCCTTATTTTACTGCAACAGAGAGAGTTTGAAGTCAATGCTTCTTTTTCTTTTCTTATCCTTCCTCTCTTCTCTTCCTCCTCTTCCTCCCCACTGCTTTTCTATTTACTTTTGTATTTTGTATTTTTATAACTCAATTTAAAAAACTGTTTTAAAAAAAAGAAAATGCAGTGAAGATGGAATGTTTTATATTGTAACAATGGGAGTGCATGACTCTAAATACATCCTATACATCAGGGGTCCCCAACCACCGGGCCGCGGACCGGTACCGGGCCGTGGAGCACTCTTTACCGGGCCGCAAAGAAATTTTTTTTTAAAAAAATGGCGGCTTTCTTCGCCTGGTGAATGCTGCTGGGATCGGGGATCAAGGACACAAATGAAAGAAGGGGAGGGAGGAAGCAACCGAAGCCTGTCCTGCTCTCTGGCTCAGCTCTCTCAGTCGCTTTCTCGCTCCTCCACCAGCCCAGGAAGAAACTGCTTCAAAGAAGCCGGGGTGGGGTGGTGGCTTTTCCTGTCGCCGCAGCTTCCCGAGCGCCCGTTTCACCCCACCCCGCCCGCCCGCCCGCTCGCGGTTCAATCCACAGTGCTCCGTTCTGCCTGCCTGCCTGCCTGGTTGTTTGGGAGCAGCTTCGGCTGAGAATAATAACTATTCGCCTCTTTTTATCAGCCGAAGCTGCTCCGAAACGAAGAAGGCAGGCAGGCAGGCAGGTAGAACGGAGCACTGTGGATTGAACCGCGAGCGGGCGGGCGGCGGGGGGGGGTGAAACGGGTGCTTCGGGAAGCTGTGGCGACAGGAAAAGCCACCCACCCCACCCCGGCTTCTTTGAAGCAGTTTCTTCCTGGGCTGCTGTAGGAGCGATAGAGTGACTGAGAGAGGAACGAGGCAGACACCTGAGGGAGGGAGGGAGGCAGACACCTGAGGGATGGGGCTGAGGGAGGCAGGGCCGAGGCGCTCCCTGAACTTGGTGGTTTGCTGGCAGACGTTTTATTACCCGACTAGGTAACAACATCAGATGTTACCTAGTCAGGTAATGAAACGTCTGCAAGCAAACTACCAAACTCGGATTCTCTCCCCGGTCCTTGAAAAATGTTTCTGCTTGAAACCGGTACCTGGTACAAAAAAGGTTGGGGACCACTGCTATACATAATATAAATTACATAATGCAAGCATCAGGATGAAGAAAAAACCATTCTGGCACAGCAGTAGGCTAGCCCCAAATTTAAAACTGAAACAACTGTAAAAGTCTGACTCACAGACGAACACAATACAGAAGCCTGATGATGGCAGATGAGATTCTGTCAAAACGTTGCTACAATTTTAAAAGCACAACTATAATGACGTGGGAAAATACCCGAACAAAGCTGAATACCATACATGTAAGTACCCGCGAAAACCTAAGAAAACATATCTATCTATCTATCTATCTATCTATCTATCTACACAGTATATTGCTGACATGCAAAGAACTGGACTTTTGTTTTACACAGAGGCCTTATATTATATTTGTAGAGGAGACCTTGAGTGCTGGGCAAATATTGATCTAAGTTCTATAATGAAAAGAGACGGGGCAACGGTGGATAACTAAATACTTTTTGGACCATCTATTGTTTCCAAGTATTAATGTAGGACCTGCATCTTCTCAAAATTTTAACATTCAATTGTATCTTTTAAATAGTTTTATAGCTGTTGAGAATCTGAATAGTGTATGTGCATATATCATTGTAGTAAAAATTTCAACAGAATTAGCTAACCATAGAAAGGCTCATTTGTGTGGGTTGGCTTGCTATCACCATGCTTTCACAATGCACAACTTCCACTAGCTCCTTTTTTTCTTTGCAGGTGGGTTTATGCATACATTGTTGGCTGGACTTGCTGTGTATCATTTATAAAGCTAATAGAATCAGAATTACTCTAAGACTGCTGACAATAATGGTGAAGTGATCATTTAAACAAGTTACCAACGCCTGTTATGCCTTTGCCAACTCTTTGAAATAGTGCAGTTTCATATGCGAGGAATAAAGATTTCTCTCTCTCTGGGCCCACTGAGAATATATCTGCTGAACAAAACTCCACATTGGTAACAGGAAGGGCATCTGGCCATTAAAACACTCTGCTAGCGCCATTCAGTTTCCCAGACTCTATTCTGCAAGGGATTATGGGGTTGTGAAATGAATATGATGATATGTGAGGAATAAAGATAAAAACCAAGAACAGTACATTGCACAGATCAAATGGTCAGAGTGACCTTATCCAGCTCGTGATTAGATGGATTTGTGTTCCATCTTAAGGAACAGAATCACACTCTGATAATGCTCCTACATTCTCTATTTTGGTGAGTAATTTAAATAATCGCTATGGCTAGGAGTACTACTACTATGGTCATTTTTAGAAGTGGTTAGTTCGGTCACTGTGATTCATATTTTGGTTTATGATTCAGGGTTCTCTATTAGTCTGTTCATGGGACTGGTCTAGAAGCTGAATGGGGGGGGGGACGAGAGAGGGTACTTATGGGCTCTAGTCACTTCTGTTTTGGAAGCCCTCTTTAGTGTATTTTTCATGGATAGAATTTTTTTTTCAGATTGCAACATGAAATGTATAATACTAAACGTCACTTGGCTAGTGGGCAGCCATAAAAATTGAATAAATAAGATACATTGGTCAAAGATCACTATGACCAATTACTAATATGCACAATTTTCTTTATAATAAATAATTCATATTGCATCAGATGAATATATTTAGATACTGTATTATCAGCCCACAGATTAAAGAAAGTTTTAATCCAAGAACATACATGGTCCTACTTTATGCAAATAAAAACATAGATGTGACTTTGCTATTTTCTATATGCACCTAATTCACTATTGGGTTACCCCCAAAAGAGCACTTTGAAATATATTTGCCTCCCAGAAACTTGAAGTCCTCAGTGGACTCTGCTGAAGCTTGTTGAATAGAGATGGTTATTTATGATGGTGTCTGTCCTATAGAATATCTACTATGTCATATGTGAGGCTTCAATTTTGATGTGC
Source organism: Notechis scutatus (assembly GCF_049901735.1). Taxonomy (NCBI): domain Eukaryota; kingdom Metazoa; phylum Chordata; class Lepidosauria; order Squamata; family Elapidae; genus Notechis; species Notechis scutatus. The sequence continues at coordinate 29,280,022 of NC_142009.1, forward strand.
TTTAGGTGTTTTTTTTAAACTTTTCATTTACCCATATATGTGTTTTTGTGTGATATCAATAAATATATGTATGGATTTCTTTTATTCTGTCTTTATTCTGTTTTCATCTAATGCTTTTCTTAATTACTGTAACTACTGCAGATTCCTCCCCCCCCCCCAAAAAAAAAAAGAAATAGTATGTAAGTATTCTTAATAAGTTAGAAGGAAAAAAAGTAATTGGATCAAAAAGATCTGAATATAGTCCAAAGACTAATATCCTTTTCTGGACACCACTGTCCTTTGCCAGAGGAAAGTAACAAGGGGATATAACCTGTTGATTCATCCAGAATTCTCAACAGTTTTTGATAGCAATATCCTTTTGAAGAGATTGTGTGAGTGTGGGGTACGGTAGTACTGTGTTGCGCTGATTCTGCTGCTATCTCAGATTATCTCCAGGAAGTACTGAGAATTTTTGCCCAACCTCGTGACATTTGTGTTATGGGATCCTTTGGTGTTTATTTCTTGTCCCCATGCTCTTTAATATTTGTATGAAATTATTGACTGGCACTTACCATTTTGATCAGAATCATGTAAAGCATGGAAATTCTCAGCTATTATTTCACATAAACTCAGGATTTTTTAAAAACTTACATCTTGAAGGCATTTTTTACTCATGGCAACTGCCTGGACAAGTTCATACAGTTTTTCATGGAAAGATTTTTGGAAGTAACTTGCCATGGTCTTTTTCCAGGGGCTGAGAGAGTGACTAGCCCCTAAGTCCTCCAGTTGTTTTCATGCCTAAGGAAAAAGTAGAACTAGTCTTTTGGTTTCTAGCCTGCTGCCTTAAACCATTAATTAAAACTGGCTCTCTTTAGTCAATAATATAATTGCTACTGTAGTGAGTGGAACTGGGCATTATGATTCATGTGATAACAGCTGCTCACTTTCATTGGCTCCCATTTCCCTTGAACATCTATTTTGTATAGGAGATTTTAATCTATTAAGCAACTTATAGTAAAGTAATGCCTATTGTATGTTTACATTTGGGTCTTAAAATCACCTTTTGAAGTGGTGCTCTGAATGTGTTCTTGCATGTGATAATATGTTCTATTAATACTTATGTACAGTTGGGTTTTCTAAGTAGTAGTTTCCTACCTTGGAATGATTAACTCCAAGACACCTGACTGACATCAGCTTTTTTATCCTTTTAACACAGGACAAAGCCTCCCTCTCTCTCATATAGATCTATTCACTTTATTTGGCGTTTTAATTTTCTGTATTTCTCTTTTTCTCTCTCTGCCATTTTAGTCGCTGCTGTTTTAATATCCTGGTTAAATTAACTGTATATATTTTTAGTTCAAGTAACTTTTGCATGGCACTGAGACTAATAAATAAAATTAAAAGTTCTAAAAACAGTGAAGGCATTTCCTAAATTGTTTGGAAAATATTTTTTTTTTTTAAAATGCAATTATTTATTTATTTGTTTATCAGATTTAGGTATCACCCACCTCAGTCTCAGAATGACTCTGTTGGCTATGAGTGGGAATGTTTTATTTTTCAAACAAGTTGTAAGAGCTGGATTTTAGAACAGATTAATAATGCTTTCCTAGCTGTTGGAAACTTGAGATCACAAACTTTCATAAGGCCTCTGTTGTAGGATTGGAGAACTGGGCTCAAAGTGAGCAGTCTTAGTTTTGTATGTAGCAATGAGGAATGTGTTCGTGAATGAGTTGCATTGCTCAACACTATATTATCCAATGCAACTCTGTGGTTGTTTGTTATACATGTACACCTTTGTCCCATAACAGTCACAAGAGCAATAGGTGTTATTATGGTTTTCATGCTTGGGAAATGTGAGTCTGTATTACACTGTATTAAACATGCATCTCATTTTGAAGCTTAAAGTAATATACATTTGTTGAGTTAATAGTACTAAATGCCATATTTAATTAATTGATTTTCAACTTGGAGAAGACTGAGGGATACTGCAATATTTTCATACACACACACACTTCATCAAAAGAATTAAATAGAACATAAAAACCCACAAACTAATAAGAAGAAAAAAGAAGAAAAGCCAAAAGTGCAGAAGAAAAAAAACACAAAGAAATAGAAGCTTCCAATTTCTTTTGTAGTGAATTCATATATAATTGCAAAGTTATCTCTTATGATATGATTACAATAAAAAGCTCACTTTTTTATTAGTCATTTTTTCTTATTATCAACACCACAAATTGGAGTTTCCAACGGAGAATGTGAGTTTCTGATGGGGAATTAGGAACGTCTGTGGAGAATTTTGGTGGAATAATGGTATCTGAAAAGTAGCTGAGAACAGGAATGGGGGGCAAATTCTGGCTGTTGCAATATCCCAAAATCAAAGGGAAATTATGAGATTAATTATGTCTATTTCAGATGGTGGTTCATTCTGGTTTGGCTGCAGAAACCACAAAGTTTTTGTAGTTGGCTCAGGAGTCAAACTTCCAGGAGTTTGAAGGGAGATTTCATCTGTGGCAAAGATAAAATGCCTTGTGATGAGTTAAATCATCTTCTAGATTACAAAGAAAACTCCAAGAAAAATATTTTGTCTTAGAATTTCAAGAACAATTTGAAAAAAAAGTTTAAAATGCAAGAAAGTTTAAAATAGACAAAGAAACAGTCTTTTTTCTTTTTACTTTTATCCCTTTAAAAAGGGTTTAATTTCAATTTTGCTTGGATTTAATTTTTCACTAAGCTAGTTGAAGAGGCCAGTCCAGCATGGGAAAGTTTGTTGGAATCTGCATAACAAAAGAGATGACAAAGAACCAGACTGAGATTGTGAAATGTAGTTCCTATGGAGATGTGATGCTTGCTGTGATTGACATTATTAGGATCTATTAAAATGTAACTGTCAGAAACAAAAATACAGTAAGAGAGGTGGGTTGTCTTTTTATTTTATCTGCTTGTGACATTTCTACTTTTGGATTAAAAATTAGAAAAATGGTAAGAGGGGGCAGGAGAGCAACTAGTGGAAAAAATGTTACACAAGATAGACTTCAGAATTTTTTGGACCAGATGGGAAACAAATTTGATCAGATGGAAAATAAAATGGAAACTTTTGAAAAAAAGGACGGTTGAAAGATTGGAAATAAGAAGATGTCAAAAAGATTGCAAGTTCTGTGAAGCAAATTTCTGGAGAGATGAAACAAAATTATGGTAGAATGGAAATTTTAGAGGATAACAATAAAGGTTCAAGGCAGAAAGTTGGAAAGAGAATTGGATAATCTGGCTTTAATGGAATTAAGGGAGAAAGAACTCTGAAATGAAGAATTGTTCTAGAGGTTGCAGATGAAAATAATCGAGAGTGCCTATTAAAGTTTTGGCAAATGTTTTGGATATAGAGGAAAATATGGAAGCTGAAATTGATAAGCTTTCTAGAATAAATTCCAGATTTGCCAGAATGAGGAGTGCCTCTAGGGATATTTTGATGCATTTTATTAGAAAGCAGATGACATTAAGTTGTACAGCAAAATTTTAATACCCCAAGATTGAAAATGGAAAATTCAGATATAATTGTTCTGAAAGAGATTCCTATTGGAATTCTCTGTAAATGAAAAGAATATCTCTTCCTGGCTGAAAAAAAAATTCCCAGTCTGATAGGATAAATTGGAAGGGGTGATTTTTAGTTTTAAACAGCAAAAATTAAGCTGAATTTAAACTGAATTCAGGAACTTGAAAAAAGTTTTCATAGGATGGACATACGCAAGTGTTTTATATTTTTACTATTATTTCTACATGGAACTTAATTCTTGTTAAAACTTTATGGGCACAGTTTAAAAGTTATTGAAGTGTTAGCCACCCAAAGTTGTTTGCTGCAATGGGCAGTTATAGAAATCAATCAATCAATCAATCAATCAAATAAATAAATAAATAAATAAAATTATTATCTTGGCAGGTAAATAGCTTTGGTTTTACAGAAGAACAATCTTTCATAAATTAATATTTTTAATTATTTAAATTTTAAATTGTGTAATTTAATTGTATAAAGTATAATTGTTGTTATCAAGGAATTCTAATATTTTGGGGAGGGTGTTTCTTGCTAAATCAATCTGGGATGACCTCTTTAGCAGGTTTTTATTCGGAATTTATGGACTAAAAATGGAACTTCTTTATAGCAGTTACAAACAAACTTATAATCCCTCCTCCCTCTTAGATTATGTTACATGGTTCCTTCTTTGCATGTTCAACCCCTTTTAATTAGCAAATTCATAAATCACCAATTCACCTTTTTCCATTTTCAGCAAAAAGTCTGAAAATTTATTATGATTGTGAAAGTTGCTCAAGTCTTTGCTTATTGTTAGTGCAGCACTTGGGCAAAGAAATTATCTCTCAAAACTAACATTTTCCACACTTTTCTCTGGACTCTGTTAATCAATGTGCTTAACTGCAAGTGAGTTTGAATCATATGAAACTGAAATTGTATATATGTATTACGTTTAATTAAATTTCTATCCCATCACCATTAAAAGCAATTCCGTAAACATGTTTGACCATGTGTATGTATGACAGAGAGACAGAGACATCTAAATCCATTAAACCTTTTGTTTAAAGTTTTGTGCTCCATATATTAGATATTACCTGAGTTTTCAGGAAAAGTCCAGGAGAAAGAGAAACTTGTGCTTGAATATGGGGAAGAGGGTGAGAACAAAGTACTACTTCTACTTAGTACGCATAATTATGAATAGAACTTTGATCTTGAAAAATGTCACAACTAATTTCCACTTTCTCATAAACAATATTGCTTGCAGATCTCTATCATGAATAATGTTGTTTGTTTCTCCAATTTCATTTGAATGCTGTCTACAGTATTCAGCTCTTTAATATGTTTTCTTTACATTTCTTGTTCAGTCACAAACAGTTTTTTTTTTAAGTGCATTTAATAGTCTTGAGATCAATTAAATGTTCAGGATATACAGTTTTCTCTAAAACACAACAATTTTCTCTATACTAAACTATTTAAAATGTTGTGTGCTAGGATGAAAAGGGATAATGAATGACTTTTCCACACTAGAGAACTGTAAAAGACATGTTTTGGTTTACTTATTTTTCAATAATGTGTTATTAAATTAATTTTATAAAATGAATGCATGATAAAAAAAAATATTAGCACAAAGATCAGCTCTTCCCCACTTCTGCAATCTTTACTGCACTTTTGTGACTAATAGTTTGGGATTGGAGGAAGAGATAGGGAAAACATTTTTAAAGGACCACCAAAGAAGCAAGCAAAATTAAATATGTCTCAGATTTTTGCAAAGAATTCCAAGACATACATATAAACATTTAAGGCATCATTTATTATTTTGCAATATTTTCTATAGGACCAATCTTGTGCAATTTAGACACTTAAATTTTGGCTCTGTTTTCTGTCTTTTACTTGGGAAAGTACCTGGCTGGTGAACAGCTGCAAGAAACAACAGGTGTGCCATATAGTCTAAATTAGGGAAATGAAGTACAGCTGTTAAATCATTTTAATGTAAGTAACCTGTACTGGCTGTATTTTCACACAAATTGAGAATGAACAGTTTGCTGGTACTTAATAACTGTCTGTTGTGTTATCTGTCTGGCCCAAAGATTTGATTGTCTAACATATAGTTTTTAGTCCATGGACTATTTTATCATCATATGTGATTCAGGAACTCTGCTATGTTCTTCCTTTAACAAAAGAGAGTCAGAAGCCATGATTCTTGGCTTTGAACTATAGCTATAGCTAATTCAGAATAAAACAAGTCAGAAGTTTCTGATTTTCATGTAACAAAAAGTGAACTGCAAATGGAGTCATCCAAGTGTGATAGCTGCAGATTCTGATAGAAGCAGTGAGGTATGAATAATATCTGGTATCTTATTCTTCTTGTATAAAGCAGCAAGCTGAAGAATTTATTATTGCATGTAAATTCTACTTTGTTTAATCATGTTTAATAGGCATGCTTTTTTACAACTTGCATAAATTGGTGTCTATTTCATAAAGAATTGAGAAATATGATCTGTTCTTTTGTCCATGCTCTGAAACATACCCAACATGCATTTTCATTGCAATAATCTGTTTTCATTACAAACTGGTGCTTTTATTTTGATACCCCCGTTAGCCCTAAACATCATAGCTGATGGCAAGGGATTATAGAAGTTGTTTTCTGAAGAATAAAGTTGCCCTCTGTAGTTTAATTTATTCCCAAGTTCCCAATTACCTATACATTCTTGAAAGAATAATGTTATTTTAGTGTATTTTAGAACTCTGAATTTGCAAAGATAGAGAAGTATGGTATGTATATTCCAATCTAGGTTTGTCAGCTCCCATATCACTGAGAATAAATGAATGAATGAATGAATGAATGAATGAATGAATGAATGAATAAATGTATGTATGTATGTATGTATGTATGTATGTATGTATGTATGTATGTATGTATGTCTCAGGTAAACCAGGAGAGCATAGGAACTTCTTCAGGTTTGTGAGATAATCTTCACCAGTTGGGCTTTCTATTAAAAGCATGTTATTGGCCATAACAAAGCAGCTATTTTGAAAATAGTTAATTCTCTATGTTAGCCATTTTGTAAAAATATCCAGAAGATCATTTCAAAATTCCAAATGTGCTACTCCACATTTTTGGAAATACTGGCCATATTATTAAGATACCTGTATTCTGAAATTCCTCATAATAGTACTGAATTGAAATTAGCTACAGAACTTCTTTATTTAGAAGAAATACTGTATTGCTTTTGGTGGAATGAGAAAGGGCAAAAATGTGGTAATCTTGGTTTTAAGATTTGTTGAATTTCACCACAGGGACTGTTACCTGAAGTAGAAAGTTTGTTGTTCCCTTTTCAGTATGGTACAGTTCACAACCTGAATGCCTCATCTTTTACTACACATTACAAGTTACAGAATGTGGTCCAAGAAAACCATTATGTACTGAATTCATTACATTTGTGGATAGAGAAAAGGAAATGTAAACTCGAGAAATAAAAGCAGAGTAGTACTACTGGAATACAAAGGTAGTTTTGAGCATAAGCTTGCTCCAGTGAGGCATGGCAAACTATAACAAAGGCAGTCTTCTTAAATATCAATAGCTTATACTTTTCTTTGTCTATGAAAAGTTTCTAGTTAGCTATATGAAATGATATTTGCCTCTTATAGTTAAGAGACATTTAGTTAAGATATGTTTGGGACCTTGTTCAAAGCTTAGTTCTGCCCCAGATTGTACCAGGGCACAGTGCTAAAGCTTGTTTTAGGAATTGTGGTGGACATTTGTATGTATGTTCATTTATGACTCTCTAGAATAAAGATCTGGGAGTAAATTTGTGTTGGGATTACTAGGACTACCGTAAATAAGTCACTCATTATTCTTCAAATGTTTCTGGGCCTCCCCGGGACTGGGAGGTGAGGACTTGTATAAACCTTTTCCGCATTAACATTTAAGTCTTAGTTGTTTAATCAAAGGACCTATGCAGATTCATTTTTTTAATTAATACTCAAACATAAAAGAGTAGAGGTGATGTGGGTAACAACACATTGGGTTCAATTAAAAAGTATAAGTGCTTTTGGCTGTTTCCCATAAAAGAGTCAGTATTTTTGTGCTGCCTTTGCTGTCATGTAAACAGACCTCCCAGCTGAAGCTGGAAATGGGACACACAGCAGCATAGCTGTCAGGATGCCACATCTATGCAGAAAGAAGAGCACAGAATTAGGGCGCTGCAGCAGCCTGTTCTTATCATCACAAAGGAAATTCTTTTTCTTCCTTAGAGAGGAAGAATTTGAGCACATGCAAATAGAGGGAAGAGGGCTGTTTAGAAAAGAAGAAATGTTGGAATGACTTCTCGATTTTTCAGAGTACATTTACAGATATAACCATTCATTTAGTGACTGTTAGAAGTTACAAGTTAGCTACAACTGATCCTTGCACTTACAACAATTGTAGCATCCCCATAGTAGCATGATTAAAAATTCAGGTACTTGGCAACTGGTATGTATTTATGACAATTGCAGGATCCCATGATCATGTGATTACCATTTGCAATCTTTCTAGCTGGCTTCTGACAAGTAAACCAATACAGGTAGCTGGATTCACTTAACAATTGCATGACTCACTTAACTAGAGATGGCTGCAACACCTGAAATTTCTTGTTGAAGGAAATGCAGAGTTAATCCATAGTCCCCAAGCGAGATCCTGTGAGAAATTCAGTTCAATTCAATTCATTACAGTCAAAGATCAGTACAAATCAGTACCGATAATAAATAAAATTTATGACAGAGTTAAAGTATATTTGTAAAGTAATCTAACTAGCATCTAATATGCATCTAATATATGAAATCCAGGATGTAGCCTATATTGAATTATAAACACTAAAATATATTAAATATGGTATCTAAAACTACAATAAAGTAAAACTATTAATGTCACTGAAGTGGTAATATCTAAAATTTTAATTAATTATAGATACAAGAAACGCATGTGGGAACCTTGTGAGAAGTAATCAGAAAACCAAGCAAGATATTTTATTCAACAGCACTGAAAAGGGAGTGACTTTTGTGGCATTGTGTTTTATGTTTTTAGAACAATTTGGAATTTTTTGTTTTGCTTGTTGGGTGATTTTAATTTTTTCTCACTGAGCTGCCACCTTCTCCTGTGGCACACAATATTTTTGGGAAGGTTCTTTTGCTTTGAAACAAGAGAATAGCTATTTGGTTGCTAATAGTTACATAGATCTATGAGTAGGTGCCAGTCACAGAAAGCTGTCATCTTAAAGCAAGTTATAGAAAGAGAGCTTTAGTGGGTAACTTTATCATAAAAAGCTGTAAAGAAAGCCAAGCTTTCTTTAAGAGAGAACCTAGTAAATGAAATTTCAGGTGGTAAGATAGGTGACTTAAGCAACAGCTAAGATGGCCAGTTTTGCTCCTGTTTCTAAAAGTAAATAATCTAATAATCTACATAAGCAATTGCAATAAACAACCAGTGGTAGAAAGCTAGTAGCTATATAAGTGCTCTCTGCTATATTGCAATGAATCTCTGCTGGACAGAAATCACTGGTTCTTATTAGAAAAACTGAGGTAGTTGGTGGTGGGTGAGAACTTTAGGAACATGGCAGAAGAGCCTGATCCAAGGGTAACAATTCTTCTAGTCTCAAGGAAAAAAGAATTATGTATTCTGAGGAAAGAGGACTATTTTCCTCTAAAAGAATAAATGTCTTTGTGAAATTAACAGATCCTTTTCCAGCAATGTACCTGAAAATCAGGAATGTTCAGGCATGAGAGGTTTAGGTTGTTAGGTTTATGGCAGGTATATGAATTTCCTGCAAATTGCTTGTTGTGTTGCCTGTTGTGAGCATGAACGAGTGTCTAGATCAGTGGCCCCCAACCTTTTGGGCACCAAGGACTGGTACATAGAGAAAGATTTTTCTGCTGACCAGAGGGGGTGTAGTTTTGCATGCTGCCTGCATCCCACAGATGGGGCTTTGCTTGTTTGCACGGCCCAGTTGCTGGCATGCCATGGACCGGTACCGAACTACAGACCAGGGATTGGGGATTATCCTGGTGTAGATAAGTGCAGTTAATACTTGTGCATATGGATATAAGGGGCTTTGGGAGATAAACTTGTTGGCTCTGCATATCAGATTGAGGAAGTTGTAAGGCAGTTTCTCCAGAGTAATTTTTTCTTAAAATACCTGCTTTAGAAAGCAAAAATGCAAGCATTAGTTCTGCCCCCAGCTACTGAAAGTATAGTGTGACTTGATGAGTACAGTAAAAATGGAAATACAATTGTCATTTTAGATCAGATTATATTATTCAGCATCCTGTCTCCAGTAGTGGCAATGAGATGTTTCTGGGAAGTTTCCTAGCTAAACATTATGAAAGATAGAGCTGTATTGTCTTTGAGTGTGAAACTTCTGTTTTTAGCTCTATGAAACGATAGAAGCTACTCTTACTACTCTTATTGTCACTAATTTGGATACTTAAGTCCGTGAAGTTGAGTTTATTCTTGCTTATGTTTATATGTTTCCTCCTCTTTTTAATCAGATCTGAAAACACTTCCATGCAGTCTTACATTCTGAGAAGCTCCTTTGGGTGAAGGGACTGTTTCAGAACAGATAAAGAGAAGCAGCTCTTCAGAATGTCTTTAAAATGTGCCATGTTGTCCACCCTTTTTTTCTCTTCTCTCAAGACAAGAGTGAGCTCAGTTGGCACAAGCTTTTGCTTGTTATGAATAAGAGGCAATTATGATGAAGCAAGTTTGCTTTAGACTTCAAACACCAGGGAGTTAATTTGCTGTAGCCTGATTGAAAACACAAATAAAACATTTGTAAATGCTTGCCCTGGGATAGAGAAAATCCAGCCGGCATGCAGGATGCTTTTTAAATATGCAGATGTTCAGGCACAGTTCCCTTCTGCTTCAGGTATTTGATTATGCTAAATCAATGTGTCAGCTGTCTTTAGAACTACCGTTTAATAGTTCACACACTCGACTGGTAGTCATCAGTGCTGGTGGACACCCACCTCGATAGGGCTGCCATATGCTGAGATCTTGCATCTATTTTGTTCCATAAATTGTTCCAGAGGGTTGAGATGGACAATAGAAATGACCAAAACAGATAATGGGCCTAGAAAGATATGTACATGCAACCTCCCCCCAACAAGTAATGTGAAATAGTTACAGGCATAGAAACCTATGTTGAAACCTATTTCTCCTTCCATTTTCTAGAGGATTGTGCACATTAGATTTACACAGCTCCTGTTTCCCTGGCTAGATACTGAGACAGCTAGAAGGATAATACAGAACCCTAACCACTAGCCAAGGAGGGATGAAATATCAAAATCCAGGGCAATGCTGGTGGCCAAGCTGAAGATAACTGAAATCATTGGATTTTCCTCCAAGGAAAACTAAAAGTCCATGAAGAAATCACTGCACACCATTTTGCTTGCCTTCTCCAGCTGAAACCATGGAGACTACCTTCAAATGTTATGTCACATTTTTTCTGAAGGACTTTAATATGAATAAGTTAAGAGAAGAGGTTATCTTTAAAAACATTTTCTCCATGTTCTTATATTCTCCTGCCTGATGTAGCCCTGCCATTCTGATATTTGCACTGTAACACAGATGGCTGAATCCCACGATCTCATGCATAAAAAATGGGTTTGACACCTTTAGGCTTTCTACGCAACTTGTTTAAAAAACAAACCAGTAAGTTGACGCTAGTTGTTGGAGAATCCTCTTTGTGGCGTTTTCTTGAGACATTTCCTTGTGAAAGTCTGGCAGGAGCTCAGAACTGTTGACCTAGTAAGCCTGCAGAGAGCTTTGCAGGGATGGTAGCATGCTTCACAAAGTCACAGCAGGGCTGCAAGTAAATGAAATTCATTTTCCTACAGTTCCTTAATCTGCTGGGAGGGAGGCTTAAAACAACAAGTTACTTGTTATACAGGGTCAATAGGCATGGTAGACTCTTCCTCAAATGTAAAAAAAACCACTAGATGGAACATCAACCTTTCCCCTTCATTTTAGAACAATTCAACCTAACTTTTTTTTTATGGGACGATGCAGGTAATGGTTGAATACTTTTCTTATAGCCTTTTAATTTGGTTCAAAAAGTTTGCTGCCTTATACAATTAACATTGACATATTTTACAAAAGCAATTTCAATTAAAGAAGCTAGCTTGGTAAGATGCTGAAAAATCTTAATGCTGCTCATGCTTGGTTTGCTTTATTGTTTGGTCAGAGGAACACTTCAGCTTAATGGTATTAAAATATCCAAGATGGAAGTGTTTTAATAGTCTTATAAAGTGGGTCGTAGAAGGAATTGTATTTATTCTGCCTTGTCAAGGAAGGCTGAAAGTGATACAAATGTTTGCCAGCAGATAGTCCTAAAAGCTTTTAACAGCTTTAAAGTAATTGAATGTATAAAAGTCTTTATCATGTGAGAAGCTCACCAAATTTTAACCTCCCCCCCCCCAATGCCTTTCTGTATTCCTTATTTGAAAACCAGCAATTTAAACAGGATGTCTACTCCCATCTCTTTCCATTGTATTTGGGGACAGTATGATCACACATTGATAATTCACATTTTCATTTAATGAAGAAAGCAGTTTGTGCAGAAATAAATTCTAAGATGTTACAATAGTACCTCGATACTCAACCTTAATTGGTTCTGGGAGGCGCAATGAGTACCAAAAATGATAAGTACTCAGTAAATTTTCCCCATAAGGAATAGTATGGTGAGCCACAAGGCAGCTGACACCAACCAATTCTAGCTTGTGGGCTGAGTACCAAACAAACTATGAGTACCAGGACAAAATGTTAATGTCAAAATGCATTTGAGTACCAAATCTGACGAGTTTCAAAGTGGTTGAGCACCAAGGTACCAGTGTATTTGAACAATTCTTCCAATGTACAGCAGTACTTACTTCACTTGTTACCGCACAATTGTTTAATGTCACATTACTGCTAGTTTGATGTCACATTACATACAATATTTTTATAGTCCATATGAATTCACAGTGATCTGCAGAGGCACACTCTTTCTGCTGGCTTGATGTATATTTTTTCATGTGGGTTTTTGTTGAAAAGAGCCTTAAATACTGGCAATAACAGGCAGTCCTCAATTAACATCTGTAACGGAGCCTAGAATTTCTGTCCTATGTTATTACAATTGTAAATTGAGGGACCCACCTAACTGATCCAATTTTATGACTTTTTTTGCCATGGTCATTAGGTGAACACAGCAGTTGTTAAGGAAACCTGTTGTCTGCAATGAGTGTTTTTTGCTAGAAGCCAGAAGTAAAAGTTAGTTTCCAGCAAAAGAAAAACTGTCGTAAATTTCTGTCCCATGACCTCGAGGAACTGCAAATGGCTGTAAATGCATACTGGTTGCCTCTCACTCAAAATGTGATTATATGACTGTGGGGAGGGATGGCCACCCAAACTATACATACCATTTTGGGTGTCTGTCAGAACTTCAAACCGTTGCTAACCAACCAGTTATAAGTTGAGCATAATCTGTTCTTAGATACTTCCTAAGTATCTAAGAAAATTTCCTTGCTGGTATGATCTATCTACTGCATAGCAAAGGATGGCAACATCTGAGGAACTGTTGTTGTCTTTAAAAGTTTTTAGACTCTTCTAAGATTGTATAGCTATTTGTTCAATATAGAGTATGCATGGGGAGCACTCCATATGTGCACTCCATATGTGCACTTCAAACGTTGCTAACCTACATCTCTCTGCATCTCTTCCTTTGCTACTGTGAAGCACCAAATTTGCAGGAACTCAAACCTCTGGTGATGGGAGTTATCGTAGACTCTGCAGGGAGTGGCTGAGGGTCAAGGGTTCCCCCCTTCCCAAATTGTAATATTAGAACTCTTAAACTGATAAAATAAATTATGCAATTCCATCCATCCCCTTTTAATATGGCCTGTGATTTCGTTGTGGTTAGGGACATGCAAAAACTAAATATACTAGTTCTTTTTTGTAATTCAACATTAAACTATATATATTACAGGGATTTTCACATGTAGCTTGCACAGGCAGAGCAAGAAAGCAAAGACAGGAACACGTTTTGACAGCATTTCCACTTTGCCTGAACAAGCCCAATCAGGTTAAAAAATCTTTGTCTCCCCCCCCCCCCCAACTGCTCATAGCTCCGTAGGGGCTCATAATCCACAGTTTGAGAACCCCTCGGATCAGGTAAGTCCTGTAGCTCAAAGATAAATGAGTAACTTGTTTGCTATCCTGTGATTAAGCAGGATGATGGAACGATGCCCTATAAAGGACTGCTAGTGCAATACTTGTGGCTGGAGATTAAAGATGTGGATATGTTTATGTTGAAAATTTCATTCTACATTTGCAAGAATTTGGTTGGTGTGGTTCAATCTCCACCATTTTAGCTTTCTTTGGAAGCAGCAAGGGCAGCTTGACTGGCCCAGTTTATGGATATGTTGAAAGATTATTTACTGCTTGAAAACTCATCTAGGGATTATTATGGTATTGTTCCATGGGAATGTTGAATTTCCACAAGCTGTTGTGGAATATGAGAAGGAAGTCACTTTATAGGTTTTCTGTGGGCATCTGAATGACCAATATGGGATTTGGGTTAGATTCTTATGTTAGTGATACTGAGTGAGTGAGATTTCATTTAGCAATCTATGCTGTCATTTGGATGTGCTTTTTGGAGTAGGGGGTGGAGTGGGCTTCAGACTTTGATTTTGTGTTGATTTCCTTAACTGTCAGCAAAACGTTTGAAGATAATATTTGTATGTAGGGAAAATCTCTTGAACATAGTTGGCTAGAGAAAGGACACCTCCAGGCAAAGTTTTAAGATGAACACGAACACTGGGACATGCTATGAGATATAATTAACCTGATATATTGCATCTGTTTAAATCTATTTAAAAAAAATCCCTTTGGATTGCTTCATGTTTTGTTTTTAACTCTTTAAGGTATGCTTTATATAGACACTCTTCTTCAGCTAATTTCAACTAAGCTGAAATTTATTTTTGAATATGGCACAGCCATTTAAAATTCTTTATTGCATGCTAATCTGAAATGTATAATCAAGTATAATCAATTGATTGTCTTGTAAAAATGAAGATGCTGCCTCTTCTTCTACCTTTTGAAGAAAGGTATAATTCTCAAACATAGGAAATAGTATGGACTGAAACAATTGAATTGTCTTATTACTGGTGAAATAAAATTTCCAAAATCAGTGAAGAGATCTCTTAATTTCTGCTTCATTTAAAATCCTTTTTTTTTTTTAAATTTGGAGATGTTATGAATAAAAGGATAGGCAGGGACTAGGGTACCATATTGATGAGTTATGCAAATAATTCGCTATATTATACAGTAGAAACTTCAATGGTGTTGGCCTAGGCCAGAAAAGCTAGTTTTAAGTTATGGCTTGCCATGAGTGGAACCTGTTGAAGTTTCTCAGATTTTGAAATATCAGGATGGATCATATGATAAGAATATCAGTTAATCAGAAAAAAAAAAAAGAATAAGCATACAAAACTGGCTTTTGTTGGGCTTCTTCAATAACCATCAACTTGCCATTTTAAAACACTTTTCTTCTATAAGATCTCCCTATGAAAACTCCCTCTTGCTATTTCATGGGTAGAGCTAATAGAACAATAATGAACAACGGAGAAAAGTCTTGCTTTATAATATGTATTAGAAGTTCTAGAAAACCTATTGGAATATCTTAAATTGTAGCAAATGTTGAAAGGTACATGGTCCAAATAATGGAGAAAATTAGCAGCAGCTATATCAGCTGATCTTGATTTCATAATTTATTTAATGTATAGAGTCCTATTAGGAACCTCAAAACTTTTTCTCCCTTGATCTCTATTCCAGATGCTGTCTGGTTTTTCTCCAGCCTATACACCCATATTAATTGCTTTTGGAACACAAGAGTATTAAATTTTAAGAAATAAAATGATGATTTAATGCATGATGCATTAATTTGTTGGCAAAGATTCTACTCATAGCTTAAGTTCCATTGTAAGCATTTTATATTTTTCCCCAATTTCCCTTTGGAGTAAGTTTTGGTGGTGGTGGTTTTTCTTGCCTCTCCAGCTACACATTTAATTATACGGTATACTTGAATGTAGAGTTTCTGTGCTTATGCTTTGGTTAATGTAGGTTCAGGGAATTATGTAATAATATAATTGATCTGGTATATTTAATGATTAACATAGTATTCTATATAATATTATACTCAATAAGCCTAGCTTGTATTCTTGGCTTATCTAATTTGATCTATTTCAAATATGTTCTATGTTAAGATGCTTAATTGAACAGAATAAAACTTCGTACAAATCTTTTTTCATTTCTTAGCTCTAATTATTTCTCATGTGAATACAATGCCAGCTATATACCCTTTAAAAATTCACCAAAGTAGAATAGACCTTTTGTAAAAAAAAAGAAAAGAAAGAAAAGCTAATTGCTGTCATTTCTTTTCCTTATTTGTTTCACCAAAGTTTTGTAGCTCTCCCTCTTTAAAATTTCCTTTCTCCTAATATTATGTCAACAATCTGAGATTCACTGAGTGCATAAAATTGTTACCCTACTTTGTAGTTAATCTGAATAAAGTCCAATAAGATTAAAAATGATGTTTCTTGAATAGGTATAATCTTCAGGACCCTTTAAAGTAGTTGACAAAATATTTGGCACACCCAAGTAATTTTGAGGGTTTTTTCATTGAATGCAGATGAAATACTATATGTGTTCAGAAATTCTACACTCAGAAAGAAGCTTAATTTACTTCGTTGATAGCAGTTGGTAACCAACATTAAAATAAGAATTCTGCTTTTTCACCCCATCCCTATTTAATTCTGAAGACTTTTAATTTAATTTATTTTCTAGTTTTTCCTCTTCCAATTCTACTTTCAGTTGTGAGCTTTTCCTGGAAGGGCTGTAGATTAATGCTATAACATGTACTTGCCTACAGAAAATTTTGGGTTCAATCCCTGACACCTACAGGGGTCCTGGAGATTTATGGCCAGTGAATATAAGCAGGACTGAACAAGATGAACCAATTCTGTGACACAATATAAAACAATTTCCTTTAAAAATGTTGGCTTTCATTCAAAGCCCCCTGGGAATTTCAGCTATTTTTACTTGGAATCTGATCTACTTGTTTATCTGAACCCATGGGTAATCTTAATCTCCTTCTGAACATTCAGATAAATGAAATTAATTTATAATAGACAGTAAATTCTTGATTACAGTAATTATGTCAGCTAACATGAAAGATTACTAATAGGAGATTATACCAAACTATGGAGGCAACTGTCATTTATTTAATGTATTTGGATACCACCAACCATAGGGCAGGGCTTGTATGATTACTGTTGCCTCAGTAATCTGCAGTTGTCTGCAGTTATCTTCTTATCACTCAATACTTCCTGCTCTCAAGTAACAAAAAGTAGGAAGAATACAAAAAATTGGAACTAGGATAAATTTATTCAAGATGCATGGTTATAGATAAAGACAATAATTCCAATAAAATATGCTATCAATCCCAGCTACTGATTGTAGATTTCAAATTCCTGATTCTTTTTCTAACCTTATAGAAATACGGAGTTACTAATTCGAGGCTGTGAACCATGATTTGCATAAACAATCAACCTGAAAAAGACCATATACAAGCCCACCATGCAAAAAAGAAAGAAATTTAACATAGATTTCAAGTTTGTAATGAAAAAGAAAAATATTTTAACTCTTGATGTACAGATTATTAAAATGAATTCTGGGATGAGTGAGGAGATGGAGGAATGAACAAAATAATTGCAAGCCAATAATGTGAGTTTCAGTTTAAATTCAAATGCCATTATTAAGAAGGGAAGATACTGCATCTTCTAAGTGACATAAAATGATGATAAATTAATGTTTAGATGAACTGGATAATTGTCAAAATACACAACAAAGATGGGTTTATAAAGTGATACTTCCATGTGTAAAGTTCTGTGATATTAAGCTGGTAATAAAGAGGCTTCTTTCTTCAGGATTTTAGCAAATTATCATGTTTGATGTTATTGTTGGCTGCAGAGTTTTTTTAATGTTTGTTTTTTATCAGAAGTTACAGATTTTGACAGAGAGCGACAGTGACATCTGCTCTATGCTGTAGGGATTTGTGATATAAAATATCTAATCGTAACAGAGGCAGGAAAAGAACATGCTTCTGAACAATGGTTTATCATATTTGTAGGACAAAATGCAGCTGCTCAAAACCTTACAGACTGAATTTCAACACTGTACATGCCTGTTCCGCCCCCCCCCCCCAACCTCTCTCACACATACACTTTTTCTCTCTTTCTTTTTGCCTTTCACTTAACACAGCCATAGTTTGGTTAGTTTGTCTTTGTAGCCCGTAGATGTTAAAATGTTGCTGTTCACCTATGGGACTTTGAGATCCTTTGTATAATTCCTTGGTGCAATACAATTGTAGATATCAACATGAATTATATTGCTCAGATGTTCTATTATTATTATTATTTTCAAAAACACCCTGTACTAATAACATATGTTGTGGAAAACTGAATTTGTTTCAGGAAATCTGGTCTTAGGTTTCACATCTGCCAAAGACTTGTTGCATAGCCTTGAAATAGCCATGGATTTAGAGTTCACCAGATGGCTTTGAAAAAAAGAAGAAATAATTGTGGCTCGTTGCATTTATCTGTGGTGAGGTCAAATTCTACAAGATTTTACAGTGCTATAAAGATGGTTATTGTATTAAAATATGTATTTTATTGTAATGTTATTAGAAAATTTCTAATAACTTACAGTAAGTTCACTTTGCTTGAATTTTACCATTTTTAGCGCACAAAACAGCATTAATATGCCTCTTAAAATCCTCCCACAAGTTTTCATCTCTGCTGAATCACTTAAACCTGTGTCTAGAAGCAGCGGCTTGTAATGACCTTAAGGAAACAAAGACCTTGGCACCATTGATAACACCTAGCAGTGTTATCAATTAGAAAAGGCAGATAATGGAAACATCTTAAGGCAAATGCATAGGCTTTGGGAAGCAAAACAGGTGGATGGCCTGTAGGATGCATTACTAGAGGTTAATTATCTTTTGAATGACAGTTACTGTTATAATCAGATGTGGCTGGGCCTTTAGTGGAAATTTTCCAGTTAACCTTGCCAATTATTATTTTTTAAACAAAATTGATCTCTACCGAATAAGAAAGAAGGCCCTCCTTTTTCTAGAGAGTCTAAATGCTATGTCCCAATCCAAGATTTCTTCTTGCCTCGGCAGCACATATCTCCTGACTAGTCATGTTTCCCACAGGCAGTTTGAGAACTTTCTGTTAGATGTGTGTCCAAATGAGCCAGGAGGCCTTTGGCAATAAATCCGGATTGGGGGAGAGCAGCCCGTATGTAAAGTTAATATTATGAAGGAAGCATTTCTTCTGTCAATGTAGAACAGATTATGCAGATCAAGGTTTGCCATTGGAGTGCTACCAGCTAAAGATGCTTTTAGTGTGGCAGGGGGCCTTAGTGCCTCTTTTTGAAACATTGAACTGTGGTGGAGCCTGGGGCTGAATTGCAAGAGGAAGGGGCTCTCTTTCCCAAGAAGTTGAGAGACAAAATCAGCATAGAGTCCTTAGTCTGCAGGGAGAGACCAGAAGAAGTCCTCTGTAAGCCTTCAGAGGATTTATCAGATAGTTACTCAGAGAGTGCTTTAGTTTGGCAATATTCCTGTCCATGGGCAAACAGGAGTAAATAAACTACTCTAATTATTGTGTTGTAATTCATTGTGTTGTTCTTCATTCCTTGAGCCCAACATGAACCTTTTGACTATTGTTTGGAACCCCTCTATACCAGTGTGACGTGAAGTTGCTACCCCTTGATATGGGATTCATCATGTGTTGTGTCTCATTATTAATGGAGATGTCACTAACTCTACAGAACAACCCCCAAAACATAGACAAAAGGGAGTTTGTCATCTTGGCCAAAGTTACATTTGAATCGAACTGAAGATAAATTAAAGCATTGGGAATTTGATCCATTGTATAACTAATATGGTCTGCAGCTATGTCCAATTTTATATTGATGCACTTAATAAAATTAGCATATCAAATCTCACAAATGTTGTGGATGGCTGGATGCCAGTTTGACATATTTTATTTACTCTACTGTCCAAAGCAAAATATTTCAAATACTGCATAAATGGATAGACATAATAAGTAATCTGAATACAAAGAATAAGGGTTTTAAAATATTTTTATGCTTTTAAAAATTACTGTTACATCCCAAGTTGGATGTTAACTTTGAATTCTGTATAAGTAGAAATATAAAAGGGAGAAGATTAATAGGTTATGTATAATTCTCATGAGTTAAATCATTTCAAAAGCAAATCTCATCAAATATGGAATGTGTATGTTATTATAAAGACAGATAAAATGCATTTCTTCTAGAAGCTGCTTTGTGAAAAATATGAACCACCGTTATACCAGCCTTACAACTAGCTAGAATTGAAGTATGAATAGCCATGGAATTAATTCTGACTTCCTGCTTTTTGCTTGCACTTATGTTCATGTTAGTGTTTATAACCTTAGTGTTTATTCTAAAAAGAGACAAAAATATTTATCTCCAACTCTTTTATCTAGGGGGGAAAAACTTCTAAATATTACCCAGTCCATTGCTTTGAATCCTTGGAGAGTCATTCCCTTTCAACAGTCAGTTCCTTATATATGCATAGGAGGTCTTTATATAAGTATACAGATGGATTAGATTAAAAATCATTTAATTTACATTTCTGATTTTTACAGGACTACAGGAAAACCACAAGTTTGACCTAGCTCTACAGTCTGTCTCTTAAAGCAGATTTTTATAAAGTCAGAACAAGAATGATGGAATTCTATAGCAGGAGATTCATGTCCTTACCAACACTTGCTGAATTATTGTCTTTGAAGACTACTTGGAAATAGGAATTGGATCCAAGATATAGGTGCCTGCATGCTGGCAGCTCCACAACCCATGGCACAACACACTAATTTTATAGGCCCTATACTAGTTGCTACCTATATTTTCAGACATAATTCAAATTGCTGATTTGAATATATAAAGCTATTTATAGCTTGATAAGTAAGTACCAGTCAAGCTCTGAGGAAATCAGGAGATTCGGGTAGTTTAAATGAGTATAAAGATTTATTACAAGCTTAAGCTCTCTATAAGAATCTGACCAACTAATGGTCAAGAGAAATGAGTGGGA
Organism: Notechis scutatus; assembly: GCF_049901735.1. Lineage (NCBI taxonomy): Eukaryota > Metazoa > Chordata > Lepidosauria > Squamata > Elapidae > Notechis > Notechis scutatus. Next base: position 29,300,734 of record NC_142009.1, read on the forward strand.
GATAAAAATGGTATTCAAGGTGTGCTGGATTTAGACCTCTTGCAGGCACACAGTGACCTGTGATTTATGATGCATTTGACTCCTCCCTCAGGCTCAGCCTAGTCATTTCCTACAGCAGGGGTCCCCAGCGGTCCGCGGACCGCACCGTCCGCGGAACAAGTCTTACCGGGCGCTGGTTGCTGGGCGCCGCCATCTTTTTGGTAAAAAGTGCTTCCGGTGAGCTTTTCGGGTAGAAAGCTCACGGAAGCACTTTTCATCAAAAAGATGGCGGCGCCAGCGCCCGGTGAGCTTTTCCGGGTAGAAAGCCATTTCGTCAAAAAAGATGGCGGCGCCCAGTTGATGCCGGTGCCGGGCCGCGGCGCCAGCTGATGCCGGTGCCGGGCGCGGCGTCAAAAGGTTGGGGATCACTGTCCTACAGTACCTTCAGGACCATCATCTCTAACAAGATTTTACATATCCAAAGTATTTCTCTTGGGCCAATCTACAATCATTCCTCATTTTAGATAAGAGGGGGGACTAAACTCTGGAGATGTTTCTCTATGTTTGCTCTTGCTCTGTGAAATGCCCTCTACCTATATATGTTTTTGGCTCCATTGGTAATAGTTTGAGTCTTCCAGAGAGTAGTTAAAATTAACCAGATTCTATGGTATAGAGCCATGTTGGCACGGTGATCAGAATGAAGTATTGCAGGCTAATTCTGCTGACTGCCAGCAGTTTGATTGCCACCGGCTCAAGGTTGACTCAGCCTTCCATCCTTCTGAGGTTCATAAAATGACCCAGATTGTTGGGGGCAATATGCTGACTCTGTAAACCTCTTAGAGAGGACTGTAAAGCACTGTGAAGTGTTATATGTCTAAGTGCTATTGCTATTGCTAATCCTGAATTTTGGAATGTTAATGTGAAGTGTTAGCTAATTTTAATTACCTGATTAATTTCTTATTTTTTGTACCCAAACAATATACTTACATCTTATAATAATACCGTAAAAAGAATGACCCTTTGAGAGCTGTATGCAAGAATAATAAAGTTGACAATAAAGTTATTCAAAGTCTAATATTTAAAAACAAAACAAAAACTTATGTAGAAATAAAAAGAACAGCGGGCCATAAAGGAATTCAAGATATGGTGTCAAAAACTTACAGTGGTCAGGTTTTACTTTAGTGGATCACATTGGTTGAAGCCAGAGATGGTATTCAGCAGGTTCTGACCAGTTCTGGGGAACCGGTAGTGGAAATTTTGAGTAGTTCGGAGAACCAGCAAATACCACCTCTGACTGGCCTCATCCCCCTCTATTCTCTGCCTCTCGAGTTCCAGCTGATCAGCTAGGTCTTCTTTTGTTGCCCTGCACAGGAGAATGGAGCTGGAAAGCAGGTTAGTGGGGTGGGGAGGAAATGGGATTTTGCAGTAACCTTCCCCTGCCACACCCACCAAGACACACCCACCAAGCCTCGCCATGCCCACCAAGCCATGCCCACAGAACCGGTAGTAAAAAAAATTTGAATCCCACTACTGGTTGAAGCTACCTTGAAATTACACACTTACTTAAAAACCTTGATTGTACACTAGATTGAAGCCAATGCAAACAGTTGATTACTGTCTGACAAAATAAGCATTCAGAGTCGTCTTGACTTACAACATTCATTTAGTATCCATTCAAAGTTATAGCAGGATTGAAAAAAGCGACTTACGACCATTTTTCACACTTATGACCACTGTAACATCGCTGGGGTCATATGATCAAAATCTAGATGCTTGACTACTGGCCTGTATTTATGACAGTTACAGTATTCTGGGGTCTTGTGATCACCTTTTGAGAATTTCTAACAAGTAGAGTCAAATGGGGAAGCCAGATTCACTAAACAGCCATGTTACTAACTTAACAACGGCAGTTATTCACTTAACAACTGTCATAAAATTGGGCAAAACTCACTAAACAACTGTCTTAACAATGGAAATTTTGGGCACATTTACGGTTGTAGGTCAAGGATCACCAGTTTAAATCCAGTCCCACTTTGTCCTGTCTTTTCCATGGATTAAACAACAACAGCTTTGTGTTCCTCACTCTCCATATGAGGCAAAAGTTGGTTACTTAAATATTCAATAATACTTGCCCTTGGAAAATCTAATTCCAATGTGCATTTCACAAAAGCTCAAAATAAGCTGACATTAGTGAAAGACACTAAGAAAAATAAAAATGTCTTCTTTGGATGTATTGAAAATACACGAAAAGAAAAGAATCGGTATACCAACTGCTCAGTGAAGACACTGATGGATGTGAAGAACAAGAGAAAATTTCTTCAGCTATCTTCAAAATAGAAGTATGATGAATGAAACAGCACACCAGCTGCTTAATGCATATGGCAAAATGCTAGTAAGAAAAGGATAGAACTATTATTTGGCATCCTATCTTTCATATCAAATAGGCATTCCGAAGAACTAGGCTATTGAAAGATTTAGTTCAGTATTTCTCAATCCTGGCAGCTGCCACATCTGTGGATATCAACTCCAGAATACTCATTACTGGCTAGGGAATTCTGAAAATCGAAATCTACATACAAGGGGGGGTGGGGTACCCAGGAAAGTCTGGCTAAACCTTTTTGGTTTTGGGTTTGATTTTTTTAGAGATCCTGGAAATGGGCAAAGTATCCACTGATGGGATAATTGCCTAATATATTAGAAGATGTTCATGTTGCTATTTGTCTCAGTTCTCTTTGCCAAATGTATTTACTGCTTTTCTATCTTTTGCCAGAAATGGGGACAAGCCTACCATTTTTAAAGGGAGTCTTCTTGATCTGAATGACATATCTAACCCTGCTTGTTAAGAATTTGGGTGGGTGTCCGCCTGCTCTTTGCGATGCCTTTCTGATTTGCAGTATACAATGTAAAATGCTATTATTGTACTTTTCAGTAATCTCCTGAGTGCTTGCCCTTCTTAATTTACCATTCCAATTTTCTTTTCATCTGTTCCCTAATCTTCTGAAGTTTGCTCATCTAAAGTCAAATGTGTCTATTTTGCTTTCTCAGCAAGTGTCCATTTAAATGCACATTGATCATTGAGGGGGTCCTTGGTGCTCTCTGAGCTTGGTTGTTTTCTTGCAGTTGTTTCATTACCTAATCTAGGTAACATCATTGGTGCTAATAAGGAACACTAATAAGGAACACATTCCCAAATGATGCTTCATTTCAACCCTGAGCTATAAACATTCTCCTTTATCAATACTGAGCATTGTTTTTAATCAATTCAATAATTTTTAGCAAAATCAAAAATAAAGGTACATTTTAGGATTGTGTTCAGAATTCTACTCCCCTCAGTTCCTTGAGTAGCTGTTACATGGCACAATCAAGCTTTAAAAAGTTGTGGGTTGTTTTTTTTCCATCAAGTACAGAGTGTGCATTTTCCCAATTATTTGAGAATAAGTGAAACTGCATGTTACTATTTCTATCTCGTTTTCAGATGCTTCTGGAAAACAGTAATTTGCCATCTGTAGTTTGGGGATTGAGTATAATAGCATTGTCCCTAGTTCTAACTTGCTTGTGGGATTGTTATAGATGCCCACAGTGATTTGCTCAGTGTGTTAGTTCTGTGATTAAATTGGCATGTCGTCCTAATCAAACTGGAGAATGGTCTTGTCAATTGGAATGTAACAAGATTCAGCCTTCGGCTTTGTACTCATCAATATTTTTATTAATGGCTTGGGTGAGGAAGTGGAGGAAATACTGATCTGTAGTTGGTGCAAAATTGGATGAGAATACTAGTAGTGATAAATAAAATTCAGAAACAGCCTGGTAGGTTAGAAGGAATGGACTGAAAACAACTGAATGTAGTTGAATTAAATAAATAGATTTAACAGAGACAAAGTTATCCAGTTAGAAAGCACAAATCAAGTGCACTGATATATGTTGAAGTACCGTATTTGCCGGCGTATAAGACGACTGGGCGTATAAGACGACCCCCAACATTTCCACTCAAAATATAGAGTTTGTTATATACTTGCCGTATAAGACGACCCCCCACTTGGAGGCGGTGCCAGCGGAGTCCGGCCTCTTAGGAAGTACTTTTGTTGCATGCCCAGATATGGTGCTGCCTGCGTTGGTGGGGCACTTCATATCGGGAGACCTTCCACCGTTGCTTTCCCTTCTCCCTTGCTGCCGCCCGTCTTCCCTTTGCTTTCAAAGGTAAAGCGAATTATTTTATTTATTTCCCCTGCCCGAGAGGGCAGCCCAACCCAACGTGGGGAAGCTAATTTCCCGGGGCCTCTTCCGGGGTCCTCCTTTCGTGCGGAGGGCTGCGGGGAAGGCGCTCGCCCGAGAGGATCTCTCCCTCTCTCTCCCGCAAGGTCAACATCTGCGCTGCAGAGGAGAGGGCTGCAGCCGGTTCCTCCTGCTTGCTGAGTGGTGGGAAGCCGCGGCCCGCCCGTGCGAGATTTGGCAACGAGGGGCAGGAGGAGGCACGCACACACCCGCGGCTCACTTTCCCAGCTCTGCCCAACCCTTATGGCTCTGGCGCGGCCCTGGCGGGCAGCGAGCACCTCCCGCTGGACCCTCCGCTCATCCTGCCAGGGCCGCGCCAGAGCCATAAGGGTTGGGCAGAGCTGGGAAAGTGAGCCGCGGTGTGTGCGTGCCTCCTCCTGCCCCTCGCAAATCTGCACGGGAGGGCTGCGCGCTTCCCCACCACTCAGCAAGCAGGAGGAACCGCTGCAGCCCTCTCTCTGCAGCGTAGATGTTGACCTTGCGGGAGAGAGAGGGAGAGATCCTCAAGTCGTCTTATACGCCGGCAAATACGGTATTCCTGGCATGGAAACAATACTTGGGGAAAAAACATTGGAATTACAACTGATTACAAACTGAATGTGTGCACCACATAACGTGGCTGTAAAAAAAAAGGCAGAAGCAGTTTCAATTTCATCAACAGAAATATGGTTTTCAAATCATGGGAAGTAATCGCTCTGAATGTGTTGGATTGATCAGATCACAGGTCAAATCTTTTGTCAGTTCTGGGTACTGCATTTTAAGATGTATCCATACAAACTGGAATAGGTAGAGAAGTTTAAATACATGTCAGAAGTAGACTGAGGTGTTGTTATGTTTATCACAGAGAGAAAGAGCCTGAGATATGTTAGAATGGTTGAAATACCCAAAGGATGGTTGATAGAAGAATGCCAGGATCTTTATCCTCTCAGAAAAAAGGACACATAGTAGATAAGCAAACTCCTTTCCAATACAGTTCCTCAACCACTGATACAGTGGTGGGATTCAATTTTTTTTACTACTGGGCGTGGCTTGGTGGCATGGCTTGGTGGGAGTGGCAGAGGAAGGATACTGCAAAATCTCCATTCCCACCACACTCCAGGGGAAGGATACTGTAAAATTTTCATTCCCTCCCTACTCGTAGGGGAAGGTTATTGCCGGTTCTCTGAACTACTCAAAATTTTTGCTATCGGTTTTCCAGAACTGGTTAGAACCTGCTGAATACCACCTCTACACTGATAGTGAGATGTACTTCCTTATCTTAAAGATGGTATAGGAAACTCATAGCCTTTAGGAGTCATTCTGTGTAACACATATATGAACTCTGTGTCTGTGCAGAGGGTTTCTTTAGAATGTTCCAGAGCTGAGACACCAGGAGGAATCCTCACCCCTCTCATCCCCTACTTTGTCTGTCTTTAGACAGATTCTCTTGCTATTTTCTTTCTAACATCACCATCACATCTTCTTGGGGAACATTATTTTATTTGCTGAGAAATATTTGTATTTGTTGTTTTCTTTAGCAGTTGGTATTGTTGGATTAATTGTAGCATCAACAAATACATTTTCTTTAAACCCCTTTCTGGAAGCATTTTGTTCTGCTGGGATGAGGGTTAAAAACTCTTTTTTGCAGGGAGTGGATTTAACAGGGTCTAGAGTTCATCTTCAGAACATTACCAAACAAAACTAGAATAATTAATTCTGTCTCAGGATATGTTGTATAATAGGCCCTTTGTAGATCTTTCACTACAATCTCTCTCTTTTAGGGGACCTGCTTGCAGGACTCAATATTATTGTCAGACTAAAGTTAGAAGTCTTGCAGATAGAGATTCAAAGTCACAAATACAAAAACTGTTGGATATCTTTAGGCAGCATTTTCAGTTCTCCACCTGCAAGTGGGCCTCCTTCAAATACTGTCTTTCCATTGCTATTAAAGTAAACTTTAGATTGTTGATTCTCGTCATTTATGCAATAGATTTTTTTTTCCCTTTGCCCTCTTACTTTCTTGTCTAGAATCCATATTCCTCAATACTCTGGCAAGTGGTTGTATTTTTTCTCACCAAATGGGCCAAATCCTCTTCTTGTTGAGGTGCATGTAGGATTCTACTCTTTGTTCTTTCTAATACTAAAAAATGAGATGTACTTCAGATTTTGTCTGAATTTTTGAAAGTTTACTACATTCTATGTTAATTCTGCAGGGTTATTTATCCTACACCTCCTTACAAATTTATAATGCTTGATCTCCTTGTCACATATATCCATGTCAGTATTTAATAGAATCATACTGATTTTATTTTATTTTTTTAATAAAATGCTTGTTTTTAGCTTCACACCATCAAGGCTCTTCATAAACATGTGACCATTGTAGCATTTTTATATTTCAGAGTGTGATGATTTTCTCTGTTCAGATAGATGGGTTTTGATGATCCCCACTAGATGTTGAATACTTCCACATTAGACATATGCTCCATTTTTTATCGGAGGGTTTATCAGCAACTCCAGAAGGAAGTCCTATGCTTCCCCTTTCCAAATTTTCCTTTATTGCAATAACTCTGTTGCTTTTACCAAGAGAAATATGTTATACTCACCTGATTACTATGCTCCATAAACAAGATATAATATAAAGATTATTGAATATTTTATCTGTAGCCAATTGGTCATGCCCTATGACAGATTTCACTTATGAGTTCTATCGCGCTGTTTTATTAAGATATTCTGTTCCTCATAGTTTTATTGGAATCATATCTTTCCACTTATTTCTTCTAAAAAGATTAAGTGGTGAAGATCTGTAAAATTTCAATAAGATTCCAGTGGCCGCAATAAATTTCTTAATTCTTTTTAATTCTGAAATCTGGTATTCTCACAATTTCAGACATTGCTTCCATCAAAGCTATAAAATTGTTAAGGGGGTTTCAAAGATTGGCTTAAATACTTTTTTACATACTAAACAGTAAGCAGTGTTCTCCCAGATATTCATGGCTGAGACTTTTGAGTCTTGATCACTTTTTGCTGAGGCTTATTTTTAAATGACAGCAAAAAAGGTTGTCTTTTGGTACCCCTGTGTGTGGGGTATTCTTCTTTAATATAAATCAGCAGTTTTGCTTGATATCCTTCAAATGTAAGCCCTTGAATGAAATGACTAATGCACTTCTGCGTGGCCTGTGAAATAACATATGCTATATTTTAAAGGAATACCAACACCTGTTTTTAAACAGGCATTTTCAATAATAAAGGAAATGGCAGAGCCTGTTCCAGGGAAAGACATTGGATAACTTCCTTCTTGATTTTACCTTTCTGGAATTTCAAGATTCTTGAATAATTACAGGATAGTACAATAAAGAAACACGAGGAGGGAAGACATAGTGAGGAGAAGAGAGTGAGGAAAAGAAATCCAAGAATGAAAACAGTATATGTCAAATTACAATTATCAAGAGATTGGACAATTAAAAACAGTGAACATTATATACAATATAGAATAATGCAAGGATAAAATATTTAAACAAAGAAACAGATCAATGTTTGCTAAAATGTTTTGTAATACATAGATATTTCAATGATATACAACAATTTGCAATACAATAAGCACAGATCAAAATATTTAGAAATTATTTAATGCCAAAAAAGTTAAATGTGACTTTAATGCACACTAATGAATCCTTTGGGTAGTTTGTTATATTAGTTTTTTGGCAGTCAAAAACTGGTAAATCTCCAGCTCTTCATTAAAATATCTATGATTCATATATATGGATTCTTTCTCTTCAAGATCTTGGTTGTAATCTTATACCCTCAGGATAAATCCATGAATTTGGAAGACTTCCAAATCTGAGGCCCAGAAAGAGAAATAAAAGGATAATCACACTTGACACTTGATTTTAGCTAGAGTAGCCCTTAGGAAAAATACTTGAATGTCATACTATAAACCTTATTTTTAAATTATATTCACCCTTTGGATTGCCAACTATTGGGTTTTCTTTACTAAATATCTGCATTTTCTTGATAGGAAAATATATCCATCACCTTTTCTTTATCTCATATGTGATAAAAGGAAAATTATTAAAATAGTTTCTGCTGGGGGTATCAGAAGTCACTTTACAAAGGAGATGAGAAGCAATAATAATAATAATAAATTATCGAACAGCAGATTAATTCTACAACACATTCTGTGACTATAACTCTTCAGTTTGTGATGGCTTCGTTGTCCTTTAGTGTTGTGTATCAGCTGGTTTAATTCCTGAATTTTAGATCAACTTTGAGCAATTCCAAGGATTTAAGTTAATGCTTTGGATCAGATACTGAAGCTCTGCTCCACTATTACACACATAGGCTTGCCTCAATCCCAGCAATTTTTGTCTGGTACAGTACAGTACAATAAAATTTATCTTCCTCATGGGGAGCAGATGGATCTCTTGTGTTAGAACAGTGTGATCTTTCAAGACCTCTAGAATGGTAGCTGACTACTTTTCCATATTTGAATCATATAAATCAAATAATCTTATTATTTACTACAATTGTGCTTCTTCAAGGGCTATTCAGTAACTTCAGAGCACCCACTAATTGTGTTACACGCAGCCCTTAGAACTAGGGAAAATGGTGGGAACTGTCTGCTATGAAGGAAGACATGGTTCTTCCCCAAAACATAGATTTTTCAAAGGTGCAGAGTCACAGTTAGGTAAGTACAAGTAGTCCTTGTTTAGTAACTGCTCCATTTAGTGACTGTTCACTGTTATGATAGAGATAAAAAAGTAGCTTCATGACCAATCCTCACGTTGACAACTTTCTCAGGTCTGTATAGCAGGGGTGTCAAACTCGCGGCATCATGTTGTCGTCACGTGACGTATTGCAACTTTTCCCTCTTCGCTAAACCATGGATGAGTGTGGCCAGAGTGTGATGGATCCAGCCCATGGGCCATGACTGTGACACCCCTCCTGTAAAGTAAAGTAAAGCTAAAGAAAGATCATAAGCATAGTTGGAGTTTCACGTAGCGTAGTGACTGAATTGTTGTCTCAATTGTGACTTTGTTGTGGCTAAAAAAAGACTACCTATAACCAATTCTTAACTGCTATCTTTTCCATCTTGGAGTACTTATGTATAGTAATGTATTTGGGTGCAAGAATCTCTCTCACATACATACATTTTTGGTGTTTATAAATATATTTGTGTATCTAATGAAGATTTAGATCTGCATAATATAGGTAGTCCTTGACCTACAACAGTTCCTTTAGTGAGTGTTCAAAGTTACAACAACACTGAAAAAAGTGACTTATGAACGTTTTTCACACTTATGACCATTGCAGCATCCCCATGGTCACATGATCAAAATTCAGGCACTTGGCAATTGATTCCTATTTATGACAGCTGCAGTGTCCTGAGAACATGGGATCCCCTTTCGTGAAGTTCTGACAAGCAAAAGTCGATGGCGAAGCCCAATTCACATAATCAGGTTGCTAACTGAACAGCTGCAATGATTCACTTAACTGTGACAAGAAATATAATAAAATGGGACAAAATTCACTTAACAAATGTCTCACTTAGCAACATAAATTTGAGCTCCGTTGTGGTCGCACGTTGAGGACTACCTGTATATTAATCTTGCCAATTTTTAGAATACTACACCATTCTGGAAGGCATTTACGTTATTTTATTCAGTTTTGTCGCTGAGGCTCTCTTAGATTTGCAGTCTTCTGGAGACTCACAAAAAGCAAACTTAAATTGGGGATGGGGTGGTGGAGAAGCATTAAAACTTTTGGATGAAGTAATACTGGCAGCTTTTAAAGGGCATGGCTAAATTCACAGGCAATGCTTCATGTATTGGCTTTGAAAATTCCAACACTTTTTAGTCTTTATGGCATTTTAAGATAGATCTCAATAACACACATAAATGCTCCTGAATTGGAACAAAATGTTATCTCTTGCAATAGCTAGCACTTGGATTGGAGCTAGGTCTCTTAGTTTTGTAAAAAAAAAAAAAAAGACAGCAATTGGCATGCATACAGAACAGTGCAGAGCAGCTTTCTAGCAGAAGCTTCCAGAGTTAACTAAGAGATTATGCATACATGTGATTGGCTGTTCTTCCTGGTTGCTAAGGAACGCTCTGCACTTTACTGTTTAACACTTAACTTGCAGTCTTTGTGTGATCTCCTAGCATTGCTGTTTTCCCAACATGATGTTCATACCTGGAGGCAGAAGGTATGTCTTCCCAGTGGTTCTTGGTGCTGCTCTTCTGCTTTGCAGCCACATAGCATCATATGTTCTTCACATGTGCTTACCAGATTTTATGGTATTCTGGATGATTCACATAAAAATATACAAAATACTGCTTTGTGAGTCTGGCTAAAATTTTAATGAGATCATCTTAATCCATGGAAGTGCTTTGTTCCTTAGCTTATCACTTATATTTCAGCAATAGCACATATATAAAACGATGCATTGGTTCATGTACCAAATTTATTTTCAGAGAACTGAGGCTTGCAAATTTAGGGGAAAGATATTGACAAAAATGCCAAGAGTAAATGCAACAGGCATAGGTAACATTTTAACCACTATCAACTGTGTGATAACCAAAAAAACCCTACTCCATTTGAAGTCTATAAGGATACATCTTCATTTAACTTCCTTATTGTTTATTTCATTAGAATTAATGAAATGAATAGTAAGGATGTTGGATAAACAGGTCACTTTATATTGGTTGAAATCCCTATATTTCATTATTCAAAAGATAAAATTTGTGTTCCAGTTTTTAATGTGCAAAAACAAATATTTATTTCCTGAGTGAGAAATAAAAGGGTTTTTACATTCAGCATCAGAACTGTACAGTTACATTTGTTTATTTTCTATTCTCCAATATCCTTTCATCGCATATCTGAGGTTCATGGGAAGTAACAATATTAGTATAAAACAGAGAAACATAAAATACTTATTTTTCATGAAATTTACTGAAAGGACAGCGTGAACGCATGCAGCTTGAAGCTGGATTGTGGGGTGATAACATAACAGACAACCCCTCCAATGTCAGTAAATGCATCAGTTCCAAAACATTTTGTCAATATGTATTTGGAGCAGTCACTATTATCTAACCACAAACCACAAGTAAAGTTTGTATTTGCTGACTGAGAAAATCTTCTAGATTGCTCTTCTGCTTCCAACTGTCGATGAAGCGAAACATCAAAGCTAGAGAGGCAGAGACATCCTGCTTTTGGGGACCCAAAACAGGGACAAAGTGGGGTACTTTATCATGTTCATTGGGCACTGGCTATTACCGGGTGAAAGTATGTATTCCCATAATGAATGAATTGGGAACATATGTGCTTATTTTACTTAGTGCTATATGGATATGCTGTAGATGCAGTTTTTATTTATGGTATAACAATGAAACTCATGTTTGAGTTTTAGGGTGTTGGACTAATTGGGAAACTTGCTTTCTTTTCTTCTTCCAGAATTTACTTGATGCTGTTCTCACCCAGAAGAGGACAGTTTACTGACAACTGCCCATTGAAGATCAGTGCACGCGTGTATTGAAATTCTAAGATTGCTTTGTACAGTTTATATGCTTTACTGAAGAATCTCATTTTTTGTTTCTCCATGAATTATCGGTCACCTCTGGAACAGTAGGAGGTAAGTTGCTTTCTTCCAGTTATTTCTTTTCTTGCTTTTTCTCCTCTCCACATCTTAGTTTTTAAATAAGAATAGATTAATGCTGTAATAGATGGCTCTTGCATGAATTCTGTCTGTGTCATTTTGCTTAAAGCAGGAATTCCTCTTCTTTTCTTTAGTTTATTTTCAGAATTGCATTATCCTGAAGTTGTTATTACCAAATCGGTCTTTCCAATGCATTGCAACAAAGATTCTGCTAGATATGGTGGATGTAGTAAAGAGTTAAGGGGACTTGCTTGCTAAGTAAACTGTACATGACCGAACAGGAAAAGAAGCTGATGAAATTAAGGTTAAAAATGAGAAGACAACCCAATTTTTAAACATAATCTATTCTACTGGACTGATTTAACGTTATTTGAATTCTGGAATTCACAGCTTCCACAATGCATGTGTAATCTGGGAACAGATTTAGGCAGGTAGTTGAAAAACTGATATCTTTCTTTTGTCCACTCCTGAAACTTGAGCTAGATCTTTGAAGGTGGTGGTACATAACTACACTTTACTAATTTCAGAAGAGCTAAGCAGAGTGCAAATTAATTGGGAAATTAAAGAAAAAGATCCTGGAAGAAGGCAATGGCAATCCACTGCCATATTTTTGCCAAGAAATAACACGGACCTGTCTGTATAATCAGAGATGTCAAACTTGCAGTAAAGGAAGATTTTACCTTTTTTCAAGTACTGTAAGACCAATCTGCATGACCTGATTGTCCCAACATGATTGCAGGTCACTAATATTTCTTGAGGTTAAAGATATACTACATCAGGGGTCTCCAACCTTGGAAACTTTAAGCTTGGCAGACTTCAACTCCCAGAATTCTGGAAGTTGAAGTCCGCCAGGCTTAAAGTTACCAAGGTTGAAGATCCCTTCACTACATAATCCTTTACTAGCCACCAAGAAGGCAAACTCTCCAGACTTTTTCTGTTACACATCCAAAGTAATGTTTTCCAGTTTGTGCCAGCAAAAGCGATACTGTCTGGTTTATCTGCTGTACTGCATTTTATTGAAGGCAGATGCATCAATTCCAGGTGGCTATTATGTGCTCTGGCGGAGATGCCCCCCTTCCCGATGGACAAGAGGTGTTACCCTCCATGTCCATTTTGTTCTTGACTGCTGAGTTTCTGAAGCAAGAATAATGTTACCCATTCAGTTATGTCTGATTCTTGGTGATTCAGCAGGCCAGGTCTTTCCACATCTTCCTATCTTGCACTACTTCTTTGAGTTTCTCTGTGCTCTGACTGATGTCAACTTTGATGGTGTCCAATCACTGGGTTTTTTGACAGGCTTGTTTCCTTTTACTGCCAACTGTCCCAAACATAATTGCTTTCTCCAGTGAATTCCCTCATGACACGGCCAAAGTAACTGAGTCCAGGGCTATATAATACCCTATATTAGAGATATGGAAAGAATAAATAGGGAAAATGTCTATGAAGATTCTCAGTCATCCAGGTCATAGTTGCAAAAAATAAATAAATCCAAGAGTAGTAGGGAGATTACTTATTAATTAATAGGGAGATTGTATTCTTTGGCAGAAATTACCCTTGTAATGCATAATGTAATATAATTTTGCTAAAATTTGCTACTAAATTATCAGTATGCCCTATCAGCCTTTCATAGAGTGATGAAGACTGATTTTAGCCAGGCTTTAGCAGAAAGAATTGTTATGCCCAGATTTGCTTATGCATATATCTATGATTGTGGTAGATTATTTAGATTTCATATTAGGTTTAGTTTGATTTTGTCTATTTTTGGTTTTTATTTATTTGTGCTGCATTGAGTAATAAATTGTGAGTTGGGCAGTCTTATACATTTCTTCGACAAATAAATAAACTGTATAAGAAGGGAGATGCTGTTTTTTAAAATGTGCATGCCATAAATAGAAAAGCCACTCTGAGACTGAAAGCTTATGTGTTTGGTTTTGGAAAAGAAAAAGGTGGTACAAACTTTAATTCTGTTTTATTTTTTAGCTGAACTCCGAAAACAATTTTTTAAAAAATTGTATTTAGTTCAGACAAGCTAAGTTCAAAGTATGGTTTATTAATTAGCTATAGGTATACTTCATACCAATTTCAGAATTTGCATATGACGGGAAGTTGATATTTTCAGTTTTTCCCCCTCATGTACATAATGACTGGTTTTCTTACTGCTGAAGAACATGTTGCTATAGTATGCGGATATGAGTGAGTAAAATTCTTTGTTTCTTAAGATCAATTGTTATCAGTTATCTCTCATCAGGATATAAAATGCGTCAAAAGTAGCAGTGCCCTTGTATGTTGCCATCAGTAGTCCTGGGTTAGACAGTAATATGAGGTGGGGGAAAAGTGATGACATCTCACCCTTTCTTGGTAATCTCAATCTTTCCTCTACCTCTCCTTCTTTATTTTTATTTTTTTATTGTTTTCCAGTATTTATTTATTTTTCTTACCCTAATGCTCTCTTGATGTTTTCTTTCCTTTTTCTTTCCTTTTCCTTTGCTTTCTCCTGCCTTTTCCTTTTAGTTTTATTTGAACAGATATTTAAACATCTCACCAAGAAAAAGGAGGGACAAAAAAATGAATTAAAAAGAAGTTTTTAGGTCAGTAAAATTGAACAAAGTAATCTTAGATCAGTACTGCATAAAAATGTTATCTTATATCAATTTAACTATTATAAAAATAATCATAAAAATAATCAACAAAGACAACCAATGTCATAATCAGTAAAAAAAAAAAAAAAGGATTGCCATCCAGAAATGATACCGCTAAATGATTATCTTTGAAGAAGGGTAACATAAATGGGAAATTCTTGGTGACCAAACATTGCTGCTTTCTGTTGACATCTCCACAAAACATTAGGAACAGATACAACAAATCTAAAGTTTAGCCACATCATGTTTGAGTAAAAGATAAAAAGTTTAACTTGTTATGGTTTTCAAATATTTTGGTCTCATTTTAAAATATTATTGAGGATCCCAAAGAGCTTTGGTTTATGTGGGCTATGTCTACATTATTTATTGTGTTAGAAATCAAATCTGAGATTTTAAAAAATATGTATTTATTTGACTTTGCAGACATCCTGAAAAGGTCTTGGGGATCTCCAGACCACACTTTGAGAAACAGTGGTATAGATAACTGTAATCAAAGTGGTATTCATTGCAAAATGTTAACAGATTTACAATGAAAAGTATATAAGCACAGGAAATTGTGGTAACTTGCTGCACAATTTATTCAAGAAGCATATAACTTAATAAACAATGGAATCCTCAGAGCTTCCTATGTCCAAAATCCAATATTTTCAGATTTTCTAGAAGACCACAATGGTTGGTCAAAAGTTGTGTGAATAAATTACATGTTTAAAACTTTCTTCTGAAGCAGAAATATTTCTGACTCAAAATATTCTGATGCTGAGATCTAGAAGAGTACATGGAAACTAGTTGTAGCCATGAAATAGTAATACTGCACTGTTTCTGTAATAGCCATTAGCAAACATGCAAATTTTATGATGAAAGAGAAAACGGTCAAACAGGGAAAAGTGAGCTAAAACAGGTAGTCCTCAACTTGCAACAGTTCATTTAGTGACTGTTTAAAGTAACAACAGCAAAAAACTGACTTAGGACTGTTTTTCGCACTTATGATTGTTGCAGCATCCCCATTGTCACCTGAGCAAAATTCAGATGCTTGGCAACTGACCCATATTTATGATTATTACAATGTCCCAGGGTCAGGTGATCCCCTTTTGTGACCTGACAAGCAAAGCCAATGGTGAAGCCAGATTCACTTAACAACCATGTTACTAACTTAGCAACTACAGTGATTTACTTAACAACTGTGGCAAGAAAAATTCTAAAATGAGGCAAAACTCATGTAAAAAATGTTTCACATAACAACAGAAATGTTGGACTCAACTGTGGTCATAAGTCAAGGACTAACTGTGCTGACCATACTATAATGGGATTCAGGGAAAGAGTCTCAGGAGAAAGCAGGTGTTGATGAGAGAAACACAATATGAACATCAGGTTGAATATCAGGTAAATATCAGTTGAAGCTAAAGAGTCATTGGTTAAACTCATGGCCCGTGGGCTGACTAGTTTAGCAAAGGGAAAAAAGTTGTGACATGTCATGTGACCTTGCTGTGAGGACACGAATTTGACACCCCTGGGTTAAAGGGTTTATATTAAGGTGACCAACTTTTTTACAATGAAAAGGAGGACACAGATAAATTGAAGAAAAAAAACCAAAGCCACTTGCGTGAGGCGCACTCTTGCATGTGGCGCACTCTTGCACACAGCGCACACTTGCACTCTTGCGTGCAGCACGCTCTCTCAAAACAATTCTCCTGTGTGGAGCGCATGCGTCTCATAATCACGTCTCGCCAACGAGTCATGTCAAATACAAATACGTTACATCACCCACAACGGATCGGATCGGTATCAATAAAATACGGAGATTTACAGATTGGTCTTCAAATATCAGAAAGGAGGACATGTAGGAGGGCACTTTTCAAGAGAGGACAGAACTTACAAAAGGAGGATTGTCCTATCTAAAGGAGGACAGTTGGTCACCTTATTTATATAATTATTCTATAGGCATAATTGGGAAGCAGTACTTGAAATAAAGTGTTCTAAAGAAGACAATGCTTTAGATATTTTTACTCTTCAATCTATTTGTGCTTAATATCATTGCTATGTTATTAAGTTGTTTTGGACTTTAGAGGCCTTTCCTCAGTCAGATGCCAGTGTGTGCGACAGACCAATCCTATAACATAATGGTCATGCAATCTGCAGTGCTCACCCCAGCATTTTTGTTTCATTTTTATTGTTTTACAGTATATTCATTTTGTTTTGTTAAATATCTTAACAGATGTTTGAAAGCATAACCAAGAAAAGAAAGAAAGAAAATAGAAAGAGAAAAAAATGAGAAACAAGGGAATGAAAAAGAAATAGAAAAGATATGTATAATTTGTATAAAACTGAATGAGAATTTTCAAAGTAACAGTGGATTAGACTGAATAATTTATGTCAATTTAGCACTTTAAAGTTATTATTGAAATCAAACTATTATTCAGTCATTAACACTGGCAACCAGTATGATAGGAGCAACAAATTAGAGTTTCAGTGTATTCTGGAAAACCTTAACCTTATCCTAAATCAGACAAGAAATAAAATTATAAATCCATATGTTAAGAAAAAAAGCCAAATTTAAACATGATGCAAGTCCATGTGCAGAGTTACACTCCATAAATGGTCTCCAAGTTAAATTATATTCAAGTTAAAAGTATATTATTTGTGCTGGGTTGTTTTATATACATACTGTGAACTGCCCTGTAATAATACATGTTATGAAAAGCAGGCTGAAAATCTAAACAGTGATTTAAAATACCAAGTTAAATTGAAAGCAAATCTGGCTTCAGTGAGGATTTTGTGAGGATTTTGTGTGAGGATTTTCCCACATGTTTCACAGAAGAACAGATATAGTACATTTTAAATTATAATGTCTAAAAAGCACTCAAATGTTCCTAAGATGTTGTCCAAGATCTGATCAAACACAGCATTCAGAAATATAAGGGCATAGGGGCAGAATATATGGGAGGAAACATTGAAATTTTCTCAGATGTACTTTGATCTGTCTGGATGTGTACAGAATTTTTAAATCGGGGTGAAGAAATATGGCCCCTTTAATGAGCTGTGGACTTCAACTCCTGAGCCAGCTGGTTCCCCATCCCTATTCTAAAGGAAGGATAGCATGCATTCTCTTCAGTCATAACTTGGCAGCTTAAATGTATAGAAAAGTTGTAGGTAAAAGGCATGTTATAATACCGTGATGGCAAATCTATGGCACGTGTGCCACAAATGGCACGCAGAGCCATTTGTACTGGCACATGAGCTGCAGGTAAACTAACCTCACTGTGCATGCCTGCACCTCACAGCTGATTCTTTTTCGGTTGGTTTGAGGCCTTTTTCGGCCTCCCAGAGGCTTGGAAAAAGCCTCTGCAAAGCTTTTCAGGACAAATTATAGGCCCATTTCATCACTTCCTGTAATACCAGAAGTGACGAAACGGGCCTATAATTCGGCTTGAAGAGCCTTGCAGAGGCTTTTTCCAAGCCTCTGGGAGGCCGAAAAAGGCATCAAACCCGCCAAAAAATCAGCTGTGAGGCACAATGCAGGTAAGGGGGTGGCCGGGAGGGGGGGATGGCGTGCGCGTGTGCAGGGGAGTGGGGGTGCACATTGCATTCTGGGTGCTGGCGTGCAAGTGTGTGCGCACGCTAGCGCGTGCAATTTTTAGCACAGGAGCTCAAAAAGGTTATCCACCACTATTATAATATATGGTATGATATTGTTTAAAAATATTAGGAGGCATAATTAAAAATGTACAGATAATCCTTGACTTGCAACAGTTCATTTAGTGACTATTTGAAGTTACAATGGCACTCAAAAAAGTGGCTTATAATCATTTTTCACACTTATCACCATGACAGCATCCCCACGGTCATGTGATCAAAATTTAGATGCTTGGCAACTGACTCATATTTATGACAGTTGCAGTGTCCTAGTATCGTGTGATCACCTTTTGCAACCTTCTGACATCAAAGTCAATGGGGAAGCCAGATTCACTTAACAACTGTGTTACTAACTTAACAACTGCAGCAATATGTGGCAAGAAAGGATATAAAATGGGAGAAAACTCACTTAACAAATGTTTCACTTAGCAACAGAAATTTTGGGCTCAATTGTGGTTGTAAGTTGAGGATTACCTGTACATCATTTTTGAAACCAACTGGAGCTCACTCACAATATAATTTCATATTAGATTTTCCATCCCTTGTGTGTTTATGTAACATTTATAAGGATGGAGATGATTGCTTGGCTTAGATCATGGTATATATGGAAAGGTCTACAAAATCAGGTGGAAAGATAATAGGTTTAGATTATCTGATATAGTGACATAGTATATTACCAGGATCATAATTCAGCAAAAGAGAGTGCGCTTATAAACCAGTGAATTGTGTTGTTAGATGGATAAATTACATAGATTTTTGTTGAGAGATTTTACCTTTTGACATTTGGAAGGATTACAATGACCCTACAGTGAATTTTATCTAGATGCAAAACTCAATTCTAATTATCCTAATATTGTGAAAGAGGATTTTGTTTTGCAATGTCATCTATGAGAGAATATAAAGAAAAATATTTAATGGTAACTCTTGCTTTAAAATATTTAACTGCAGATGTTTTTTTCTGTGTTCTAGAAGCATTGAACAAAAAATTGAAAAGCACCCAATAATATTTTATCTAGCAATCTTTTTAACTGAGTAATTTATCTTAAATGTTCTGGACATACATCCAAGTTTTTGGCACAGACTTTAAAAAGATCATTGGTAAACAAACCATTTCATCAGAAATGATGGGGCATTCAGTGAATCTAGTGTTTTGTATTTTAGAGTCATAAATTAATCTTACAAGAGAAGCAAAAAAAGAAGCTTTGTGCATTAATGTTAAATGAAGAGATAGTTTAATTTATGGTTTTAAGTGTATGAATTTTAGAAAGAACAATTATTCTTAAGTTGTTGGTCTGAACTTGCTCTGCATGAATTGTGAGTATGTTTAAAGGAACCAGGTATAGTGATACATTTGTATCACAACTGAACTTTTTTCAAAGTTCAGGGGTATTTTTTGTAGTTGAGAAGTTGTCAAAATTACGTCAAGTTTTGTACAGAATCCATGGGTTATGATTTGTCCAGCAATCACACAAGCAATAAGATTGCAAAGATTGGACCCATTTTTATATGAAAGTGTCTAATGGTTAAAAGGGATTTCAAAATATTATGATTTCTCAGTGGGGAGAAGTTTGTTGGGACTATTTATATGTGCCATCCTACTTAGACAGTTCAGGACAAGTAACCACATGTTTTCAAAAATACACGGCTGGATCTTAGTCTTTTGGGGGCTGAGCCATTTCAAACTTTACTATTCAAATTTGAACGAGGAGCAGTGTTTGGAACAACATGGAAGAGTATTCAAAATCCATGAGCAAATGTCATAATTTATATTCTAATCATCTTGCACCATGATTGAAAACTGATCCAGCTTGTTAGTCTCCTCTTTAAAAAAAGGATATGACAAATGAGTGTCATCCGTTGCATTCCCCTCACCCATAGAAATGTTTAATGATTTGTTTCCCTTCCCCTTAAACCTAGGAAAGTTTGATTGCCACCAGACTGTTATAGCACACAGCTTAGAGAAGTTCTTGTCCAGCTGTTTCTTAGTAGCCTTAATGTTTAGGACATGGTTTTAATTCACTGAATGGTTTGTGGGACTTTTACACAGATTTTCCCAAGGATTGCTTCCTATGGATTAGGAGCAAAGTATGGGAAACTGAATAAGAGAAGAATGTTTTCCCCCCCAAGTCTCTTGTACTAAAACTGCAATATTTTAACATTTTGAAACAACACTTCTACAGGAGAATCCTTCACCAGTTTGAAAGTAGCTGCAGATGTCTCCAGACATGGTTTATAATAGGCAGATTATCAGAAATCTGGTTTAGCTGCTAGGAGATATTAGAATTTGCTGGAGGAAGGAATAATCTGTTTTTCCATTTCTGGGATTGCTTAAATTTGGAGCTGATGGATATCAGGACAATCTTATTAACTAAGTTGAGCTATTCAGTTTTCACAATCCTGGTAAAAGCCCCTTTTAATTTTCCCCAATGATAAAAGAAAACTTCATTAACACACATGATATTAAAACACTAGCTAGTATAACATATACTGTAACACCTTCCTCCTCCCATTCTTGACTTTCCCTGCTTTAATAAGCATCGTGCACTGAACTTTTTTGCCTGGCTGCAGCTGGCTGCTAAGTTTCACTTCATGCCACCATTATTTCTTTCAGAGGGAATTTAAATGCAGGAGGAATGACATCTCCATAGCCAGTCAGCTTTCCACCCATTCCAATAATTTAGCTTTTTCAATAGAAAAAAAAAGCCAAACATATTCAGCATCTGTTGAAAACATGAGAAGAGGGATGAAAGCATTCCCTCCCACTCCATCTTTCTGTTTTGAGCAGATTAGTGTTTGTTTTTTTGAGGAAAAAAAAAACCCATGAACTGGCTTGGCTCATTTAGACAGGGCACCAACTGAATGACAATTTCTGCTTTTTGTGTTGGTTGACTGAGGGAAATCTCTGATTGGCTCATGATATTGTGTGCTCTCAGCTTTCAACATTGGCAGGATGGAAGGCAATTTGCAAAGCTAAATTCAAATAATTTTGGAGCCACTGAAAAGTGGAAGGCGTCCTTATAAAAGCACTGTTAGTTGTATTGAAAAGAATACTTCAGTTGTATTGAAAAGCATACTATCCATATTTTGTTTTGATCACAGAGACATAACAGTTGAAATGTCTAATTTGTGACATATTCAAGACTCCACATTAATAATAATATATTTTAATTGGTTTCCCCAACCTTGCTTGGACGTACTCCATAAAGAGGAGATACTATATCTCTTGATAACTGGTTCCAACTGCTGAATTACTCTGGTAAAACACTTTATTTTATATGCTGCCAAAATGCCTTCCAAAACTTAAAACTGTATCTTTCACCTTGTCCTTTGGAATGATAAAAGCAGGTCTTGAGCATTGTTGCTGCATACACAGAAAGCAGGTGGAGCTTCAATCTACCCATTGTAGCTGCCATTTTGACTTCCTTTGCCCCACCCCGGTCCATATGTGTTGGAAACTTACACAGTTTACTGAAGCAGCAAGATTGTTGGCACTGGGGAAAAATATTCTTAGCAACCCACTTGAAATAGATGTGTTCATAGTCTTGTTTGCCAAAATTTTGTGCAATTAATGAAAGCTGATACCTTTGACTGGAGTGCAGGAATTTGAGTTGTGAGCTACTTTTCATGAATGGGTGAATAAAGTGTTTTTTTCTTTCAGATTGAAATTCAGCCAGTCTGAATTGAGCAAGGCTGCCACAAAATATTATATGCATAATGTATCCTTTCACCTGCAATTCCTTCCTCCCAGGATTTCTGATTTGCTATTCAAACACATGGCATTTCCTTCAAAAATACTTACTTTTGCAGGAATGAAACTGATATAATAACAGAAAAACAAGGAAGATATTTTTAAATTGACTGTTTCACACTTTAAAATATTTAGCAATAATATGAATTAAAATGTAATATCAGTAGATCAGAATCTTAGAATCCCTTTGCAATAAGAAAAATGAAATTAAAATTCTTGAATTGATGGTTTTTCTTTTATTCCCTTTTGTTTTGTCATCTTATGTTAAAGAGATACTTTACAGCATTAAAAGAAAATATAAGTTTGTATCATGGTTTTAGTTTTACCACATACCTGTGTCAATGTGTTTTTTAGATGTTATAAATACATTTTAATATCAAAGGAACTATTCCTTCAAAGGGAATTGTTGCCTTTTATAATTCACATCAGAACCTCAACAAAGGGTGGAAACATTCTTGTTAAAAAAAATGGCTTGCTCAGGGCAATTTGGCTTACTTTTGAGGAAACTGAGAGGGTTTTGAGGCTGAGTAAGCAAATAATGAAATATATGAACATGCCACTAGCTAATTAGTGAATTTTAATAGATTAATATCATGCAGATAGTTTACTGGTATGTCTTTGCAGTACAGCTATTAATGAATTCCAAAGACAAGCCACGTATCTTCAAATCTTAAAACAATATTGTGCCTTTACTTTCTTTGAATATGGCAGAAATATATTTAGAAGGGTTTTTCAAATATATTTAGAAGGGTTTTTCTTTTTTATATAAAAAAGGAAAAGTTTTTCACATAAATATGCCACGTGAGCTCCCCTACCCTCCATAAAACATTGTTTCATAATTGCATTGAACAACAAAATAAAATGTACGGAGCAAACACTGCCTTTTCTGCCACAGGCAATGTCTAAGGAATGTCTAAATATGTCAGGGTCTCAATATTACCTAAAAATTGAGAAACAAGCTGGTGATCAGTGCCTTTTGCCCCTAGGTTTATACGTTGAGAAAGATCTCTTCCCTGTTTCCACAACATTGTTCTCTCAGGCTGGTAGGCAGGAAGAAACCTGGTAATGTTTCTGTTCATTTGCATGCAGACTCATAAAGTCCTTGATCATTAGCACCTTTGTATATTTGAGTCCTTTTGTAGCAAGGTAAAATAATATAAAAAGGGAGTGGAAGGTCCTCAACTTAACAACAGTTTGTTTAGTGACCATTCAATGTTATAGTGGCACTAAAAAGTGACTTATGACTGTTTTTCACACATACGACTTTTGCAGCATCTCCATGATCATGTGATCAAAACTGGTAACTTGGCAACTGACTCATATTATAGTGTCCAGGGGCCATGTGATCACATTTTGTGACATTCTGACAAGCAAAGTCAATGGGGAAGCCAGATTCACTTTATAACCATGCTACTGACTTTACAACTGCAATGATTCATTCAATAACTTGGGCAAGAAAGGTCATAAAACAGTTAACAACTGTCTCGCTTAGCAACAGAAATTTTGGGCTCAATTGTTATAAATCACAGACTATCTGTAGTTTTAATTAAATGTATTCGTTGCAGAAAGAGAAACCCTGTTGCCCTGAAAATAAGACCTATCCCAAAAATAAGGCCTAACATTTTTATGCATGTGCCTAATATAAGCCCTATCCCCAAAATAAGCCCTACTTAAGTGCCTGTGCAGCCAGCTGGCCGCCCATTCCGGCTGGTTGCTCGCAGTGCTGCTGACACAAGGTGAGGCAGGTGGGTGAGCTGCCGCACATGCCCTGCACCGGCTTAAGTGAGGGACCCTGCAACCAGGCCATCCATGTCCGGAAAACTGCCTCATGGCTGTAGCACCGGCATGTCACTCAGCCTCCTCTGTTGCAGTCATGAGCAGGCATCCATGCGGGGTTCTGCTGGACAGGTGTCGGGGCATGGGTGGCCTTGCTGCAGGGACTCTGAGGTAAGCTGATACAGGGCAGATGGGGCAGCTCCACCACCCTGCCTTGTGGCAGCAGCAGCACTAACAAGTCATGTAGCCTTCTGCCCCACCACGAACAAGCAGAAGAATTGGGCCTCCATACATGGGAAAAAAATAAGACACCCCCTGAAAAGTAAGTCCTAATGCTTATTTCAGAGCCCAGAAGAAAAAAAAGACTGGCCTTATTTTCAGGGAATAATGTTAGGGTGTTATAAAAAGCATTTTTTTCTGCTCAAGTATGAAGTATAGAGGCTTTGTTGAAGTAACCAGAACATAATCCTGTTTGAAAATGATTTCTAAAGTATTGTTTATCAAACGTTTTTCTGTTAGTTCAGATAGATGAGAAATTTTGTTGTGATCTTGCTTTGGATGTATATTTTTGTTTCCTGTCATGCTCTGTGGTAAAATCTATGAGTTATTATTTTGATGTCCTGTGTACAATATATGCATTGAAATTATAATGTATGAATTGCAAAATGTATGATACGGTGTTGGTACCACATGCCATTTATAAACAGTGCCCACTTGACCTGCTTTCTTCCTAATGTGCTTGTTCAAGCAGATACTACACAGCTGTAGATTAGGGATTAAATTGCACCTGGGCCATAATAGAATCCAGTTCCTTTTTATCAGGTTACTTCAGAGGCAGAATGATGATATGATTTCTTGCAAGAAACTGGAGCATATCATAAGTGACAAACTTTTACTGAACCAAGATAAACACTTTTGTAAATGTGACTGCTTCTCCAAAGGAAATATAGAGCTAAATTAATAGAATTGAGTATTAATTACTTTACTAAGTGGTTCACTGGACAAATACTTCTAATCTGAATTCATATAGGCTGAATTTTGGAAACAATTGAGCCTTGGATTGCCCTTTTGGGTGCTTAATTAAATATTAGTTTTACCTGGTGTAGGGCAGTTTGATCTTTCCACACAGACAATCATGAGTTTAGAGTGTCACATTTTCTTTTATTTACAAGTAGAATATTTAGTAACTCTTGGTTTATTTGAATAGCATGCATGATAATAACTGAAAGTTTTAAAAAATATAGTTCATCCTATATAAGAACTCGAAGTATATACCAGCACCATTCTGCAATGCTTCTGAAGACTTTATATATGAGGTCATTTTAGATGCCACTTTAGATAATATTGGAGCCAATATAGATTTGTTATACTGAAATTAATTTCTCTTGGTATCGTCATTACCAATCATTGCTGGTAATTATCTTGTTATATTAGCATACATATTTATCCCATATCTAATTTATAACAGAGATTGTATGAACGCATTTGAAATGACTTTTATCGTTCTTATAAAATCATGTATTCCAGCTTGGTCTTTCTGAATAAATTTAACTTCTGTTGAACAATATTTTGCCTCAACCTGAATTATTTTGTATCTTAGCATTCATCTTGTTTTGCTAAATCCTTTAATCACATTGTGCTTAAGAAACCAGAAGTAGAGATGGCGGAGAGGTGGAATTTTACCTAGATTAACATGTATAAAGACTGTCTGCTAAATGCTTCACAATATCTGACTGCTATTCAGGGAGAAGTTCTAGAATGAAAGCAATCCTAAATTGAGATTGAAATTCAGATGAAAAATAGGAACTAAAGAAAATGAATAATAATAAAAACAAGCATTTTGAATCATTCACATAATCTCTGGATTACAATAAATCTGATAAAAAGAAGTATGTATGGAAACAGAATATATTATTTAGCATACAGATCTGTATTTTGTTTGGAACTCTAGAGGTTCCCCCCCCCCCTCTGTTTGTTTATTTAATTGAAGGGTGGGAAACTGCATGAGGTAATTGCTGGTTCTAGCATTACTTGAATTTGAGAACCTTGTCTAATTTTGCATGTTGTATACTCCATCTATTGGCACATTCTTGTGTTTAATCCTCTGAACTATTTTAATTTTTTGTTTCTGCCAGTTCTCTCCCCTCTTTTATTTACCTTTTTAAAAGCAAACGTGACATAATTTTTAATTTTATATATGTGTGCATATCAAGTGTTTGCTTTCTGGATTTCTGTTTTGCTGTTAATTAACTTACATAAAATAGCTCTGTGACAGTCACATATATACATAAGTCTTAGACCATTGATTTTTAGCTGAAGTTAGAACATCCAAGAGAGATGTACCTAGTCTTAAGACTAGTGGCAGTAGCATGTTAGAGAATTTTTTTTAA
The DNA here is from genome assembly GCF_049901735.1 of Notechis scutatus. Lineage (NCBI taxonomy): Eukaryota > Metazoa > Chordata > Lepidosauria > Squamata > Elapidae > Notechis > Notechis scutatus. Next base: position 29,326,798 of record NC_142009.1, read on the forward strand.
TCCTCTGTTAATATTGTTAATTCCCCTTAAAGTCATTCAATTTACCACTAGTTTGTGCTAGTGAATTCTATAGGTCAGTTCTATATCATGTAGAACATATTTTCATTGTCTTACCTAAATCTCTTCATATTCAAATGTACTGGATGACTTTTTGGTTCTAATGTTATAAAAAGGGGATTTTCCCGATGTCTCCCTTGACAGTACCAATGTAAAACTCTGCCCAGGATCCGCTTTTCTGAACCCTTTGAAGATACAGTGGCCAACATTGTGTATTCCGAATATACACTGAGATGAAATGTTTAAGGTATTCAACTGGGTCCAGACCCAGATTCAAGTCCACACTCAGACTTGATGCTCACTGAATACCTTTACTTATTAGTCATTAAACCCAGTCTATCTCACAATGCTGTTGTGGGATAATATGTAATGAACCATCAACGTACAGTGCATTGAGTTCCAAAGTTCCAATAAAAATTGCAGTCTTTTCCTAAGTTTCTCAACATGGAATTTACCGTTTTCACAGCAGCCATAGGCTGACTTTTAATTGAGCTATTTATCATAACTTCAAAATTCCTTTCCTATCAGTTCAGGCTCTCTTGAGTCCTTATCATGAGCTATGATTTTGTTGCATAGGTAGGTGTCCTCTTGTAAATGAGGATTGAAAATAGGTCTGATTTTAAAATCTTAAGGCCATTTTAAAATAACTGTAAGACTAGAATTTTGTATTGATCTTTGGAGACATTATATTACTGCACCAGGTCCCAAGGTTCATTTTTTATGTGGGAAATCTCATGGAAACCAAATTGTGTTTTTTAAATTCTCTGAATCATAAAGGCTTGTTGTTAATTATATTTCTGCATTTTTTCTTAAATTTGTTTTGTCTCAGATTGCCTTGCAAATATGATATGTGGTGTTATTACATATATGGATATCCAAATCATACTCAAAATCTGAACATTTATGAATCAAATAATTTAAATTATCATAATCATCATATTCTATTGGTGATTTGTATTTTACTTCTGATGTTTTAGATTTGTATTGTGGAGTCTTGTAAGATGATTTGACTGGTACTGAACAGGCGAAAAGGATGTAAAAAAAATAAAGAGAAATGAAAATACAAGACAACAAAATAAAATATAGCTAATGCAGTATTAAGATTTGTAACGGATCTGGTTAACTATGTTGTATGAATACAACCACTACTTAGCTAAAGGGGCAGTATTATTTATTTGTTTAGCAGCAAAAATGTATAATCCATTATGGAAAATTTTCTGGAGGGGAGGAAAGACCCTGACTGATAGATTCTTCCAGCTTACCTAAAATGGGTTTTTAATCCTGAGCTCCAGTTCACCTAGAACTTTTCTATGAACGTATTCTTACATGTTGTTGCAGGTCCCACTAAGGCTCTTACTAATTTTAAACACTGTTCAGTATTATCTGCCATTCCAAAAGTGGTATTCAGCAGGTTCTGACCAGTTCTGGAGAACCGGTAGAGGAAATGTTGAGTAGTTCAGAGAACTGGCAAATACTACTTCTGACTGGAGATTTTACAGTATCCTTCCCCTGCCACGCCCACCAAGCCACGGCCACAGAACCGGTAGTAAAAAAAATTGAATCCCACCACTGTGCCATTCTGTCTAAATTTATTATGCAGTACATCTCATAACATCGAGTTTTAGGCTACATATCTTTAAATAAAACATTTTATGTGATAGTGTGTAATCTTGTTAAGATAAAATTGCAGAATTGGTTTTAATTTGGTGTTCCCTTTGGTTCAGTAGAATGTAATCCAGAGGATTTTTTTTTCACTTGATTGGACCAAAAGAAGGCAGCCACAGCTTCTTAAGTTTGAAAGATTGGAGCAATGGAGGGCTCTGAAATCAATTAGCTATTTGGAATGATATAAATATTGTTATGCTGCCATTTAGAGAAACTGGAAACAGACTAAGAATTAGTTTGCATCTCAAGTTTATAGATCAGTAAATCTGAGGATGCTCTAGAGACCGGACCATAATGAAAGCTGCAATGATTTGGGGTTCAAGATGGGCTTCTTGTGCTATATGTTTTGTTTTATTTCTCTGTTAGATTTAAATTTAGTTAGCCTATTTCTGCTAATACCTCTGGATCTACTTGGTTGAATTATTTGGTTCTGTATAACATGTTACTTTTGTGGCTTCTTCTGTTATTGTTCTATTGGAGAAAGGGGCTGGGAAAGAGAGGACATAACAAAGCAGTGTTATCTCTCCTCAACACATAAATCATGTCATTCGTTTCTATTCTTTTCTCTAGGTCTAGGACATTCTTCAGTTACTAACATGAAAAACCAGCCCCCTCCCTCTTCGAAAGCCTTTTTATTTCAAAATTCAGGTTACAGTTCCAGAAAACCTTTGTGGTGCAATTCGAAGAGCTCACTTGCAGAAAAATGTAGGTAGCTTTATCTAATAGCAAAAGACATAAATTTGTTCCTGAACAGAGGAATGCGGACTCCTCTCAGGATTCTGCAGGGACTGCCTGCTTAACAAATATGGTGCCAATTTATCTTTCCCTACTTATTTTCATTAAGAAACATAATAAAGCGTTCTCTTATTGAGAGACAAATTACTTTTAAGATCCAGCTGTAGGAATTAAGATTGAATGGCAGAGAATCATGCTATGAGATTTTGATAATGTTTTGTTTCCATAGTTATTAGCATTATCTACTTAATATAGTTATTTAGTTAAGAGCCTGCAACTTTGCTCTTAGTGGTTGGAGTGGTGTTTTGAAAGTGTCCCTGGCAGGTAGAAAGGATGAAGAAATACTAGTTTCTGTCAGTATTTTTCCCAGTCTGAAACCTTTTCTGTTCTGCTTTTTCACTTATTTGCATAAAAAAAGGGTGGATTTCACATAACATGCATTTTCCCCTAATACAATGCATTTTAAGTATGATTTTCAATTTCAGCATTTTTGTTGCATACTTTTCACATTTGTGTACACATCTTATAGTTGGCAAACTGCCTTATAATATTTGGTGAATTGTGATTACTGAAGAATAGCTACCTTTTGTTTTGGAATTTGATTTATATATGAGCAGTGGGGGCACAGTGGTTAGAGTGCGGTACTGCAGGCTACTTCTGCTGACTGCTGGCTGCCTGCGATTTGGCAGTTCGAATCTCACCAAGCTCAAGGTTGACTCATCCTTCCATCCTTCCAAAGTGGGTAAGATGAGGACCCAGATTGTTGGGGGAAATATGCTGACTCTGTAAACTGCTTAGAGAGGGCTGTAAAGCACTGTAAAGCAGTATATAAGTCTAAGTGCTATTGCTAAGTCTAAGTGCTAGTTCTATTGTTATTTAATATGATTAGATATTTGTGATACCTTGTATACTAAATAACCATGTCTACCTTCCTGATAATTCCTGTACTTAAGGCAATAATCTTATTTTTGGTAGTGCTTTTAAATCAGGATAAGAAACTTAATTTTTCACTGATACTGTATTAGTGATACTCTGTTATTTGTCTTGTCTCCAAGTATTAGTACAGTGTTGTTCTGTTCAAGTGCATCAAGCATTATAGGAAGTTTGGTGAGTGATCTCTGTTACGTTAGGTTGAGCGGGCAAGTGGAAAAGGAAGACATGGTTTGAATATCTTTTAACTTATGAAGATTCAGAGATCAAGTATTATTTTTCTCCTGTTCTGTGAACTTACCAAATTAATTCCAGACTATGGAAGATTTTGTCCCTCTTCTGAGAATCAAAAGAGAGTAAGCAGATCTTTGATTTGGGTCCATGTGCACATGGGTCCATGTGTACCTTGACTCTTAATTAAAGACACTGGTTATGAATACACACATAGCAGTTTTGCTATGGATTTTGATACATTACTTTGACTGGCTTGACCCTGGTTAGAGCTAGCAGCACATATGGTACACAGGCCACAAATCTTCAGGTTTGGAAATCTTTGAAACTAAACCTGTAGGATGATGAAAAATCTATTTGCTTTACTGCATTAGTAAATGTTTTTCTTGTTCTTATGAACTACTAAAGATGTAAACTAGTTGTGAGCTATGAACCTCTTACTTCAAGCTGGATGCTTCAACATGTGTGGCTTCTCTCGCAATACAATGTTACCCCTTAGTGCACTTCCTTTGTGGTTGTCTACTTAAATCTCACTTAGTTTTTTGTAACTTCTTGTTATAATATATCTTTGAATTAAAATAAGATGTTTTTTTTTTAAAAAAGAATAGTACTGGGTTTGAATGGGTGGGTGGAGAAAAAGTAGTTGCAGTGGTCTTAAATCATGTTTTGGAATAGAGTTCGGCCATCATCCACATCTTAACATTGAGCTCTATTGTGTTTGGATAGGCTATTCAGGTCATTTCTTCAATGTTTAAATATATTGGAAGTCAGAGATGTGGATGATGAAATGGATTGTATCCTCCCTCTTTTGTTCAGTTACTATCATGCATTAGATCAATGAACTGTGAGCTAATTATGCTTGAGTTGATTCCACATTCTTGCTGCAATATTTTCAAACCTTTTTAAACAGATCACTGCTTAGGGGGAACCTAAGGCAAAGGACCATTCCAACTGGAGAGGTCTTTAAAAGCATGGAATGATTTGATGGCCATGTCCAGACATCACACTTTCTGTTGCTTACATGGTTATGACTTCATCCAGCTGTATATGCTGGCTTTTTCCTACATTCCTTCCACTAATAGCTAGTTTTAAGTTTATTTCATGAATCAGATTTCTTCTTCAAAGAGCTAAGAAGACAAACAACCTAAAGAACTTATAAAAAAAAATTCTTTAAGTTAGCAGGAATTGTTGCTGTGCATTTGTGTTTGGATGAATCTACAACTTAATATAATCTAAAGTCTGTTGGTTATCTGAAAGAACACAATATTTCTTTGCTGCTTACATCTCATGAATACATTCCGTAGGAGAGACAATCTGTGTGTTTCTCTTCTTGTAAACATCATCGTAGTACTGTATAAAGTCTGCTTCATTCAGATAACAGATAGATAAAAATGTAGATAAGATGTAGATTAAAAACCTACATTTGTTTTCTGAAATTAAGGCATACTGAAAGATGCAAAACAAATAGTGAAAGTTACATTTTTAAAGTTATGTAAGGAAATTTGCTTCACAGGAACCTGAAATGGAAAGAGAGACTTGTGGATAATTGTTAACTTTGTTCTCAGGTATTAACAGCTAGATAAACTAGGAGAGGATACATATATACAACTTTATGTTGGGATAGTTGGTGAATGTAAATCATTAAAACGTAATAACCCCCACCCCACTCCAGCCACAAAATACTATACCAGAATACTGTTTTACTAATATAACTAGTAATATGGCATGGAATTATTGACCATACATCTCTTGTAATGGCTAAAGAGCATTTTCACTGATTATTTGAAGAACATGGCTGCATCTAAGGAAACCTATTTATGCGAATGGTACAATAGAAGCCATAAAAGACTGTGGCCTGAGAAACTGCAAGTTCTTGATTGTATAGATGAGTTATGTCAGAATAGCAATCACTGCATAGTAACCTCTAAATATTAAGTATATAAGTTTTACTTATCCTACATTTCACTGAAGAGTTACTTGCTTTCTAAAGACCTATCTGAATGTATCTATTATTATTTACTGGCTTGTTTTTCTTTTTCTCTTGTAATGAGATTAGCAAAATCATTTTTATAAATCACCTTGTTATCTCTGGAAAAATTATGTGCATATTTATGAATGAAGTACTGTGTTAAAGTAACTTAATACTGCAGATTTTGAGCATGCCTGGAAATCTAAATGAATGTAACATTGTATAAACTCTCCTTTGTCAAGATCATATCTCAACTATCATAAGGAAGTTGTCTTTATAAGGAAGCTTTGGCACCAATTATTGGGGTTGTCTTTGTACAGTTTTCCTAAATTAGATTTTGAAACAGAAGTCACATTCCATGATTCTTGCATGAATCAATGTCCCAGATAGTCAAAAATATATATTTCCAAACTTTGTCTTTGCTAGCAATATTTGAAATGAAAAAGAATGTTTGGAATGGAAGAGGGATAATTTGAACTGATTTTTAAGAGCTAACAATACCATGATATCCTTTAACAAAATGGATAAGAATGTATTCTAATTTGGGCCAGAACATTACTCTAAAAAACTATGAAATTCAACACAAAACATTTCTGCTCCTTTTTCTTACTCAATAAATATTAATTTGCCAAACTTCAGTTGCATTACCTCCAGTAATAGGATAATTTAAACTAGTGTAAGCAACATGATAGTCTCCAGATGTTTTAGAGTATTTGTGTTTGTTAATCCTAGCCAGCATAACCAATGGTAAACAATTACTGTATAGGAACAGCAATGCTAGGCATCCAGGAAAACATAAACTAAAAATAACCTTTAATAAAGTTTATACCAATATTTTTCCAAAATGGCAAAGAGAGATGGTTTCCATGACTTCTCTGGCCAGTTCATGGTCATGGTTTCAATAAGCTCCATTGGTCAGTGGATCTCTCATAAATAAATGAATAGTTTATACACTAAAATATTTATTCAGATCTTTACCATATAACTTCAATGTGTTCCTCTACATCAGGGGTCTTCAAACTTGACAGCTTTAAGATTTGTGGACTTCAACTCTCAGAATTCCTCCTCCAGTCATGTTAGCTCAGAAATTCTGGGAATTGAAGTCCACAAGTCTTAAACTTGCCAAGTTTGAAGACCTTTGCTTCATGTGACAGCTAACTAAATATGGGTATTATATTTACCTCTTCTCCAGGCTAAGCATGTTTATCTTCTACTAGATCCAGCTTGGTGTTGTCTATTTTGAAAGTGACTTTCCACAGCTTTCATGTTCTCTACTGAGGAGACTCAGTTTCACTGATCACAAGATAGAAAAATGTAGGTTAACATAGAAAACTGTGGATTAGACAGCTTCACCACCAGATGGATTCTGGTTAACTGATCAATCAATTAACTGGTTGACCATCTGTACTCAATGTGTAGTCCTTAATGAAATTGCATTACACAGAGGCGTCATGGATCTGCTCCTGAACCCCTCCCCAGATGCAAGTTCAGAGGAGGAGGGTGAATTTGAGTCTGCAGAGGAAATTATGGAGCTGAGTATTGGTCAGAATCGGGGCTTGGAGATTGCTAGCCTGATGGAGCACCCTCAGCTGGGTCAACTGGATGAGCAACAGGCCGAGACTGAGAGAGGTGAGCCACAGCTGCAGCAACTTGTTCAGGAGTTTCCAGGTGAGAACTGGGAGCAGATGCCACCTATTAGCAATGAGGAGTAGGTGGAGTCCATACCTCCTCCTGATCCAAGGACACATAGGGCAGGGAGGAGACAGGCAGAATGCTGGTCAGCTAGACTACTCATGAGGAGACAACTTTACCTCTCATGAAGGGCTGTACAGCATTGCCTATTTAACTCCACCCTGAGGACCTGAGTATTGCTAGAGCAGCATTCCCAGTTCTGTGTCTTGTGTATCCTGGACTGTTTGACTCCTGGACTGCTTTTTGTGTGCCCATTGGACTCAGTTATCCTGTGACTCTTGCTGAATCTGAGTTTGGAATCCAGACCTGGGCAACAGCAGTGCTTTCTGAGAACCTGTTTGGGGGTTGGGGTTGAATAAACATCCATAGAAATCTTGCCATACATGGATGTGGGGAGGAACGGGACAGCACAGGAGGGAATTATGCTGTGAGGTACCTCAAGGCTCCGTCTTTTTGGCCCAATACTCTTCAATATCTTCATCAATTATTTAGATAAGGGGACAAGGGGAACTTGCCTAATTTATAGATGACACCAAGCTGGCAGGAATAGTCAATGCTCCAGAAGATAGGCTCAAGATAAAAGAAAGGTCTTGACAGACTTGAACATTGGACCCTATCTAACAAAATGAAATTTAATAGTGTGAAAAGATTCTACATTTAGGCAAGAAAAACCAAACACACAGGTATAGAATTGGTGGTACCTGACACAATAATAGTAATTGTGAGCAGGATCTTGGAGTTCTAGTGCAGGGGTCTCCAACCTTGGCCACTTTAAGCCTGGCAGACTTCAATTCGCAGAAGCCAGCTGTTCAAGTCTTCCAGGCTTAAAGTGGCCAAGGTTAGAAACCCTTGTTGTAGAGGACAATCACCTAAATATGAGCAGCAGTGTACTGCAATGCCATAAAGCCAACACAGAGGGATAGAATCAAGATCATGTGAAGTGTTAATACCACTTTATAATGCATGGATAAGACCACAATTGGAAAATTGCATCCAGTTTTGGGTCACTATGATATAGAAAAGTGCAGAGAAGAACAAAGGTGATTAGAGGATTGGAGGCTAAAACATAGGAAGAACAGGTGCAGGAAATGTGTATGTCTAGTTTAATGAAAAGAAGGACTAAGGGTGACATATAGCAATGTTCTGATATCTCAGGGGCTGCCACAAAGAAAAGGGAGTCAACCTATTCTCCAAAGCATCTGAAGGCAGGACAATAAGCAATGGGTGTGGAAACTTAATCAAGGAGAGAAGCAACCTACAACTAAGGAGAAATTTCCTGACAGAACAATTAATCAATGGAACCATTTGCCTCCAGAAGTTATGGGAGCTCTGTCACTGGAAGTTTTAAAGAAGAAATTGGACAACTATTAGAATGAAATGAACAGGAGGTTGGACTATATGACTTCCAAAATCCCTTCTGGTATTCTGGGATTATTATTCTGGTATTCTGATTAAGTGGGAGATGCCTGAGACACTACATGAGACAATTTATGCTTTGCTGCCTGCAATTACATCTCACTTGGCTTTTTCGGGTCCTAGGTATGGGAAGATAATTTGTGCAAATTTTTTAATCAGCAAAATGTTATGTTTTAAAATATCTAGTGCTGTCCATTTTTTTCCTGACTGTTCGTCTTATAAAGGATACTGGACAGCATCTTGCCAAACTGATGTAGTTGCGGGCACAACTATATTCTGCCAAACTGATCAGGTAAAACATTCCCAAGCATTATTTCCAGCAGCAACAGTAGTGCCAAACCAGAAATGAAGTGTCTCTAAGAGGAGAGACTAATTAATGTGCAGCTTGCACTTTGAAATGAAAATGGTCCCAGCTTTTATTCATTTAAAAAATGCATAAGTAATTTTTAAATTTATTTCCTTCAAAGGTCAATAATAAGGGGGAGAACAATGTATATTGTGTAAAAAAAAATATCCTGTTATTCTTGAGGCAATGCAATTGACAATTAATGTGCATAGAGTCTCCATTTTTTAGCATATTATATACAGTTTCTTAAAATCTGTAATACTCAGCACTTGGAAATACTACCTTGTCAAAGAAACAGTTTTCTAGTGCACAGTAGTGCATGGGTATTCCATATAAATGCTTTATTTTTTGTTAACCTACCAGAAGCCTAATGCTTTTACCTCTAGGGAAAGTTTCTAAAAATTCCTCTTAGGGAAACACGTGTCCTGTGCGTTTTAAAAGAGGTTTCTCTGAGCTAAAAGCTTTCAGTTCCCTTTTTCTTTTTCTTTTCACTGTCTCCTCCTGCTTCTTTGGAGACAAGCAGCTTGCCTAGAGGGTGTGGCAGAGAAAGAACTCTCTCTGGGATTTGCTGAAATCATGTGGTATCTTCTCTTCTCCAAGACATTGCTGCAGAATGTTGCTTGATAAGATAGAGACTTTATGTGCTTCAGAAATCTCTACTGTTTGCTCTTTATATTTATATCTTTATTTTCTTCATGTGGATCAGAGAGACAAGTTGCAAAGGCAGGAGTAACCAGAGTAAGGTAGGCCTGGGCAAAAGGACATTTAAATGGGTAGCAAACATTGAGTGGCTGTCTTGAATGAGTCCAGAATGCAGAGAGGCTGCATCTCAAATGCTGAGTCTTGCTTCCTGTTTGTTGAGTCCATTGTTGGTCTCTTACCTTGTTTTAATCATTAACATAAACTGTTGTATCCAGAACATTTTGGTAGCACTAAATAGTTATAAAGTATTGAACAGAAAGCAAAATATTTAAATACCATATCATGTTTCTCAAAAAAAAAGAAAAGGTAATAAGGAATCAGTTTAAAGGAATACACATGTTTCACAAATAAGCTAAAATGCATGCAGACTCATTATATTGATGCCATATATGCTGGAGTTTTGAATGACAAGTGTGAATTAAAATAACAACAAAAGGGAAAAAATTCTATATTTTCTAAATGGTGCTGTGCCTATCTTTTTTATATGGCAATGTAGTAGGACTTGGAAAAATTCTCAGCTGTCTCTGTGAGTTGTTATTGCTGCCTAGTTACCACTTATCTTAGGAACCTATTCTTTATTAGAGCTAAAACTTTTTGCTTTCAAGACGGTTTTTTAATCATAACTTATTTTAGCTCCACTAAATGAGGTGTCTTAGGATATGACAAAGATACTTTGGAAATCAGAAACTGTGGGATAATATAAATCACATATTCTTTATGTGATGCCACTCAAATTGCGTAATAGGAAAGATACAAAGTTTTCCTTCTTTGAGACAATGTCTCTTGGAAAAAATAAACAATTCCAGGATGTTTCAAGCATGATCTTTACTGAATCTTTATCTTGGAGATTCACTGATTGCTCCATGTCTCCACTGAAGTGTGAATACCACTCACCAGAGACTGCGTGATTTCTTTTGATAACATGCTCCGCTATTAAGAATAAGACTTCAGGCTTATCTATGTGAACTAAGATATGATTACCTTGGCTAATCTTATTTTCTGGGTTTTCATGGTGGAGTGAAATATAATCCAATCATGTGTTCTAGCCTAAAGTGTGGTTGACTCATTTATGTTTCAGATTGTAGTTTGAACATAACCATTTTTTTAGACTCTCTAATTGCTCCTTTACTTCTAGTAGTAATTTATTACATAGCTATAACACAACTGAAGTATTCTGAGTGCTTTGCATACGATTATGGGATAAATCTGGATGAGCTCAGAAGAGCTAAAATGCTGTTGAAGAATTAACCTGTAGCTTTTGTGTTAATTCTTCCAAAAATAGAATACTCTCTTCCATATAAATGCTATAGTCTGAGCAATAATTACTCGAAAGCAGTTGGGTATTTAAGAGAACAATCCTGTTTTAATTTCATATTATAATTTAAGGACTATTCTTAATTATTAAGTAGTGGTCTCTAATCTGATAAAATAGTGGTAAATAATAGGAAGTTTTTCTGTTATAACTTGTGGAATAGAAAGATTTATCTACAGTATAGAAATTCCATAGAGGACTTTTTCAACCATGATTTAGTACCTTCGTGTTCCTCACTAATCAGAGGGTGAAGCAGAGGAAATATTTTGGAATGGTTTTACAGATTTAGATATTTTCTCCCCCCCCCCCCCCCAAAAAAAAAGAGTTTCTTATCTCTAGCGTTAACATTTATAAGGCTCATTTATGAAATAGTCTTTGCAGTTTTTGTTTCATGCATAAAGTCTAGTCAGGTTTTTTGGTAGCCGTAAAATAATCACATGCTCATAATTGTCAGAAATATTTTCTTCATAAAGGACAGATGGGAGAAAATGCAAAGATAGGCTGCACCGGTTTCCTGCTTAGTCACCATTTTTCTGTATTTTGTTCTGTTTTAAAAGATTCACATTGTGGAAGTGTTATATGACTGTGACCTACAACCAGCTATCTTTGACAGGAGACCAGGCCTTGACTCTACATATATTTAATATGAGGAAGGGTTGTTGTTGTGGGGAAAATAGGAGGAGGAAAGAGTATCATATATGTTTGCCATCTTGAGTTACTTATAAAAATAACAAGGCAGAGTAAAATCCCAATAAATAAATACTGAGAACAGGGTTTCTGAAGAATAGTGGAAATTGGCAGGAGAGTTGTGGAGGAATTTGTGTTCATGGACAATCTAGATCAGATAGACTTTGCTCAGGAAATTCTTGGCGGAATAAGTTCTTTTTTTGATGAAGATATGGAACAGATGCATGGCTCCTCTTATTTAATCAGGTGATCACTGTGAAAAAAATGGAGGAAAGTGTCATGGACTGTGTTGGTGTACAGGCTTCACTCAGAGGTGGTGAGTTAGTGAGGTAGAGTTTGGTTATAGACAGGAAGAAGAAGAGAGGAGAGAAACTAGGCTGGCTTTGAGATTCTCCAAGCAATGATGGGAGACCCAAGGTGGATGGCTGCCTCTGTGAAAGGAATTTTTTTGAGCAGTGTTATCTTTACCCGCGGGACTCCTGAATGGTGATAGGCATTCATGGGAGTCTCTTTTGTTGTTCCTGCGTGGTTTATTCACTCACGGGAATCGAACCGCCGAGCTGCCAAACTCAGTTGTGCGCAAGCCCAGCGTCTTACCAGGTGAATCCACCAGACTGTCAATTATTTGGAAGCCTGCAGTCACAAACAAAAAAATCTCCACACCACAAGCCAGGCAAACACCTGGGCACAAACAGATCCCCCCTATACCTCCAGTTCAAACACACCCCAACCAGGCACCCAGATGAAACCTAGCTTCCTAACAAATGATAGCCATCCATTTACTCGGAGCCAAGCTGCACTAAAAGCCTCCAATACAGGAACACAATGTTGCCAGCCAACCAAGACAAAAAAAGCCACAAAACAGACAGAAGATATTAGAAACACCAATCAAGCAGAACACAGCAAACTCCAAGACCAATAAACACAGACCAAGACTCCCAACCAGTCAGGATGAAGAAAAAACCATTCTGGCACAGCAGTAGACTAGCCCCAAATTTAAAACTGAAACAACTGTAAAAGTCTGTCTCACAGACGAACACAATACAGAAGCCTGATGATGGCAGATGAGATTCTGCCGAAACGTTGCTACAACTTTAAAAGCACAACTATAATGACGTGGGAAAATACCCGAACAAAGCTGAATAACATACATACATACATACATACATACATACATACATACATACATGTAGATTTTCACAGGTACAGGTCTTGGCTTGTTCGGGTCTTTTCCCATGTAAGATTGAGAGCATCTTGGCAACGTTTCGACGAGATCCCACTCGCCATCTTCAGGCTGGTGCTTTAGGCTTCCTGCTTGTGCGAGCAAAGCGTGATCGGAGCTGCCAACCCCAAAGACAAGATCCAGCTAGAAAACCAAGGAGTTTATGAAATACCATGCAACAATTGCCCAGCCACATACATTGGACAAACCAACAGGAGAATAAATGCACACATCACAGAACACAAGAACGCAGTCAGAAAAGAAGAAAATACTTCCTCCCTTTTCCAGCACCTTAAAGCCACAGGACATGAAATTAATTTTGAGGGAACCAAATTAATCTCCAATACAGAATATTTCAACAAGAGAATAATCAGGGAAGCCATCGAAATAGAGAAACACCCCCATAACATGAATAAAACGGACGATACCACCAGCCTACTAGACATCTGGAAACTAGCCCTTATCAACAAATGAGTCCCAGCCACGAAAACCAACACCGGACCCAAAACAACATATGACGCCACCACCAATCTTCCTCACCAGACTCAAACCCAAACCCAC